>NW_026705050.1:734308-1101462 GCF_029867415.1 Vicia villosa
AACAGTTATCAATACTGGAATCAATAGCATTACCTTATTTCTTTTATTTCTGTATGTGCTTTTCTTTTTTATGCTCATAATTCACTCAACAATTTTTTTTAATTTCAATGTTGTATTTCTCGATTAAGATTAAGATGTATATTACTAAAATATATTTTATTCATTTCTTTTTATCAATACTATTTAATATGTTTAATGTAAATTTTAAATCTATTTACTTTCAATAATCATTTTAAAGTATAACTTGTAAAAATATAATAGACTACTAAATTTAATATCTCACCATATATTATTTAAAAAATCTTTTGTTACAAAATAAATCTTATTACTTTTTTCTTATAGTTATTAGTTAAATATACATCACAAAGTTTAAAAGGGTTTTGTTTGTTTTTGCATAATATTTACATAATAATTTACTTATAACTTTTACGTAACTTTGTTACTATCAAAGTCCAAAAGGGTCTGGTTTAAATTTATTTGCATTATTATATATTTTTTAAATAATATATCAATCATGTAACAATTATATTCTATTATATTTTTTTCTTTAAATTTTTAATTTGTTGTACAAATTATTATATGCTCGCTATTTTACAAATAATTCTAAATTATTTTAGATAAATTCATATAATATATTCAAAATTAAATAACAGATGCTCGTCCAATATTGATGTAGTTGACTTTGCTTGTGGCTTTTAGAAACATTCCTTCTAGGGATCCAATAAAATTATCCTAGTATAAAGTCCCTCAAACACGAGGCATTGAAAGGGAAAAATAATTTAATCTACGCAAAGGTGATTTATTTTCGGCCAAGATTGAAAAAATCGATCCCTTCAAGGTACTCTTTTAGACTCTTCTATGCAAGAATAAGAGTTTTCTCTTCTAATGCCTCATTTTTAGGGGTGTCTCACAACCCATCCAGATCTTTGACCAACTGCCTCACAAGCTCGTGCTCTCTGGCAAGATTTTCCTTGGAAATGGTGAGTTTGGACTTCAACTCGTCTCAGGCTTGGGCGTTGTTTTCACTAAAGATTTGCTTTATCAGTAAGCCCATAAGCATGTGATTTTCCATCAAGATAGAAAACTTGCGAGGACCCAACTTATGTATTGTCCTATAGCCACCAGGAGAATCTTCAGGGAAAGGGAGGTGAGCGCTAGTAAATTTTATGTCGTCAAATGTTTGATCGGTCCTTATCAAGGAATGAAGGGAGGGTCATCCTTTATTGGAGAAGGGTGTTCACCACATTTGTCATAATATAGGACTACAATAGCATCGTCCATTGGGATTGGAGAGGAATTCTCTCCTTGCTTCTGGCTTTTAGAAATATTTCTTCCATGTCCCAATAAAACCATCTCAATACATCATCTCTCTATCATGAAGCATTGGAAAGGACAAAGTAATTTAATCTAGGAAAAGGTAATTTATTTCTGGGCATGACTGGGAAAATGGACTCTCTCGAGCGAGACTTTGTAAAGTCTCTCAGGTGAGACTTAGATAATCAAGTACCTCACACAAGACTTGATAAAAACTAGTCTCTATGGAGATACTTAAATAGAAGAGTCCCTTTGTAGAAACTTAATAATCAAGTCCCTCAGGCGATACTTCGTAAAGGCGAGTCTCTCGTACTAGACTTGGATAATGGAGTTTGTTAGATGAGTTTGTCAACCTCTTAGGCCCTTGCTTTTATTATCTTGCCACATTATAGGGGCTTTGTAATATTAGGTGGTATGTTTATTGATTTCTTTTAATTATTGCTCCTTGAGATGCCGAATACACCTTGTGAGGCTTAGCCATGAGGGACGATTATAACTTTTACTCCTAACTCAAATGAGACAGCCCCTTAGAATATGCTTTGAAAGGTAAAAGTGATTTTAAATCCAAGGGATGTTGATCTCATTATAAATAATTGAATCCCTGAGACTAGGGGCAAGTTTCTTTAGCGTAGCTTCGCAGGGTGAGTCCCTTAAGTGTCGCATCATTTAATGCTTTAGGTATGTTTCTTTTTTGTTTATTATTTTTCTTTTCTCCCTTTATAGGTTTATTAATGAAAGGCTCAAATGTTGTGGCAATTCTTCTCATGTTATTTGGGTTTTCTTGCAATTAGTTTTGTGGTGTTTTGATAAGTGATAAATGTATGTGTTTTCCAGCTTATTTTCTATTTCATTTCTTGTGTATTTTTACTATAAGTTCCTTTTTATGCGTTTTTTTATTTGTTTTCATATGTTCAGTCAATAAGAAGTTCATACAGCGAATCAGGATGATAAAGGGCTAAAGACCGCACACAGGACCATTTTTCAGTATAAAAAGTCAGAGATAAACACGACCAGCCTGTGTCCCTTGACACATGCCACGTTCTCCCCAAATACCCATCTCCAAACAAGCAACTAGAGGCTAACATGGCCAGCCCGTGTTCCTAAGCTTGTGTTACTTTGTAACTTGAAGCTCTTGTTTTATATATTGAAAGTGTTCTACTTTTATTTCGTTATTACCTTGTCATTTATTCATCTTATTACTTATAATTCTCAAATAAGCACTTTGGAATATTAAAAAAATTTATTTGATTCAAGGAAATGTACAAAAGAAGGGGAAATTGCAAGATATAAAAATAGGCAACTGAAAGCAAAAAAAAAAACACTTGGTTCATCTTATCATCATTCTTTCTTGACACTATTAAAGATATGAGATTTCTTTTCTCTATTTTCTCAATGAGCTTGTCAATCTTTGAATGCATTATTCTTTGATCATCACAGATGTCATTGAGAGTGTTTGAAGAGGTTTGTGGGAGGCCATTTCTTCTTTGTTGTCTTGCACTTCATGAAGGTAGTGAAATAATTTCTCTTCCTTGAATGCTATATCCCATTTTTCTTTTAATCCATTTTCCTATCTTTGTATGTATAAATTTATGTTCTTCTTCTTCGAAGTCATAGCTGGTGTAGGCCAAAAAAATTTATTAATTCACCATAGGGCATAGTAGTGCTCTTCTTTTACTCTCTAACATGTGATGAAGCATAATATCTACCTATTTTTTCTCAACTTGATTTTCCAAACACCAAACTGGAAGAACGTCCGATCTTTTATTGTTCTAAAATTGCTTTTCCTTGGGAAAAGAACATGATTCATTGTGAATCAACCTACTATCTCGGTGTATTAGGTCGACATTGAATAGATATGGAATTCCAGAAGAAGGATTAATTAGAAGAGTTTGAGCATAAATGTCAAATTTAAATTCATTACCTTTAAAGTTTATTTGATCATAATCTTGTTCGATGAAGGGTAGGTAGCAAGATTGTGCAAAATCTTCAAGAGATAGAATGACGGAGTGCTTCCTAACTTCGGAACTGATAACACCGTCTTTGTAGGCAAGGTTTGCATAAAACATTCTTATCAAATCTAGGTACCCTTCTTTATATCTTTCAAAGATGAAGTTTCTTAGGCCGACAAAGTTGAAGGATTCCATAAAAGAGAAATCCTTGAAGAGGTCTTCATACAAGTAGTTAGATACATATAATTCTCTATCGACGTAGTATTGATTGAAGTTGTTCCCTTTCTCTTGAATGGGGAAATCTTCTGAGAAGTAGGATGGTGATGAATGAGAGGTTGAGTTTTATTTTGTGCCATTTGAGTTGATGATGGATGATTAAGAGGGCTAAAGTGTTTCTAACACAATGCATACGAGAATGTATAAATGAGAAAGAAGAGAAAGTTACCTATATTTATAACCTCGTTCCAACTGATTGGATGATAGTGTCAATCGATTAGAAGCTTCAAATTTTGAGACTTAAATTTTGCAAATAGTCACTGCATTTATGTATAAATTAACTAGACTTTATGGTAGGTTCAAACGTTTAAATTTTTTAGCTTTGAGATGATCCAATTAATTAGATGTTAGTGCCAATCGATTGTTTGGCCCAATTTAAACATGTTTGGTTTTGTCATGTACCTCTATTCAATCTTATTTGTGACTCATTTCTATAAAACACTTAGAAACTCATCTTGTTGGTTTGCAAATATAATTTATTGAGATGAGAAAAATTGAATCTACTATTTTAAAGGTTTGATCAGAGTTTTCCAGAAATTTCAACCTTAAAATAGTGTACTACCTCTATTATCAAGAGGCCTTGATAAGAACTTCCCTTAGAAGGAACACCCATCGCATTATGGCGTGTCCTTCTCTATGTATCCTTGGATGTGATAGTTAGTTCAAACAATGTGACGGGTAAATTCATCACAAATATATCCACTCAACCTACTGTGAGGTTAATTGATCACTAAGTATCTTAAACATTGAGACATCCTCAAAACACTTGCTTTGATCATTATTGTTGAAAGTCACCATCATTGTACGTTATTGGATCAAAGAATTATTGTATACTTAAGAGTATATATCTTACTTTACACAGCTTCATTAATAGTCATTAAAACTTTGAGCTTGAAAGCATGCATATAAAACATTAAGGTTTTACCTTTGGTACCCAAATTTTCTTGGGTCTAGGTTGTCGCTACCGCGAAAAATAACCAGAGTCGCCACTAATATATTTATCTCACAAAGAGAAAGGAATATCAGCAAACCTCAAATGCAAAGAACACAGGTCTCACGACTAGAGAAAAAGGTAAGGAAGTCGGTTACACGAGGGGAAGGTATTAGCACCCCTCACATCTGTCGTACTCGACGGGATCCGATTTTGTTTGTTTCTAATCAAATGGTGTATCTACTTAACTACTTACTTGCTATTGAAGGGGAATGCAATGCATGAATAAACTAAGATGTTTTAATAATTATTGTGCTCGCTAGAGTTTCTTGAACTCTATGCCTACGCACCTCCATAATGCAGTGGAGAAGTCAGAGCACCGTAGTTCTGCCATTGGTTTGTGTTTTTGTTGGGAAAATACAGTTAAGTGACTCCCTTAAACAAGCGAGACTTGATCTTCTCTTCTCTCTTTATGAAATTTCAACCTTTATTTGGTGTTTTATTAAGGATTAGAGATTTTTAGTTTTTTATATGCACATTGGGAACATACAAACTAAGGGGGATATCTTTCCTATTGTTATCATACAATGGTGGCTCTAAGGTCAAGGATGAAATAGAATTCTACTTAATGTTGACATGCATGGATTTCAACCTAAGTTCTATATGACTCATCTTAATCAAGATAGAATCACAATCCTAAGGGAACATGGCAATCTTAAAGCAAAATATAAGCAACAAGAGATAATCACCTCATTTGAATACTTAATCAAGTATCAAGACACAAGGTCAAACTTAAACAAGAAAGACCTGCACAAATAAAAACCACTTGAGAACTTAATCAAGTTTCAGGAACTACCCACTCTTAAACAAGAGAGAACACACAAATGAAACCCAATATGGAGAACTTAATTAACTCTCCAACAAAGTATACTCTTAATCAAGAGAGAATAACCACAAATGAAATCCATGGTTGATGGCTTTATCAATTCTCTAACCAATACTACTCTTAATCAAGAGAGACTACACAACAATGAAACCCCAAATTTGAGAGCTTAATCAAGTCTGAAACAAAGTTTACCCTTAATCAAGAGAGACTACACAAATTGGAGATAACCACCTCCTCTTGGATACTTAAACAAGTTCCAAAAAAGGTTTACTCTTAATCAAGAGAGACCACACTACAACAATGAAGCCCAAAGGGGTGACTGATAACGCGAAATTATATCGTTTATTTGACTCAATCCCCATGAATTATTTTGCCATTTTTATTTAATTATGTTATATTATTCCAGTATTACTATTGAATTTCAGGTATATGCTAACTAAGAGCCTAAATATGAAGAAGAGGAAGAAACATAGAAGAAATGAGCAAAAGAGCAAAAGAAATAGACTGAAATAGCAGAAGTTGCAGCAAGTTCCCATAGAAGAGGACTGTGCCTCCCGGCACAGCCTCTTGTTACGACCGGCACAACTCCAAGTTAAGTGTGCCCCCCGGCACATATTGCTTTACGACTGACACAACTTATCTATCAGTAACTTAATATTTCCCACGTCAGAAGAGTTACGATTCCTAGATTCTCTCCATTTTCTATAACTTCCCACTACTTACACTTCCTCCAACCACCCATTATTTCCACTACTTCTCACATGATCTGAAATTAACTTCCACTATCATTCACTATAAAAAGGACCGAGCATTCACATTTTTAGTATCCAAGTTTTATGCGCAGAAGCGCTATTTATAGTTTTAGGCATAAATTATTACTGATAACGCGAAATTATATCGTTTATTTGACTCAATCCCCATGAATTATTTTGCCATTTTTATTTAATTATGTTATATTATTCCAGTATTACTATTGAATTTCAGGTATATGCTAACTAAGAGCCTAAATATGAAGAAGAGGAAGAAACATAGAAGAAATGAGCAAAAGAGCAAAAGAAATAGACTGAAATAGCAGAAGTTGCAGCAAGTTCCCATAGAAGAGGACTGTGCCTCCCGGCACAGCCTCTTGTTACGACCGGCACAACTCCAAGCTAAGTGTGCCCCCCGGCACATATTGCTTTACGACTGACACAACTTATCTATCAGTAACTTAATATTTCCCACGTCAGAAGAGTTACGATTCCTAGATTCTCTCCATTTTCTATAACTTCCCACTACTTACACTTCCTCCAACCACCCATTATTTCCACTACTTCTCACATGATCTGAAATTAACTTCCACTATCATTCACTATAAAAAGGACCGAGCATTCACATTTTTAGTATCCAAGTTTTATGCGCAGAAGCGCTATTTATAGTTTTAGGCATAAATTATTACTTTGTAAAAGTGGTAGTTTCTCACATCGAGGAACTACCACACCATTAGTTTTAGGCCTACAGTTTATGTACTCTTGGATCGCAATCTTGCCGACATTATTTCAAAGCTTTATTCAAGTTTCAAGATTTGTTTCGTTCATAATTTTATTCAAGTTTATTTTGTATGCTTTACTTCCAGGTTTATTTATTTGCAATTATTTTAGTTTCTTGTTCTTATAATATTATTTTATCATTACAAATCTAAATATGCACATGTTCATGGTTAATAATTATAATTTCATGTTTGTTTCTTTAAGTATGTCTGGCCAAATCAATTAGTATCAGTATGTAAGTCTTAGAACCTAGGGAATTAGGTAATAGTTCAGCTTAATCTCTATAATAAAATACCTTTCCAGTTTAATATTTCTATGCTGAATTTAACTACCCTTTTCATGAGAGTGAAAGGATATTTAACACGGTTTTGCCACGAGAATAGAAAACTAATTAAGGCTAGAACCCGCACGCAAAAGCATGGGGATCGATCCAGATAGTAGTAAATCGAACATTAGTTTTTAAATACACGAGAGTGCTTTAAAAATCTAATTAGTTTTTGTTTGTTTTCAAAAGGTATTATTGGATTTAAAGTGCATCCACTAGGTCTAGTAATATAACCCGTTCTATGGACATGAGAATGCTAGATAAAGGTTTTTAAATAAACAGTCTCTACTGAAAGATATTTTCATAATTACAAACTTTGCCAAATGATTTATTGAATTCTCTAAGTCCGACTATTACATACCGGTATCTTTATATTTATCTTAATCTTTATTTTATTTCAATTTTAGTTATTAGTTTTCCCTTAATTAATCATTCATTAGCCTTAGCTTTACAAAGCGACAATAGATTACCGTAGGTTGACATTGGTCTATGTGGGTTCGACAATCTTTTATATTACTTCGATATTTTCGTGCGCTTGCGGATACATCAATGACTTAATCAAGTCTCCACCAAAGCCTACTCTTAATAAAGAGAGAATAATCCACAATGAAACCCAAATCAAACACAAACAAACATGATTTATAGACCAAGCAATCAATAGATGAACAAAAGGTTCACCTTTCATTAGAACATGCAAGTAGGTTTTACAACTCCTTAATCAAGGCACCACAAATGTCACATGACAAAGCAAGTATGATTAATCAATCAAACAATTTATCACATGCATATTCCAGCTCCTAAACACGTACCTAACTCACTCTTAACACCAAAGTGTCTCATCTAAAGAATAGGTAGTAAGCCTAAGAAACAAATACAATTAGCACTCTTCATGATTTCAAGGTGAATTGCATTCTAAATGAACCCCTAAATCCAAGTTCAAATAATTATTCAATCAACATTAAGACCCTAAACAAGTAGCTCAAAGGAGCTCAAGACATCAGAAGAAGTTCTAACTCAAGTACCATCAGAACATGGATTTTATATAGAGCTCACGCTGAAGTTCAAATACATGAAGTAACTTCTGAATGCACCAACCGCTGTAGACAAATTCTGATAGAAGTTATATTCACAATTTCAAGACAGAAGTTTGTGATAATAAAGAAAATCAAAATGCAAAGTTCTGATACAAGATAAAATACCGTTAGAGACATAATGATTAAAAGACGGTTGAAGCAATTTTAAGGAACAAATTTCAAGAAGCGTGGAAAGCTAAGTTAAACAACACGACACACAACATTTATTGCAAAATAGCTTACGAGGAAGCAACGTACAAATTTCCTAAGGATATTAATAGAAGATCAATTTGAAAAAGAAAACAACAAATTTTCATCAACATACGAACAAGAGCTGCTCACGAAAAATCTTATACTGAAAGTAAATACTTTGTTCATATCATTTTATTAAGATTCATATTCATTGTACTTAAACTTAGTGAAAAATCACATTTGTGATAAAGCTTTTTAGAAGCAATCTAAAACACTATTGTTAGAAGTTCTTATTTTCTATTGTTTCTTGAGAGACCGGTTCAGTCAGATTTCTCGAGAGGGCTAGGACTAGTTAGTCTTAGAGGTGTTAGTCACTTGCAGTTGGCTTGTGCATTGTATTGTTAGTTGTAACAACCCGATTTTATTAGTATTTTTATTAATTATATTAGTAATTATATTATTTAGTGTTTTAATAATTATCTATTTATTTAGTTATTATGTGATATAATAATTATTTGAATATTTGATTATGTATGCAATTGTGCTATTTAGGTTAATTGAGTTATTAGAATGATATAACTAATTGAGCCTAAGTGTTATAATTATGATGCTAGAAATATTATGGGTTAAGCCCAATTAAGAAAAGATGGATAGTAAGAGAGTTAGGATTTTAGAGATTTGTATCATAACTTTCATTTGGGAAAAGAGGATAAAGAGAGAGGAATAGAAGAAAGAAGAGAAAGAGAATAGGGAAGTAGATTCTTGAAGAGGGTGGACTAGAGAATCAAGAGGTAAGGGTTAGAATCCAAGTTATTATAGGTTATATAATTGGGTAATGTTGTGTGTAAAAATGCTATGTGTATGATCTCTCATTCTCTCAACTTCATAGATTTTCACATGTTAGGGTTTATGTTGAATTCATGGGAATTGTGCTATTAGTCATGTTTGATGATGTTTGTATGAGAATCCATGATTAGAAACATGTTTAGGAACCTTTTGTGTATTAAATTATGGTTTAGATGAGTTTTGGTTGGCAAAAATCGGATTTGAGATGGTGTTGAAAGTGCTGAAAATGCACAGAATTTTGCTGTCTGGTGTCTTCTGCCAGGCGAAGGATTTCTTCCGCCGAACGAGCGTGCGCTAGGCAAGCAGCAGGCGAGTTGTAACACCCCATATTTTCTAAATTTAATTTAATTGGAAATTAAATTATTATTTGGAATTATTCAGTATTTTGTGGAATTATTTGGAAAGAAATATGAGATAAGCTATTGGGCCAAGTGTGGTGTTAGTAAAGAGGGGGTACTATGTTAGTAAAGCCTTTACTAATTAAAATGTTATGTTTCATAAAATAAGAAAAATTGGGAAATGAGGAAAAGAGTCAGAACGTGAAAAATGAGAAGAGGAAGAGAAGAGCGGAGGAACGTAAAGAGGAACCAAAGAGGAAGAGGACCAAAATCAAGAACTCTTGGCTAAGGTAAGGGGGGACTCTCTGGTTATCATCTATTATCGTGTTCTTAGATAATAATATTGATTAGGGATGTTGTTGAGTCAATTGGATCATATGTTAGGTTTAGGGAGGTTATGAATTGATGAAAATTGCATGGATTATTGGTTGATTATGTGTTGTTTTGATGTGTGATGATGAATAATGATGCAATTGGTGATTAACTGCCTATATATGACGTTTAGAGACGGTTTTGGACTCAGATTGAGTCAGATCGCAGGATCTGACGCAGACCCGATAGTCTGCGAAATCGCCAGTTCGCGCCGCGTCCTTGTGTTGGCGCCGCGAAGGCGTAACTTTTTCTCGTTCCGCGCCGCGTGAATAGGTTGGCGCCGCGAACGTGTTTTTGTGGTTCAGGTCGCGCCGCGAACTTTGGTTGCGCCGCGTGCTGTAGCGTTAGTTGTTTTCTTGGAAAAGTTAAATGATGTGTAACTTTCGAACCGTAGGTCCGTTTTTAGTGCCGTTTCGAGTACGATGAATCTTATGAGATAACCTACGTGTTTAAATGATGAAATGAGGTGTGAATCCAATTATTTTTAAATATGATTTTATTTCTTGATGAATGATGTATTGTACATATATGCGATGAGATGTGTTAAATACATGCTATGTTGAAATATTAATCATGTGACGATTTGTTTGATTGGATGATGTATTGTTGACATATATGATGAAATGTGACAATATAAGATGTTGTTTTGAAAACATTATGATGTGATGATTTGTAGAGAATTGTATGATGTTGATTGATTTGTTTTGGAATGATGTGGGTACATGTGTGTTCTTCTTACTAATGATGATGATTGATGTGGACACATGTATGTTCTTTAATGATGATGATGATGATGATGATTGATTGTATTGAATGATGCTAATGTATATAAACATACTTTGATGATGATGATGATGTTAATGATGGTGATGAAATGAGTATTTGATGATGTTACTCATTAGACTTGACGATGGTATAAGTATGTTGTATATGTTGCATTCATTCATGTGCATTGATGATACTGTATCCATAAGGGTGTGTTGGATCAGTGAAGGGCATGATTCCCATTGTGAGGAATCTGTGCTGGCAGGGCCGTATCTGGATGATGTTGGATCGGTCATGGGTTATTCCCATTTGACGATGTTGGTACCACATGCATAGTGTCAGTTCATACATATGCATACTTTTGTAACATGATTGGAAGTATTCCAGTGTTATAAATATTGATGATGTGTTGCTTGCGTGTTTTGTTGAATTAGTGTTGGGTATGATTGTCTGTATGAAAGATGTGTTTCTGATGATGTTTGTGTAAGCAATGAATGTTCCTGATGACCTGAATATGATGTAATTGGGTGAATGATACACTATGATGTGTTGTTATTTAAGATACAATAACATTTGTTAACTGTGATGAGACTCACCCTTACTGTTGATATTTTCAGATTGAGGATAGCTGCTTTCGACTTGGTGAGGATTAGCTCATGAGTCGGTTTAGTTGTTGTGTCGGTGTCATGCTCTGATAGATGTAACACTGGGAACGCGATGTTTTGAGTTTCGATTATAACTCTATTGTTTGTTTTATTTGAAGTCTGATACATTAACGATGTAATGTTGACTTGATGATTTGATTCCGCTGTGTAAACATGATTTTATCTAATGAGTTATAATTCCGATATTTCAGTGAATGCATGACATATGTCGAACGTGTGTTTTCTTTTATTTTTGAATTGTGACACCCTTTGCATGTTTACTCTGATTTAATTTTGTTAATTACCGCGGGGTATTAGAGGGGTGTTACAATAGTGGTATCAGAGCAGGTCGGTCCGTCCGACCAATTGTTGAGTCGGTTGAGTTGCGCGACAGTTGTATATTGTCGGCATTTTATTCCTTGGTACGCGACATGTGATTGAATCACTGTCGGTACTTGGTTGTTTGTTGCAGGTGTTGGATTGAAACAAGTGGGGGAGAAGCTTCGCTTCTCGGTTATGTTTCAGTTGAAGAAGATTGATTCAGTAGGCTGTTGTTGGAAACAGTGCGAGCGTTGTCGGAGCTTGTTGTTTCCCGAGTTGAAGGTGACTTGGGATTAAGACTTCACTGGGAATTGAGTTGGAACATCTTGAAGGAAGGTGATTAGAGGTAATTGACAGTTATTGTAAGAGAAGGAGATTGGAGAGTTGCGATGTGTCAGCTCTGCTGGTGTGCTGCGAAGTTGTCAGTTGAATAGCCTTGCGTCTCGGAAGAGGTTCAGTTACGAGTTTGCAAGGAGGATTGTTGTCGTGATGTTGCAGAAAGCGGACTTCGGCGGGGGAATGTGTCGCTTAAGTTATAAGGATGTTTGGAAGTGAAGAGATACGATAAGGGGCTGTTTGGAATGTGATAGAGTTGAAGAGAATGAGTTTTGGAGAGAGATTTTCGTAAGCAAAACGCAGGAAAGTTGCTGAATAGCTGCGGAACTTCGAAAATTCATAACTGGAGTTCTAGGCATCCGAATTGAGTTCCGTTTGAAGCGTCGGAAAGCTAACGAGATGAACTTTGTTATAAAAATAGTTGCAGCAGCTGTAACATATTTAATGGTGACAGGATGATGTTGGAAAGAGGTGGAGTTACGGTTACTCTTGTTCTTATAACTAGACTTGTTTATTGGTACTGCACGGGATGTTAGTGTCAGTGTTGAATGGATCGAAGGAATAATTAGAAGGTTTGTTGAGGAGTAATTTTAAGAATTGAATTTACCAATTGAGGAGTTTTGGATATATCGTATAGAGTGTCGCTGCATGATATCAGTGTTGCATTTTCGGGCAATGATTGGAAAATTCATATCTTGAGTTCCGAGTGTCGGATTGATGTGCCGTTTGAACCTACGAAGAGGAGGGATTGTGTTCTAATTTATGGGAGAGTTATAAATACAGTAGAGTGACCCTATGAGGAAAGGTTCTGAAGTCGGTTATGGAAGCGTGAAACTTGTTGAATAAGAATGCTTACTACCGTGATTGTTGGAAACAAAATTGAGTGTAACATGTTGTTGATGAGATGTTCGGTAATAAGGATGGTTTGAGGGCCGATGAATTTTAGTGAAGAGTGCATTAGTAGTAAAGATGGGATAAACTTTAGAACCCTTGGAATCGTATTTGTGATGGCAAAATAACGATAAGTATAAAAGAAGAATTGTAGGGAATTTCTAACATTTGTTGACGTGAGGAAGACTTTGTTGAGATTCCGAGTGGGATGATATTTGGACGTGAAGGATGTAATAGAATTTGGATTAAAACCACGAGTTATGAATGTTGTCTTGGTCTTGCAGGCTAATTGTATGGTTCAAAATTCGAAGTGTTTAGTGATCATAAGAGTTGAAGTACCTCTTTGATCAGAAAGGGCTTAATATGAGGCAGTAGAGATGATTAGAATATATTTTTGGATTAGGATTTTGGTTTGAATTACCATCCTAATGAGGAAAATGTTGTGTTATTGTGTTGCGTAAGAAGTCTTTAAAATGTCGGTGCTAATGATGAATGAGTTGGATTTAATTGGACAATTTAGAGACTTGAGTTAGTATGTGAAGGCACTCCTAATAGTGTTAGGTTGAGTATGCTAAAAGATGACTAGTGGTACTCTTGACGAGATTAGAGAAGGTCAGAAAGCTGATGTTGAGTTGATCGATAGGTTGATTTTGAATTACCAAGGTAAAGGCGGTGAATTCGGAATCGACGAGAATAGTATAATGAGGTTGAGTGATTGGATTTGCGTAACTGATGTTTTGAGCTTCTGAAGAATATTCTAGAAGAAGGACACCGTAGTGAATTATTGGATTATGACGATGTTAATGAGTTTGGGTGCAAACTCGGAAGGGACACTATTATGTAGTAACGACGGTTTATGCTTAAGTATGATTTTCAACTAATATTGACAAATTTAGGACTTGATCACCCTAAATCTCTTGTTGGTAGTAGACGGAAATCATATAGGTGGGATGAACTTGTTTGTTACCTTAATGGTTTAAGATGTGATGAATACTAAGCCGTGAGAATAATCACTCACTATGTTGTGTGAACTTATGAAGAAATGAATATGAAAGAGTGCAACATGGTGGATGATGACTTAAGACGGGTAATCAGAGTCGCGTAACGAAAGTGTGATGTGGAGTAGTGTTATGAGTACTACTCGCGGGCAGTAAAGGAATTAATATGTCGGAAGCCTACATAGAACATATGTGTTGATCTATATGTTGGATTTAGAATCTAGTGGATGTAAGGATGTCGTGTCGAAAAATTATAACTCTTTTGAATAATTGCCGAGATGATGAATATGTTATTACGGTTGTACGTAGTTAACGAGTATGTATTCGGTGAAATTAAAACGAAGAGTTGATGCTATATGACGTCGTAATAATTTTGTGTTGTTGTTAAGGGGTTATTGTAGATTCTAGATATAATGAGGGATTATACTCTATGAAGGGAGGAATTGATTTAGTTCTTAGAAAAGAGTGAAACTCAATTTGAGTTGTTTGTAAGGAATGGCGTATTGAGGCTGATGAGCGTGATTTTAATTACTTGTGTGCACTCGTTCCGATGGCCGGACTGTTTAATAGATGTAGTAACTCAGGAATTTGTTCTTGAGTGCGAGTAAGTATTACTGAATGGTAAATTGGTACCATGAATGATGAAGAATGATTCTTGGACGAGTGAGTAAAGAGAATCGGAATCGGGTGGAACTCGGAAATCTATTTGGTATAGATGATTGTGATGAGTAATCAGAGTAGTGCGGAAAAAGCGGAATGCAACGAGTTGGATAATTGCTGGTGTGACTTAAGAGGAGACAGATAATTGGAATTCAATGGTATAGGAATATGAGTATTGAGTTTCTTGAAGGAAGCGGTTAGTGAAAAGTGTAAGTATTATTTTATCGCTCAGATGGAAGAATATGCCTAAGGTTGGTGTGTTGGTAGATGGTATGCATTACTGCATTGTGGATCAAGTGTGATCATACTAAGGATTGTGTAATTGTATTACTCGGTTGTTGAGCGTATGGTATAGGTTGTGCCTCAATGTTCTATTGTAGTTAACCTTTTAGAGATATAATGAGTGGTACAACTTTGATGGTCAAATGCGACGTAAGAACTGGGATTTGAATGTATGAAAAATGTTCCCTGTTGGTGATGTCAGATGGATTTTGAGGATTGGCCGATGGTAATGTTAATTGGGAGCTGAAGAGTCAGGTGGAGGACTCTTATACGAGCTGGTTACTTGAGGTATGTTTTCGAGGACGAAAACTCTTTTAGTGGGGGAGAGTTGTAACACCCCATATTTTCTAAATTTAATTTAATTGGAAATTAAATTATTATTTGGAATTATTCAGTATTTTGTGGAATTATTTGGAAAGAAATATGAGATAAGCTATTGGGCCAAGTGTGGTGTTAGTAAAGAGGGGGTACTATGTTAGTAAAGCCTTTACTAATTAAAATGTTATGTTTCATAAAATAAGAAAAATTGGGAAATGAGGAAAAGAGTCAGAACGTGAAAAATGAGAAGAGGAAGAGAAGAGCGGAGGAACGTAAAGAGGAACCAAAGAGGAAGAGGACCAAAATCAAGAACTCTTGGCTAAGGTAAGGGGGGACTCTCTGGTTATCATCTATTATCGTGTTCTTAGATAATAATATTGATTAGGGATGTTGTTGAGTCAATTGGATCATATGTTAGGTTTAGGGAGGTTATGAATTGATGAAAATTGCATGGATTATTGGTTGATTATGTGTTGTTTTGATGTGTGATGATGAATAATGATGCAATTGGTGATTAACTGCCTATATATGACGTTTAGAGACGGTTTTGGACTCAGATTGAGTCAGATCGCAGGATCTGACGCAGACCCGATAGTCTGCGAAATCGCCAGTTCGCGCCGCGTCCCTGTGTTGGCGCCGCGAAGGCGTAACTTTTTCTCGTTCCGCGCCGCGTGAATAGGTTGG
This sequence comes from Vicia villosa, assembly GCF_029867415.1. Classification (NCBI taxonomy): domain Eukaryota; kingdom Viridiplantae; phylum Streptophyta; class Magnoliopsida; order Fabales; family Fabaceae; genus Vicia; species Vicia villosa. The sequence continues at coordinate 750,239 of NW_026705050.1, forward strand.
CGCCGCGAACGTGTTTTTGTGGTTCAGGTCGCGCCGCGAACTTTGGTTGCGCCGCGTGCTGTAGCGTTAGTTGTTTTCTTGGAAAAGTTAAATGATGTGTAACTTTCGAACCGTAGGTCCGTTTTTAGTGCCGTTTCGAGTACGATGAATCTTATGAGATAACCTACGTGTTTAAATGATGAAATGAGGTGTGAATCCAATTATTTTTAAATATGATTTTATTTCTTGATGAATGATGTATTGTACATATATGCGATGAGATGTGTTAAATACATGCTATGTTGAAATATTAATCATGTGACGATTTGTTTGATTGGATGATGTATTGTTGACATATATGATGAAATGTGACAATATAAGATGTTGTTTTGAAAACATTATGATGTGATGATTTGTAGAGAATTGTATGATGTTGATTGATTTGTTTTGGAATGATGTGGGTACATGTGTGTTCTTCTTACTAATGATGATGATTGATGTGGACACATGTATGTTCTTTAATGATGATGATGATGATGATGATTGATTGTATTGAATGATGCTAATGTATATAAACATACTTTGATGATGATGATGATGTTAATGATGGTGATGAAATGAGTATTTGATGATGTTACTCATTAGACTTGACGATGGTATAAGTATGTTGTATATGTTGCATTCATTCATGTGCATTGATGATACTGTATCCATAAGGGTGTGTTGGATCAGTGAAGGGCATGATTCCCATTGTGAGGAATCTGTGCTGGCAGGGCCGTATCTGGATGATGTTGGATCGGTCATGGGTTATTCCCATTTGACGATGTTGGTACCACATGCATAGTGTCAGTTCATACATATGCATACTTTTGTAACATGATTGGAAGTATTCCAGTGTTATAAATATTGATGATGTGTTGCTTGCGTGTTTTGTTGAATTAGTGTTGGGTATGATTGTCTGTATGAAAGATGTGTTTCTGATGATGTTTGTGTAAGCAATGAATGTTCCTGATGACCTGAATATGATGTAATTGGGTGAATGATACACTATGATGTGTTGTTATTTAAGATACAATAACATTTGTTAACTGTGATGAGACTCACCCTTACTGTTGATATTTTCAGATTGAGGATAGCTGCTTTCGACTTGGTGAGGATTAGCTCATGAGTCGGTTTAGTTGTTGTGTCGGTGTCATGCTCTGATAGATGTAACACTGGGAACGCGATGTTTTGAGTTTCGATTATAACTCTATTGTTTGTTTTATTTGAAGTCTGATACATTAACGATGTAATGTTGACTTGATGATTTGATTCCGCTGTGTAAACATGATTTTATCTAATGAGTTATAATTCCGATATTTCAGTGAATGCATGACATATGTCGAACGTGTGTTTTCTTTTATTTTTGAATTGTGACACCCTTTGCATGTTTACTCTAATTTAATTTTGTTAATTACCGCGGGGTATTAGAGGGGTGTTACACGAGTGAGCTTTTTTTTGGTCACGCTACTGCCTTGGAGCGCCGGGCGAAGGATTTCTTCAGCCGGGCGAAAATGCCCTGTTTTGTGAAAATTCAAATGATCATAACGTTTGATCCGTAACTCCGTTTTATGCGCCATTCGAAGCATTAGGAATTTAATGAAATTATCTATATGATAGGATATAATTGATTAGCAATTATTGAATTAATTATGATGTTGTTATGTGAAATAACATGTAATTGCCTTTATGTGCGTTATGTTTTGGTATGTGGTGAATAACAATTGCTGGTATGATGTGTGGTAATATATTCACGATGATTGTGATTGTATATATGATGGTGGTAGAGTTTTGTTGTAATTGTTAATTGTGTTGATCAAATGGGCTTCCTAACGCTTCGAACGGCGCATAAAACGGAGTTACGGATCAAATGTTATGATCATTTGAATTTTCACAAAACAGGGCATTTTCGCCCGGCAGAAGAAATCCTTCACCCGACGCTCCAAGGCAGTAGCGTGACCAAAAAAAATCTCACTCGCCCGCTGCTCGCCCGGTGCACGCTCGCCCGACGGAAGAAATCCTTTGCCCGGCAGAAGACACCAGACAACAAAATTCTGTGCGTTTTCAGCACTTTCAACACCATCTTAAATCCGATTTTTGCCAACCAAAACTCATCCAAACCATAATTTAACACACCTAAAAGGTTCCTAAACATGTTTCTAATCATGGGTTCTCATACAAACATCATCAAACATGATTAATAGCACAAATGCCATGAATTCAACATAAACTCTAACACGTGAAAATCTATGAAATTGAGAGAATCAGAGATCATACACATAGCATTTTTGCACACAACATTACCCAATTATATAACCTATAATAACTTGGATTATAACCCTTACCTCTTGATTCTCTAGTCCACCCTCTTCAAGAATCTACTTCTCTTTCTCTTCTTTCTTCTATTCCTCTCTCTTTCTCCTCTTTTCCCAAATGAAAGTTATGATACAACTCTCTAAAACCCTAACTCTCTAACCATACATCTTTTCTTAATTGGGCTTAACCCACAATCTTTCTTGCATCATAATTATAACACTTAGGCCCAATTAGTTATGTCATTCTAATAACTCAATTAACCTAAATAGCACAATTGCATACATAATCAAATATTCAAATAATTATTATATCACATAATAACTAAAAAAATAGATAATTATTAAAACACTAAACAATATAATTACTAATATAATTAATGAAAATACTAATAAAATCGGGCTGTTACAACTCTCCCCCACTTGAAAGATTTTCGTCCTCGAAAATTCTCCTCAAGCAACTAACTCTAGGTACAAATCCTTCATTCAACCTTCAAGTACCTTCTCTTCTAATCTCAAAGCACTCTGCAAACCTCCTCAAACTCTAGAAGAAAACCTCGGATCTCTATCTAAAACAATACTAGACGAAATACCATGCAAACTCATAATCCTCTCGATGTATAGCTTCGCAAGTCTTTCCATCGTATAATTCATCCTCATCGGAATAAAATGAGCAGATCTTATCAACATATTCACAATGACCCGAATCGCCTCACAATTACTCGATGTCCTCGGCAGACCCGAAACAAAATCCATAGAAATGATATCCCACTTCCACTCGGGAATAGATAACGGTTGCATCAAATCATACGGATCTTGATGTTCAATCTTTGAATTTTGACAAGTCAAACATGAATAAACAAATTCCGCTATATCCTCCTTCATACCTTGCCACCAAAACATTTTCCTCAAATCTTGATACATCTTAGTAGCACCAGGATGAATACTTAAGATACTTCTATGTCCTTCCTCAAGAATTCTCTTTCTCAAATCCGCAACATCTAGAATACAAACTTGATCACGACATCTTATGACACCATTCTCATCAATTCGAAAGTTAACACCTTTATCTTGATTAATCAATGTCATAATGTCAACCAATTTCAGATCCAATTTCTGACCTTCTCTAATCTGATCAAGAATGCCACGCGTAAGCTTCAACATACCAAGCTTAACACACGAAGACGTCGCTTTAACATACCAAGCTTAACACACGAAGACGTCGCTTCACAAACCAAACTCAAATCTCGAAATTGTTCCAACAATTCCAATTCTCAAATCATCAACATAGACATATGCAGTGATTTCCTACTCAATGCATCAGCTACAACATTCGCCTTTCCAGGATGGTAATTCAAACCAAAATCATAATCCTTTAAGAATTCCAACCATCTTCGTTGCCTCATATTCAATTCTTTCTGATCAAACAAATACTTTAAACTCTTGTGATCACTAAAAACATCAAATCTTGATCCAAACAAATAATGCCTCCAAAGTTCAAAACAAATACAACGGCGGTCAACTCTAAATCATGTGTCAGATAATTCCTCTCATGAAATTTAAGTTGCCTTGAAGCATAAGCTACCACTTTTCCATCTTGTATCAACACACCCACTCGAAATTACATGCCCAAGGAAACTCACTTCCTTCAACTAAAACTCACACTTATAAAGCTTCGCATAAAACTTTTTCTCTTTCACACTGATAACACAATCCTCAAATGTTCAGCATGATCATCCTCACTCTTAGAATCAAAGTATCCTCAATAAATGTCACCTCATAGAACCTTCTTTCCTCTTAATCAATAAAACAGGCGCACCCTACTGCTACACACTCAGACGAATGATCCTCTTCTCAAACAATCCCTCAATTTGACTCTTCAATTCCTCCCTAGCCACTTTATACACTACCAAGTTAGTAAGATAAGTCTATCTCATCCATTACGATCCTGTCTCCTATCGACAATAGATTAAGGGTGATCAGTTCCTTAATTTGTTAATAGTAGCCGACAACCATGATGGAACATAAACCTCCATTACTAAATTATAATAGTGTTCTTACATAACTTGTACTCAAAATCACCTAAAGCACCAAGACCCAAAGTCTCCCTTAAGATTGCAATTACTTGCTTTAACTCTAGACAGTTCATACCAAGATTCTCATCCAATTGGTCTAGCAGAAAGCAGACTAAATCAATTCCAAAATCTCTACCAAGATACTCTACATACAAATCAAACACACAAAAGAAGTAAACACAGAACTCATAGCAGGTGTATCAATAACCAACCTTCTACGTATATTAGATAAGACAAGATCCAATCTCATAGCACAATCCAAAGAAATGAAAGAATGCGTTGCACTAGTATCATAATGAAGCACGTACCTCAGATTAGCCTATCCTTAGTACTGGTCTCAGCACCAGACAATGCAAACACCTTCCCTTTCACTTGCTCATTCTTTGGTTTGTCACACTTGGTACTAATGTGCCCTCGCTCACCACAATTGTAGCAAGTCACACTCGAACCGCTTCTACAATACACAACTTTGTGACCTGGCTTGTCACACTTGAAACACTTTCCAGAATTCTTGTTACATTCCTTAACACGATGTCCTTCGACTCCACACTTAAAGCACTTAACCGTAGCACTAGTTCCTCCCCCACTTGGCTTACCGCCAAAACCAGATTTCTGCTTCTTCTTATTACCATAGGTTCCCCATGGTATTGTCCTCTTTCTCTTTTCAAATTTAGAAATCTCACTTCTTTCTTTCCACGCACATCTTCTGGAAAATATTTTTCCAAAAATGCATCACGGATAAGAGTCCAAGTAACTTCAACGCCTTCCTCATCGAATCTTTGCATGGTATTAGTCCACCAATCATTAGCTCCTTTCGTCAGCATGTGAGTACCAAACCGTACCTTTTGTACATCAGTACAATTCGTGACTTGAAAGATCTTCTCTATTTCTCTCATACATGCTTGTGCTTTGTTCGGTCTATACTCTCCTTCAAATATCGGCGGATTGTACCTTCGGAACTCTCTAAAAGCACGGAACTCATCCTTTCCTCCATTACTAGCATTCTCTTGTGGCGCTTGTCCAATCGCACCAGCCCACCTCGTCAATGCCTCGACATTAACGTCACCATTCCTTCCTGTAACCATTGTCCTAAGACATCCAACGACCAACAAGCAAATAGTATTGATCGTGTCAGATACACAAATCCAATACAAAAGGGATAGGAAAATATAAATGACCTTGCCAACTGACCAACCGCGCTCTGATACCACTATGTAACACCCCCAATTCTATACTAAACAAATAAGACATACATTTTCATAAATCAGAGTAAAGAAGCATGCATCTCACGAGGGCATTACACATATTTCAAAATAAAATAACATTTTTATCTTTAAACATGCAATGTTCATTTCCAAATAACACGGGATTTAAAGCAACATGCAAAACCACAGCGGAATAATCATCTCATCAAATAAATGGTAAAATCGGATGATTCCCGTACATCATCCACCATGTCTCAACATCTCAGCTCAAGGTCACTCATCAACAAAATAACGTATTCAAATACGAAATACAATATGAGTAAACAAATGTCTCATAACATCGAATTATAAAAATATCAGCCCAAATCCCATGTGTTACATATGACCAGAGCACAAATGACTACTTAGTCAAGACACTCTACAAGAGATCTAAATCTCTAAGCTAAGCCTCCTTCGAAACACCACTAGCCTCGAAAACTTGTGTGTTACCAACAAAGGGCAACATTCAAACAGAAGGGTAAGAATTCAAATTGTTATAGAAAACATGATAATGGGAAATGCCAAACATAAACAAGCATACATCTCTATCCCAATTCACAAAACATTATAGAATATATTTACATCATTGGAATCACGTCATTAATATCACAAGTATACATGTAATCACCTCTCTTACCGCATGTATCATCATCAATCAAACATGATTCACATATCCACATATACACGTATATCATTAGTACATATAAATTCACATCTACATCACATATGTTTCAATCACATATATCACATTCATAACACAACAACCATTCATATCAAATGAATCACCAAATCCACTTATCACATCTCATACACACATAACAATCACATAATTGCATATATTCAAACATCACATAACACCAATGTGACTCAATGCAAGACATGTGACTCTAGGTATGTGGTACCCAATGTGAACCCAAAGTTTCATCGCTTTCTGATTCATTATCTAGAATCCAAGCCACGCTTCCGATCCGGACAAGATCAAAGCCAATACGCCTATCTCTAATTAAGGATCACGTCTTATACGCCTATTTCCATTCAAGGATCAACTTCTCTTACCATGTGAACCCACAGTTTCACCGCTTCCACCATAAAGTCGACCATGCTATGAATGTATGTACAAATACCAACATTATATGCAATTAAGATTATCTCATCAATCTTAACTTACCGCATACCACAATAATCCAACTCTATGAATTATCCGCCAATTGTACACAACATTCACAACACAATTAACAATTACAACAAAACTCTACCACCATCATATATCCAATCACAATCATCACGAATATATTACCACACATCATACCAGCAATTGTTATTCACCACATACCAAAACATAACGCACATAAAGGCAATTACATGTTATTTTACATAACAACATCATAATTAATTCAATAATTGCTAATCAATTATATCCTATCATATAGATAATTTCATTAAATTCCTAACGCTTCGAATGGCGCATAAAATGGAGTTACGGATCAAACGTTATGATCATTTGAATTTTCACAAAACAGGGCATTTTCGCCCGGCGGAAGAAATCCTTCGCCCGACGATCCAAGGCAGTAGCGTGACCAAAAAAAATCTCACTCGCCTGCTGCTCGCCTAGCGCACGCTCGCTCGGCGGAAGAAATCCTTCGCCTGGCAGAAGACACCAGACAGCAAAATTTTGTGCATTTTCAGCACTTTCAACACCATCTCAAATCCGATTTTTGCCAACCAAAACTCATCTAAACCATAAGTTAACACACATAAAAGGTTCCTAAACATGTTTCTAATCATGGATTCTCATACAAACATCATCAAACATGACTAATAGCACAAATCCCATGAATTCAACATAAACCCTAACATGTGAAAATCTATGAAGTTGAGAGAATGAGAGATCATACACATAGCATTTTTACACACAACATTACCCAATTATATAACCTATAATAACTTGGATTCTAACCCTTATCTCTTGATTCTCTAGTCCACCCTCTTCAAAAATCTACTTCCCTATTCTCTTTCTCTTCTTTCTTCTATTCCTCTCTCTTTCTCCTCTTTTCCCAAATGAAAGTTATGATACAACTCTCTAAAATCCTAACTCTCTTACTATCCATCTTTTCTTAATTGGGCTTAACCCATAATATTTCTAGCATCATAATTATAACACTTAGGCCCAATTAGTTATATCATTCTAATAACTCAATTAACCTAAATAGCACAATTGCATACATAATCAAATATTCAAATAATTATTATATCACATAATAAATAAATAAATAGATAATTATTAAAACACTAAATAATATAATTACTAATATAATTAATAAAAATACTAATAAAATCGGGCTGTTACAACTAACAATACAATGCAAAAGCCAACTGCAAGTGACTAACACCTCTAAGACTAACTAGTCCTAGCCCTCTCGAGAAATCTGACTGAACCGGTCTCTCAAGAAACAATAGAAAATAAGAAATTCTAACAATAGTGTTTCAGATTGCTTCTAAAAAGCTTTATCACAAATGTGATTTTTCACTAAGTTTAAGTACAATGAATATGAATCTTAATAAAATGATATGAACAAAGTATTTACTTTTAGTATAAGATTTTTCGTGAGCAGCTCTTGTTCGTATGTTGATGAAAATTTGTTGTTTTCTTTTTCAAATTGATCTTCTATTAATATCCTTAGGAAATTTGTACGTTGCTTCCTCGTAAGCAGTTTTGCAATAAATGTTGTGTGTCGTGTTGGTTAACTTAGCTTTCCACGCTTCTTGAAATTTGTTCCTTAAAATTGCTTCAACCGTCTTTTAATCATTATGTCTCTAACGGTATTTTATCTTGTATCAGAACTTTGCATTTTGATTTTCTTTATTATCACAAACTTCTGTCTTAACATTGTGAATATAACTTCTATCAGAATTTGTCTACAGCGGTTGGTGCATTCAGAAGTTACTTCATGTATTTGAACTTCAGCGTGAGCTCTATATAAAATCCATGTTCTGATGGTACTTGAGTTAGAACTTCTTCTGATGTCTTGAGCTCCTTTGAGCTACTTGTTTAGGGTCTTAATGTTGATTGAATAATTATTTGAACTTGGATTTAGGGGTTCATTTAGAATGCAATTCACCTTGAAATCATGAAGAGTGCTAATTGTATTGGTTTCTTAGGCTTACTACCTATTCTTTAGATGAGACACTTTGGTGTTAAGAGTGAGTTAGGTACGTGTTTAGGATCTGGAATATGCATGTGATAAATTGTTTGATTGATTAATCATACTTGCTTTGTCATGTGACATTTGTGGTGCCTTGATTAAGGAGTTGTAAAACCTACTTGCATGTTCTAATGAAAGGTGAACCTTTTGTTCATCTATTGATTGCTTGGTCTATAAATCATGTTTGTTTGTGTTTGATTTGGGTTTCATTGTGGATTATTCTCTCTTTATTAAGAGTAGGCTTTGGTGGAGACTTGATTAAGTCATTGATGCATCCGCAAGCGCACGAAAATATCGAAGTAATATAAAAGATTGTCGAACCCACATAGACCAATGTCAACCTACGGTAATCTATTGGCGCTTTGTAAAGCTAAGGCTAATGAATGATTAATTAAGGGAAAACTAATAACTAAAATTGAAATAAAATAAAGATTAAGATAAATATAAAGATACCGGTATGTAATAGTCGGACTTAGAGAATTCAATAAATCATTTGGCAAAGTTTGTAATTATGAAAATATCTTTCAGTAGATACTGTTTATTTAAAAACCTTTATCTAGCATTCTCATGTCCATAGAACGGGTTATATTACTAGACCTAGTGGATGCACTTTAAATCCAATAATACCTTTTGAAAACAAACAAAAACTAATTAGATTTTTAAAGCACTCTCGTGTATTTAAAAACTAATGTTCGATTTACTACTATCTGGATCGATCCCCATGCTTTCGCGTGCGGGTTCTAGCCTTAATTAGTTTTCTATTCTTGTGGCAAAACCGTGTTAAATATCCTTTCACTCTCGTGACAAGGGTAGTTAAATTCAGCATAGAAATATTAAACTGGAAAGGTATTTTATTATAGAGATTAAGCTGAACTATTACCTAATTCCCTAGGTTCTAAGACTTACATACTGATACTAATTGATTTGGCCAGACATACTTAAAGAAACAAACATGAAATTATAATTATTAACCATGAACATGTGCATATTTAGATTTGTAATGATAAAATAATATTATAAGAACAAGAAACTAAAATAATTGCAAATAAATAAACCTGGAAGTAAAGCATACAAAATAAACTTGAATAAAATTATGAACGAAACAAATCTTGAAACTTGAATAAAGATTTGAAATAATGTCGGCAAGATTGCGATCCAAGAGTACATAAACTGTAGGCCTAAAACTAATGGTGTGGTAGTTCCTCGATGTGAGAAACTACCACTTTTACAAAGTAATAATTTATGCCTAAAACTATAAACAGCGCTTCTGCGCATAAAACTTGGATACTAAAAATGTGAATGCTCGGTCCTTTTTATAGTGAATGATAGTGGAAGTTAATTTCAGATCATGTGAGAAGTAGTGGAAATAATGGGTGGTTGGAGGAAGTGTAAGTAGTGGGAAGTTACAGAAAATGGAGAGAATCTAGGAATCGTAACTCTTCTGACGTGGGAAATATTAAGTTACTGATAGATAAGCTGTGTCGGTCGTAAAGCAATATGTGACGGGGGGCACACTTAGCTTGGAGTTGTGCCGGTCGTAACAAGAGGTTGTGCCGGGAGGCACAGTCCTCTGCTATGGGAACTTGCTGCAACTTCTGCTATTTCAGTCTATTTCTTTTGCTCTTTTGCTCATTTCTTCTATGTTTCTTCCTCTTCTTCATATTTAGGCTCTTAGTTAACATATACCTGAAATTCAATAGTAATACTGGAATAATATAACATAATTAAATAAAAATGGCAAAATAATTCATGGGGATCGAGTCAAATAAACGATATAATTTCGCGTTATCAGTCACCCCTTTGGGCTTCATTGTTGTAGTGTGGTCTCTCTTGATTAAGAGTAAACCTTTTTTGGAACTTGTTTAAGTATCCAAGAGGAGGTGGTTATCTCCAATTTGTGTAGTCTCTCTTGATTAAGGGTAAACTTTGTTTGAGACTTGATTAAGCTCTCAAATTTGGGGTTTCATTGTTGTGTAGTCTCTCTTGATTAAGAGTAGTATTGGTTAGAGAATTGATAAAGCCATCAACCATGGATTTCATTTGTGGTTATTCTCTCTTGATTAAGAGTATACTTTGTTGGAGAGTTAATTAAGTTCTCCATATTGGGTTTCATTTGTGTGTTCTCTCTTGTTTAAGAGTGGGTAGTTCCTGAAACTTGATTAAGTTCTCAAGTGGTTTTTATTTGTGCAGGTCTTTCTTGTTTAAGTTTGACCTTGTGTCTTGATACTTGATTAAGTATTCAAATGAGGTGATTATCTCTTGTTGCTTATATTTTGCTTTAAGATTGCCATGTTCCCTTAGGATTGTGATTCTATCTTGATTAAGATGAGTCATATAGAACTTAGGTTGAAATCCATGCATGTCAACATTAAGTAGAATTCTATTTCATCCTTGACCTTAGAGCCACCATTGTATGATAACAATAGGAAAGATATCCCCCTTAGTTTGTATGTTCCCAATGTGCATATAAAAAACTAAAAATCTCTAATCCTTAATAAAACACCAAATAAAGGTTGAAATTTCATAAAGAGAGAAGAGAAGATCAAGTCTCGCTTGTTTAAGGGAGTCACTTAACTGTATTTTCCCAACAAAAACACAAACCAATGGCAGAACTACGGTGCTCTGACTTCTCCACTGCACTATGGAGGTGCGTAGGCATAGAGTTCAAGAAACTCTAGCGAGCACAATAATTATTAAAACATCTTAGTTTATTCATGCATTGCATTCCCCTTCAATAGCAAGTAAGTAGTTAAGTAGATACACCCTTTGATTAGAAACAAACAAAATCGGATCCCGTCGAGTACGACAGATGTGAGGGGTGCTAATACCTTCCCCTCGTGTAACCGACTTCCTTACCTTTTTCTCTAGTCGTGAGACCTGTGTTCTTTGCATTTGAGGTTTGCTGATATTCCTTTCTCTTTGTGAGATAAATATATTAGTGGCGACTCTGGTTATTTTTCGCGGTAGCGACAATGTAACACCCCAAATCTACCCCGCAATTATAAGCGAAGATCAGAGTGCATTTAAAATTATTCATCAAACGATGGGATGTCACAATTCGACTTAACCAAACAAACATACTTATATTGCATTTAATAAAGATACATAGCATTCGGAACAAAACTTCATTCACCACTTACAACTTAAACTTATAAACACCTTTCAATTCAACTTAACACAAATGTCATCATGTAATACAATAATCATATAATAACGACTAATCCCCCCCGAGTGCTACGTATCAGAGCAATGGACACCAACTCGACTTGCCATAAAGCAACATAAAGACTTCACATCAATAACCTCGAACATCCAGGACTAATCTTGAGTACCTGCCCATTTCCCATGGTAGGGGAAGTATCAGCAAAGGGGTGAGATATCTTACAATATAAAGGAATGTATGATAAATAATATAGGAGATATAGATCATACATAATTTCACCACTTCGCATCACATAACATCTTACAACAAGTTTCACCGCAAAACAACTTATCAATATAATACAACTCTCAAAACGGCAACGAGGTCATTAATCACATATTCAAATATACAAGTATGATATCAAATACGTCACAACAATTATATCATTATCACGTCACAACAAACACCTCGTCATCTCAACAATCCAAACACAATTGAAATGCAATTCAAATGCGACTCAAATGTGACTCAACTTATGCATATGCATGTGGTACCATTGGAGTAAAACTCCCGTCTCAAACAGTTTGCTATTGGGCCGTCTCAAACATTTGCCACAAGGGCCGTCTCAAAAATTTGCCACAAGGGCCGTCTCAAACATTTGCCACAAGGGCCGTCTCAAACAATTGCCACAAGGGCCGTCTCAAACAATGCAATGGATGCGACTCAAATGATGCACATCCACAAACACAACTTAAACCACTTAATCAACTTAAACGACATAATCAACTTGAACAACATAATCAACTTAAACAACATAATCAACTTAAACAACATAATCAACTTAAACAACATAACCACATCAACTAAACAACATCAACTCAATGCCAAGGTTCTATGGCAATAACCGTATCATAGTAATTTACCACATCTCAATCACATCATCACATCATATCAACATACAACATCTATTCAACTTCATTCTTATCAACATAATACAAATTACCAATAGTGACCATAGGTTCTACAACAACAACGACAAATTCCACATACTAGCGACAACGACAACAAATTCATCATGTTAACAACAACCACAAATTCATCATATTATAACAAACATCACCGATTCATCATATTGCCAACAACATCAACACATTCATCATATTCCTTAATTCAAGTAATCATCATAACATGTTATATTAATTTTCATATATATTGTTAAGTCGTCGCATGGCATCATCGTCGACTCATACATATCAAATACGCACAATTAATCGCATATAGCATACAACATATTTATTAATCATGCATATCATCACATACATCATTATCCCATTCATCATAAGGAAAGGTACTTATCATCATCTCAATAATGTTGTATCATCATAAGAAAACATACGCCAAGTTATATTACAACACAATTATGTCAATTCATCACAAAGAGCATACTTCTTTTGTTAACACAACATAGTTCATCACTTAATCCTAATAAACATAATAGGAAACTATATCATATGGATCATTTTATTGCATCATGGTATAGTTCATTACGTTAGCTTTCCAACGCTTCGAACGGCGCCTAAAACGGAGTTACGGATCAAAAGTTACATCATTTCAAAGTTTAGAAAAAGTTCTGCAAAACAGGGTTCGCGGCGCCAACAGGGTTCGCGGCGCGAACTGAGCGAATTCAAAAATTCCTAACTTTCTGCCAGACAGTTCGCGGCTCGAACAGTAGTTCGCGGTGCGAACTGGCAATTTCAGAAAATCCCAAATCTCAGAAAACAGCATACGAAACCCATCCTAAAACCCCAAAACTCAACCCAAATCAAGCTGAAAACACCAACCATCATGGACAACAATAGAATACATGTTATAAACACAAATACAACACATATTATGGATCTTCTAACACCATAACATCATTAAACATCCATTAAACACATTTCAAATCATCAATTCATGCATTTGTTCATAAACCCTAACTTTTCTAAATTCATGAAATTGCAAAGAATAGAAAGCATACACAACATTATCAATTCCACATTCATCAACATTGCAACACAATCATGGATTTCAATTATGGAACCTAATCTCTACCATACCCATCATCATGCCAACCCTTAGAGAGTAAGAACCCCACCCTTACCTTATCAAAAGCTTCATCTTCATCAATGGAGTTCTCCCTCTCTTCATGCCATAACTTTCTTCTCTTCCTCTCTTCTTTCTCTTCTTTCTCTTCTTTCTCTTCTTTCTCTTCTTTCTCTTCTTTCCCACAAAATGAGTTATGAGGTTTAATCTCTAAAACCCTAACTCTTACTATCTTTTCTCACTAATGGGCTTAACCCACAATCCAATCTCTTATGTCATATTTGTTTCACTTAGGCCCAATTCATAATCTCTCTTTAATTACTCAATTAAGCCAAATAACACACATAAATAATTAACCACACAACATAACCGAATATTATTTCCAATAATATTCCACATTTACCATCGATCCATAACTTTAACAATACTAACTCCCAAATGTACTCCTCTGACTAATCCGACTGATTAATCTGACCATAATTTAACTGCTCAAATTAACATATTAATCCATTACGTTTGTAGAATAATACCGATAAACCTCGACTTCAACTAATTCCTATGAATAAATCCTCGATCAATTTAATTAAATAATTAATTAAATTCAGGGCGTTACAGACAACCTAGACCCAAGAAAATTTGGGTACCAAGAGTGAAACCTTAATGTTTTATATGCATGCTTTCAAGCTCAAAGTTTTAATGACTATTAATGAAGCTGTGTAAAGTAAGAGATATACTCTTAAGTATACAATAATTCTTTGATCCAATAACGTACAATGATGGTGACTTTCAACAACAATGATCAAAGCAAGTGTTTTGAGGATGTCTCAATGTTTAAGATACTTAGTGATCAATTAACCTCACAGTAGGTTGAGTGGATATATTTGTGATGAATTTACCCGTCACATTGTTTGAACTAACTATCACATCCAAGGATACATAGAGAAGGACACGCCATAATGCGATGGGTGTTCCCTCTAAGGGAAGTTCTTATCAAGGCCTCTTGATAATAGAGGTAGTACACTATTTTAAGGTTGAAATTTCTGGAAAACTCTGATCAAACCTTTAAAATAGTGGATTCAATTTTTCTCATCTCAATAAATTATATTTGCAAACCAACAAGATGAGTTTCTAAGTGTTTTATAGAAATGAGTCACAAATAAGATTGAATAGAGGTACATGACAAAACCAAACATGTTTAAATTGGGCCAAACAATCGATTGGCACTAACATCTAATTAATTGGATCATCTCAAAGCTAAAAAATTTAAACGTTTGAACCTACCATAAAGTCTAGTTAATTGATACATAAATGCGGTGACTATTTGCAAAATTTAAGTCTCAAAATTTGAAGCTTCTAATCGATTGACACTATCATCCAATCAGTTGGAACAAGGTTATAAATATAGGTAACTTTCTCTTCTTTCTCATTTATACATTCTCGTGTGCATTGTGTTAGAAACACTTTAGCCCTCTTAATCATCCATCATCAACTCAAATGGCACAAAAGAAAACTCAACCTCTCATTCATCACCATCCTACTTCTCAGAATATTTCCCCATTCAAGAGAAAGGGAACAACTTCAATTAGTACTACGTCGATAGAGAATTATATGTATCTAACTACTTGTATGAAGACCTCTTCAAGGATTTCTCTTTTATGGAATCCTTCAACTTTGTCGGCCTAAGAAACTTCATCTTTGAAAGATATAAAGAAGGGTACCTAGATTTGATAAGAATGTTTTATGCAAACCTTTCCTACAAAGACGGTGTTATTAGTTCCGAAGTTAGGAAGCACTCCGTCATTCTATCTCTTGAAGATTTTGCACAATCTTGCTACCTACCCTTCATCGAACAAGATTATGATCAAATAAACTTTAAAGGTAATGAATTTAACTTTGACATTTATGCTCAAACTCTTCTAATTAATCCTTCTTCTGGAATTCCATATCTATTCAATGTCGACCTAGTACACCGAGATAGTAGGTTGATTCATAATGAATCATGTTCTTTTCCCAAGGAAAAGCAATTTTAGAACAATAAAAGATCGGACGTTCTTCTAGTTTGGTGTTTGGAAAATCAAGTTGAGAAAAAATAGGTAGATATTATGCTTCATCACATGTTAGAGAGTAAAAGAAGAGCACTACTCTGCCCTATGGTGAATTAATCAATTTTTTTGGCCTACACCAGCTATGACTTCGAAGAAGAAGAACATAAATTTATACATACAAAGATAGGAAAATGGATTAAAAGAAAAATGGGATATAGCATTCAAGGAAGAGAAATTTTTTCACTACCTTCATGAAGTGCAAGACAACAAAGAAGAAATGGCCTCCCACAAACCTCTTCAAACACTCTCAATGACATCTGTGATGATCAAAGAATAATGCATTCAAAGATTGACAAGCTCATTGAGAAAATAGAGAAAAGAAATCTCATATCTTTAATAGTGTCAAGAAAGAATGATGATAAGATGAACCAAGTGTTTTTTTTTTGTTGCTTTCTGATGCCTATTTTTATATCTTGCAATTTCCCCTTCTTTTGTACATTTCCTTGAATCAAATAAATTTTTTTAATATTCCAAAGTGCTTATTTGAGAATTATAAGTAATAAGATGAATAAATGACAAGGTAATAACGAAACAAAAGTAGAACACTTTCAATATATAAAACAAGAGCTTCAAGTTACAAAGTAACAAAAGCTTAGGAACACGGGCTGGCCATGTTAGCCTCTAGTTGCTTGTTTGGAGGTGGGTATTTGAGGAGAACGTGGCATGTATCATGAGACACGGGCTGGTTGTGTTTGTCTCTGACTATTTGTACTGAAAATTGTCCTTTGTGCGGTCTTTAGCCCTTTATGATCCTGATTCGATGTATGAACTTCTTATTGACTGAACATATGAAAACAAATAAAAAACGCATAAAAACGAACTTAAATAGTAAAAATACACAAGAAATGAAATAGAAAATAAGCTAGAAAACACATACATTTATCACTTATCAGAACACCACAAAACTAATTGCAAGAAAACCCAAATAACATGAGAAAAATTGCCACAATATTTGAACCTTTCATTAATAAACCTATAAAGGGAGAAAAGAAAAATGATAAACAAAAAAGAAACATACCTAAAGCATTAAATGATGCGACACTTGAGGGACTCACCCTGCGAAGCTACGCTAAAGAAACTTGCCCCTAGTCTCAGGGATTCAATTATTTATAATGAGATCAACATCCCTTGGATTTAAAATCACTTTTACCTTTCAAAGCATATTCTAAGGGGCTGTCTCATTTGAGTTAGGAGTAAAAGTTATAATCGTCCCTCATGGCTAAGCCTCATAAGGTGTATTCGGCATCTCAAGGAGCAATAATTAAAAGAAATCAATAAACATACCACCTAATGTTACAAAGCCCCTATAATGTGGCAAGATAATAAAAGCAAGGGCCTAAGAGGTTGACAAACTCATCTAACAAACTCCATTATCCAAGTCTAGTACGAGAGACTCGCCTTTACGAAGTATCGCCTGAGGGACTTGATTATTAAGTTTCTACAAAGGGACTCTTCTATTTAAGTATCTCCATAGAGACTAGTTTTTATCAAGTCTTGTGTGAGGTACTTGATTATCTAAGTCTCACCTGAGAGACTTTACAAAGTCTCGCTCGAGAGAGTCCATTTTCCCAGTCATGCCCAGAAATA
Organism: Vicia villosa; assembly: GCF_029867415.1. Lineage (NCBI taxonomy): Eukaryota > Viridiplantae > Streptophyta > Magnoliopsida > Fabales > Fabaceae > Vicia > Vicia villosa. The sequence continues at coordinate 768,010 of NW_026705050.1, forward strand.
AATGACCTTTTCCTAGATTAAATTACTTTGTCCTTTCCAATGCTTCATGATAGAGGGATGATGTATTGAGATGGTTTTATTGGGACATGGAAGAAATATTTCTAAAAGCCAGAAGCAAGGAGAGAATTCCTCTCCAATCCCAATGGACGATGCTATTGTAGTCCTATATTATGACAAATATGGTGAACACCCTTCTCCAATAAAGGATGACCCTCCCTTCATTCCTTGATAAGGACCGATCAAACATTTGACGACATAAAATTTACTAGCGCTCACCTCCCTTTCCCTGAAGATTCTCCTGGTGACTATAGGACAATACATAAGTTGGGTCCTCGCAAGTTTTCTAACTTGATGGAAAATCACATGCTTATGGGCTTACTGATAAAGCAAATCTTTAGTGAAAACAACGCCCAAGCCTGAGACGAGTTGAAGTCCAAACTCACCATTTCCAAGGAAAATCTTGCCAGAGAGCACGAGCTTGTGAGGCAGTTGGTCAAAGATCTGGATGGGTTGTGAGACACCCCTAAAAGTGAGGCATTAGAAGAGAAAACTCTTATTCTTGCATAGAAGAGTCTAAAAGAGTACCTTGAAGGGATCGATTTTTTCAATCTTGGCCGAAAATAAATCACCTTTGCGTAGATTAAATTATTTTTCCCTTTCAATGCCTCGTGTTTGAGGGACTTTATACTAGGATAATTTTATTGGATCCCTAGAAGGAATGTTTCTAAAAGCCACAAGCAAAGTCAACTACATCAATATTGGACGAGCATCTGTTATTTAATTTTGAATATATTATATGAATTTATCTAAAATAATTTAGAATTATTTGTAAAATAGCGAGCATATAATAATTTGTACAACAAATTAAAAATTTAAAGAAAAAAATATAATAGAATATAATTGTTACATGATTGATATATTATTTAAAAAATATATAATAATGCAAATAAATTTAAACCAGACCCTTTTGGACTTTGATAGTAACAAAGTTACGTAAAAGTTATAAGTAAATTATTATGTAAATATTATGCAAAAACAAACAAAACCCTTTTAAACTTTGTGATGTATATTTAACTAATAACTATAAGAAAAAAGTAATAAGATTTATTTTGTAACAAAAGATTTTTTAAATAATATATGGTGAGATATTAAATTTAGTAGTCTATTATATTTTTACAAGTTATACTTTAAAATGATTATTGAAAGTAAATAGATTTAAAATTTACATTAAACATATTAAATAGTATTGATAAAAAGAAATGAATAAAATATATTTTAGTAATATACATCTTAATCTTAATCGAGAAATACAACATTGAAATTAAAAAAAATTGTTGAGTGAATTATGAGCATAAAAAAGAAAAGCACATACAGAAATAAAAGAAATAAGGTAATGCTATTGATTCCAGTATTGATAACTGTTATTAATAAGGTAATGCTATTGATGCTATTGGTTTCACTTCACCTGTTAATAAGGATTAAATGATAATTATAACACTCTACCAGAACTAGAACAACAACAAGTCGTTGTAGTATAGTGGTAAGTATTCCCGCCTGTCACGCGGGTGACCCGGGTTCGATCCCCGGCAACGGCGCTTTTTATTTTTTTTCAAACATTTCGTTTTACAACCATACTGGGCCGGATTTTCAATTATTCTGGGCCCAATTTTACTGTCTCGTTTCATTTCAATTATTCTGGGCCTAATTTTACTGTCTCGTTTCATTCGATAGAAATAAACCACAACATTACATATACTGTGTACCCCCCACACTAAACAAAACTATACCCCTGCATGTTCATTATATATATTAATGGTAAATATGTTTGTACCTCTTTTAGTATGTTTTAAAATTGTAATAATCAAATCATTTATAATGTTTTAAAATTGTAATTAATCAAATCATTTATAAATTTAACATTAGATAAAAGTTGTTATAACTATTACAAATTCATGGGTTTTGTTATAGATTACAACAAGCATTTTATGGGTTTTGTTTTGTTATACATTAAAACAAACTCATTATATTTTTAAAAATATGTTTTATGAAAATTTCTACAAAAATATTAATACTACTTATTTTTAACTAATTTTTAATGTGCTAAAAGAACCTTGCCTCATGAGGTTCCAAATTTTTAAACTTTAATTAATAATTTTGTATATTTTTTTAAAATTATAACATATATTATATAATCATGTATTCTTTCCGTTTTATTTTAGGTGTTTGTTTTTAGTTTTATGCATAATATAACGATAATTATGCCCATATTTTATTCAAATACATTTATTAATAGAAAACTCATACACATTGTCAACTCAAACAACTTTGACCCTGACAATAAAAATAAAAGCTTGTACATGTTGAATCTCATATTTATTTTTCAAGAGTATAATCCACGCGACATGACTAGAATCTTTTAAAGAAAAGGACTTAACCGAACGAGAAATTATTTCTTAAAAACCAGGACAAATAAATACAACAAACAAGGAAGGTTGGCAAGACATGCCTGATACTTTTTCCTAGACGCTTATTACAGTCGGTTACACACATATAGTCGCGTCCACCGGAGATCAAGAGAAAACAACTTTCATTTATCATTGTGAAATGATTTCTTACATGAGGATGCCTTCCGAATTATGCAATGTCCATCCGATATTCAAAGGTGTATGACGTCCATGTTTTCTGATAACCTGGTCTTGAATTGGAATAAAATGACATTTCATGGTGAGAGAGAGAGAGAGAGAGAGAGAGAGAGAATTGTTTTGGGTCATAATTTCTCATAACATGATCATATGAATGCCTACTATTAACTAGTTAGGAGTCGCCATGTCTACACTATACCTATGCATGAAGCACTTGTTACTCGATGAGAGAGTTACAGGTTATCTAGGGGGGCCAGGAAGCCATCAAGAAGTGTTATTTGGATAGTTTAAGGCTAAAGAGGGCGACTATGGTTGTGGTCTATGCCCAATAGCCAGATGCATGGGAAGTGAATGTTGTAGACTTAAAGCCATAAGCATAACCACAAAAGATAGCTCTTGATGGTGAAGATTTTTCCATTATGTTCCAGAGAAGCGCGAAGGTGGCAGACGAAGAGGCCATTCAAAAGCCACGAATTTATGTAGGCATTACACCTTATTTTGTTTAGTTTAAGTTTATCATTTGGATTAGTTAAGGCGGGGTATCACCTATACCGATTGCATGGGAAGTGAATTTTGTAGACTTAAAGCCAAAAGCATAACCACAAAAGATAGCTCTTGATGGTGAAAATTTTGCCATTATGTTCCAAAGAAGCGTAAAGGTGGCAGACGAAGAGGCCATTCAAAAGCCATTAATTCTTTGATCCAATAACGTACAATGATGGTGAATATCAACAACAATGATCAAAGCAAATGTTTTGAGGATGTCTCAAAGAAACTGTTTACTCAATAAAATAAGCAAAGACGTCTAAGGCCACCATTTCATTATTCAAACCTTAAGGAGCAAAGGTACAAGAAAAAACCCTTAATGGAACCAATAATCATTAAAAAATCCCCTAAGTACATGGTTACAAATCCTCTAAGGGCGTGGCTACAAAAAGAAGCCACAAAGTGAAAAATAACAAAGCCTCGAGCTCAATAACCCTCCTCTAGAGCTCGCCTTTCCTTGGAAGCCTTCTCTGGGGGAGAATAATCCTTCTTGAAATTTTTCTCCCCTACCTTATCAACTTCAGGTTCAGCATGGGCATAGCTATTAGGTGATATGCCAGAATTCTTGGGATGCGACACTTATTCTTCTTCCACTAAATAGATGTTTTAAACCACTTAGAATAGGTCCATTTGAATCAAGTATAGATTAGGGTAGAGGAAAGCAACCTACTAATTTTCCCGTTCGAAGTAATGATCAGAAGTATCCACCAATTCATCTTTAAAGGTGGACAATTCTTAATCTACTTTTTCTTGAATTGAAGGGAAGCCTCAAGGGACACTTTCAAACTCTTATCTAAGAGAATATGAGCTTTATCCTTTAATGCCTCATATTTAAGGGTGTCTCATAACCCATCCCAATCTTTATACAAATGCCTCACAAGCTCCTGCCCTTTGGAAAGATTTTCTTTGGAAATGGTGAGTTTGGACTTCAACTCGCTCACGGCTTGGGTGTGGTTCTCACGGGAGATTCTCTTGATTAGTAGCCCAGTAAGCATATTATTTTCCATCAAGTCATTTATAAATTTAACATTAGATAAAAGTTGTTATAACTATTACAAATTCATGGGTTTTGTTATAGATTACAACAAGCATTTTATGGGTTTTGTTTTGTTATACATTAAAACAAACTCATTTTATCTTTATATTTTTAAAAATATGTTTTATGAAAATTTCTACAAAAATATTAATACTACTTATTTTTAACTAATTTTTAATGTGCTAAAATAACCTTGCCTCATGAGGTTCCAAATTTTTAAAATTTAATTAATAATTTTGTATATTTTTTTAAAATTATAACATATATTATATAATCATGTATTCTTTCCGTTTTATTTTAGGTGTTTGTTTTTAGTTTTATGCATAATATAACGATAATTATGCCCATATTTTATTCAAATACATTTATTAATAGAAAACTCATACACATTGTCAACTCAAACAACTTTGACCCTGACAATAAAAATAAAAGCTTGTACATGTTGAATCTCATATTTATTTTTCAAGAGTATAATCCACGCGACATGACTAGAATCTTTTAAAGAAAAGGACTTAACCGAACGAAAAATTATTTCTTAAAAACTAGGACAAATAAATACAACAAACAAGGAAGGTTGGCAAGACATGCCTGATACTTTTTCCTAGACGCTTATTACAGTCGGTTACACACATATAGTCGCGTCCACCGGAGATCAAGAGAAAACAACTGTGATCCACTACAAGAAAATTGGTAGATTGCGACGGTTATTTTGGCAGATTAAGACAGTTAAAACCACCGCAATTTACAATCTACAACAATTGTAGTACCGTCGCAGAATCGTGTGTCCCCAACCTGTTTCGCGACAGTTGGCAAAACCGTCGCACCAACCGCCGGTATCCCGAATGCTGGAACCGTCGTAATATGTCTTTAATTTTTGTTTTCATTGTTGTTTGCGACGGTTTCACACTGTCGTTATTTATTTTACATTTAATATTTCAAACATATTACGGAGGTTTGTAACCCCTGCTAAATATAATAATTATATATATATATATATATATATATATATATATATATATATATATATATATATATATATATATATATATTCTAAAGTAACTATAAAATGCTAAATGAAACATCATTAATATATTAAAAACTCATATTTATTTTATATTTTCTTGTAAATATGTTTAATTATTCTTACACATTTGCATGTAAGTAATAAAAAGTACTAAAAGTTAGTAGAATCTAGCAAAAACAACTTATCCTAAAAGTAATAAGCCAAGTTCCAGAAACATTGAATCCATGTTGTGGCGCCTCTTACTTCACACTTGAATCTAGATATGATTCCACCTTGCTTCACACATGAATCTATAGCGCTAAGATTCCACCTTCATCCTTAAAAGCAACTAGAAAAAGGCCAAGACAATAACACATAACCTTTATGATCACAAAAATAAAACACAAAAATTGATATAGAGAATTTGATTGATGATAAAATTACATATAAGGAGTGAAAGTGAGTACTATCACTGTGGCGATGATGTGACAAAAATATTAGTTGGGTGTAGCTCAGGATTTTATTTTATAAACTGCTATTTAAGGCTATGTTACACCAAGTAAGAGTATAGCTTAATGAATTTTGTAGATTCAATGGAACAAACCTGTACAAAACAAGATTTGTGGAGGTGGTAGCAGCAAGATTTGGGTTTAGCTAATCAACATTACTGTCAGATTGAAGTTGGTTAAGTTGTTGGTCCACTGCAGCAAGATCTAATTTCTTCAAACTCTAAGAATCTTGTATATGCATATAGAATCAATAGTAATATGCATATAAAAGTAATTTCATACCTTTGCAACTAGAAGTCTTCAACCAATTTCAACTATAAGTTCATTTGTTGATTAAAACATATATTATTCATGTGATAAAAAAACTCCTTAAATATTAAATATATAACTTCCCGTATATACTCCTACAATAAACTATAACCTCCTTATACTCCTAAAATAATCTATACACTTCAGACAAATTGTACAATTTAACATTGAACAAAATAATCAAAGATATAAAGATTAAAATACCTCCTGTTAGAATGACAATATCATCAAGGTATTGGCTCTAGCATTCTCCAATCTTTCAGTGCTGCATTTTTTAAGTGGTCGTCTAAGTTTGTTCAAAATAAGAATTTCTAAATCTTCTTGTTCAATCCTTGGAAATTATCAGAAAGTCTTTTTCTACCTGTTGTGTCATGGAACACGTTCAGCTTGTTTCTTAAAGAGACTGAAAACCAAAATTTCCCTAAAGAACTATGCTCCCTGATACAACAAAAACAAAATAAACCCTCTAAATTTTTATTATGTTAATAATGACATAAAATGAACATAATTATGCAAGAAAGAAATATAATTAGTTAAACAATAATCGTAATAGAAAGAAAACAATTATGTTGTGGAAAGGGATGTATGGTCAATCTTATTGTGCACTGGTGAAGTTCATTCCCTCACTGGTGCTTCAGGTGACAAATCATGATGCATTATTTTTTTCAAAAGGAAAGATTAACAGCATTTTCAAATCCATTTCAAATTCTAGCTATGATGCTATTCCAAATGTTGCTTTATCCTAGGAAGTAATGGCAATTGAGTCAATTTTACAATTTCTTTTACAATAGGTCAAAAGCGCAAAAAATAGAGCAAAATAAGTGAGTTAAGTACAAAATTTAGTAAGCATATATAATACTAACAATTTAATCCACTATACTTAAGATATGTCATCAAATATGTGGACACTGACTTCTTAGAAACCTTGGGTTTAACAGATGATGTGAATCGCCTCCTCACCAAATCTAGCTTACTCCACCTCTGTACCGAATCAGCTCCAACCTTTGAACCACTAGTCCTGGAGTTTCTAAGTTCGTTCAACTACAACACCCCCACATCTACACCATTCTTGACAGGCAACGTCCAATTCAGAATGTTTAATCGCGAATTCAACTTAGATCAAAACGAGGTGGCTGACTTTTTGCATTTCCCTCGAGGTCCAAACTCTCATCACAGTATTTTCGATAAGCTCGACAACATACCTTGGGGAGTTATAGGTTTCCGCCTATGGCATGCATTAACTGGTGAACATGTAACTGGTTGGAGGTCTCTTTTTGCTTCTCATATTCAAAATCCCGCCATACGTTATTTTCAACATATTTTGGGAAATACTATCTTTCCAAGAACCAACAATCACAAGTTTAACCAGAATGAAGTTTTCTTTTTGTTCTGTGCGCTCAATAACCAACGAATCAATGCCACCCCTTTCTTACTTCAACATATTCAAGGATGTGTCAACTCCACCGCAACAAATCCTTTCTATTTTGGCGGTATAATAACCACCTTAGCCCACTCGTTAGGCCTTGCTGATGAAATTCTTTCGCTCGCTCAATACTTGATGCCAGCACAGCTCCTGGATCTTACATATTGCCGTGACTCACATCTGGTGTCTCCACAACCCAACGGTCGCTATACACTGGTCATCAACAAAACTCTGGTTCTTAATGTAATTTTACCCTGTCCTAAATAGATTAACATACGATATGTTCAGCGTTGGCGTTTTTTTGAAGTACCTCAAGAAAACCAAGTTGAACCCCATCATGAACTGGTAGATGAAATGGAACAAGAGTTTGACCAAGAAAATCCTCCAACTGATGATCTGCAACCAAATGCTCAACAACCTCCTGAAAATAACCCTCCACCGACCACTCTCGACGCCATGTATGCTGCAATTTTACGCCAAGATCAACTTTTTCAAACTATGCAGACAAATCAAAATGAAACATTGAGGCTAGTTCGAGAGATACAACAGGAACAACATGACTATGCCTATTGGAACACCCACCACTATGATCAAATGTCTAACAAAATGGAGGGATTAATTGAAGAAATGCACGCTCTCAACCTTCGTGTTGATGGCTTACAAGAAACTAGGCGTCGACGTCCTCGAACTCGAGGCAAAAGTAGTTCCCGTGGTTGCAACAACGAGGAGTGATTATTATGCATTGAGGACGCTGCATGTTTTAAGTGTGGGGGAGTTGTATTAATTTTCGTATTTTTAATTATTTTCCTTTGTCACAATTTATTTCCCATTCAATAAAAGCATATTTATGTACCCTTAAGTCATATATGCATATTATCTTGTTTATTAGAATTCTTCCAGTTTCTTGAGCCATAACAAACTTTTCAAACGATAAATGCATGACTCCACACGTCCAAAAGTACGAGGTTACTTACTTAAAAGATATATAAGAAACTGGAGTAGAAATTAAGACAATACTATTACCGTCTCGACACTCTACAACCCCCGAGTATGCATTAACGATTTGAGTACCCATTATACCGAAACCATAGAATTTAGTTTTGAAGTAATCCTTATTAGTTTATCCAGTTGTCGGCACCGTCTTAAACACAAACTACGCAAAGAGTCGATGAATATAAGTGTGTGATCCACTTATAAAATTTTTATGCTTCACTATTATTGGGAATGTACCAACTAAGTCAGGTGACCCTCACCCGGTCATTTAACCCAACGGTTACAAAACCTAAATATTTGATAACAGAAACTCATTGTTGGTTGGCTCAGAAAATATCTGGTACTGAACTTGGTAGGAAGGACTACGGTTCGATTCCCCGCAATCCGCAACTGAGCATTAAAGGAGTATACCACATAATTGTGCCAGAACTCCATGCTTAAGGATCATAGTCACTAACCGGCTGCTCTGCTATGTGTGTGAAAAGATAATGGGCTTAATGTGATTGCGCGTGAATGAAACGGGTGAAACAAAACGACGAGACTAAGGTTAAGCTATAATAGCATGATTCAGATTGGTATGCATATAGGGAGTTGTTTAGTGTCGTTACTGTAATTTTAGTGTTAAGATCTATCTCATAGGTTTCTAACAAAAACGCACCGTAACCTAGTGTAACTCGAACGATGTAATGAGCCTGTACTTAATTTTTACTGTCCAACTATTTTATCTGATTATTTGCTTGAGGACAAGCAAATGTTCAAGTATAAGGGAGTTTGATAACATGAATTTATATAATATATCTGAATTAATTTACATACATAATGCTAGTACTTTTATTCGATTTAATTGTTTTATTTTAGTATTATGTCGGTATTTTAGATGTTTCAGGTATTATGTTCTTGTTGAAAACTATTTGTCAAAAGAAGAAGAAATGAAGAAAAATCGACTTAAAAAGACAAAGAAAGAAGAAGTGAGGTCATTTTATAATTGGAGGTGCAAAGAGCAAAACAAATGCAAGATCCACGTATGAGGCCCAGCCCAAAAAGGGGCGAAGACCTCATATCTTGAAGCTGAGATGCCCGTCTCAGGGCCCCATAGGATTGAAGACGCCCGTCTCCTACTCCCCTTGCCACATCATCACGAAGACGCCCGTCTCCATTATATTAGGTCACTTGAGACGCACGTATCAAGTCTCCTTCAAATAACGTCTCCATTTTCTCAGTCAATATAACGCTAATTCTACGGAGAAAAAGAAGGGACGTGGAGACTGAAGTGAATACGAACGTTGCATTGCATTGCCTCCACTACAAATACAACCCTGATAGTTTATTATCCGGTCCCAGTTTTTGGCAAGATAAAGAGTTACCATTTAATTTTCTGCTTTCGTACCTTCATTTAATTTCAGCAAGGTAATTCCGTTTTCGTTTTAAGTTCCAGTTCATCTTTTCTCACAACAATGTCTACACCGGAAATTGTTGTGAACCTTTAATTGGTCTAACCTTACGTTAGGTCCAAGTTTCTATTTCCTTGATTTATTTCCTGCCGAATTTTCATTTATCGAAGAACAATCCAACCGACTTGTGGTGGAGGTTCGAGTAATTGAAGATCTAAAGATTTACTCCAGATTTATATTATTCAGGTTTTTATTTACCGCATTTATTCCTTGCATGATTATAAATTGTGTTGAAATTAATATGCCTGAATTTATAAACCGAATCTATTATTGCATGCTTAATCTAATTAATATGTCTGGCTAAATCACTTAGATATCGATATGTAAAGTAATTTAACTGAAAGGATCCGAAATAAATTGGTCTAAATAATGTTTTATTGAAAATCAGCTATTTCTGGTTTTTGTGTCTAATCGTATTTATTAAAGTTATAAAATCAACAGAGCGAGAGTTTGAGATTTTAGAACTGATTAAGGTTAAAATCAACAGAGCGAGAGTTTGAGATATTTAACCGGATAGTAGACACATGACATTAGTTTTAAGGACAGCGAGAGCGTACTAAAACTAATTAGATATTATTCATTTTCAAGAAGTGTTTTTAAACTCAGCGGGACAACGAGAGCGTACGTTAGGAAATATTAGCATAACCTAAGTCAATAGAGCGAGAGTTTGAGACCGGGGTTTTTAATTGAATAATATTTGCATGAAAGAGGCGTTTTGTTATCCAATTGTTTTCAAAAAGCGTTTCTAGATCTAATGGGACAGTGAGAGCGTTCATTGTGAGATAGGATCGTAGTCTGAGTCAATAGAGCGAGAGTTTGAGAGGAGGACTTTTAAACGAACGTATTTAATAAAGATTTTTAATTTGATGAAGAACTTGGCCAATAAAACTTCGGATCACCTAAGTTAGAAGAACTAGATACCGATATCCGCATTAATATTTTTATCTAGATTTAAGACTTTAATTTCCCCTTACAAACAATTAGAAATATCATTAGCCTTAGCTTTACATAGTAACCTTAGATAACGGTAGATCGATTCATAGTCCCTGTGAATTCGATATCATTTAAAACTACACGACTGTGCACTTGCAGTCATCAGATTAATAGACACATAAAGTCACGATCATTGCACAAGTGAGTCTTTAAGACGCTTTGATTACAGATGTTAAGATGTTTCTTCAAATGGTTAATGCTTGAAAAAAACACTTTTGAAAATCCTTAACCTCAAAATGAATTATTCGTTCCATTTCTTTTTTCTTTGAACTTGAATCTTGATGTGATAAGAAGAAGACAAATTGCTCTCTGAGTCTGATAATGACATATCCAAATTTCTTGATCCTAGCGCTTTGACTGACTTTTGAGACTTAGGAATTTGGATCTTCAGAGGTTGACCTTCTTTAGAGTCTGGCTCTTCTGAAGTTGACTTTCTTCAAAGTTTGGTCTTCAAAAGTTGACCTCCTTTAGAGTCTGAGTCTTCAGATTCTGATGCTCAAATTCGTGTTTGAGGGACTTTGTACTAGGACAATTTTATTGGTCTTCGATACATGAATGACATCTATATTGATCTTGCGTTTGCAACAACCATAAGCATGCAAAAATAACTCGAGTTCTAAAATAACACACTGCCTTTAAACTTTCTCATGATTACAACATGAACTAGTAGAAGTTCATCATAAGACGGACTTACATAATCCATAGTTACTCATGGTAAAGTAAATTACAATAAGATTATAAAGAATTATAAGTAATAAGATGAATAAATGACAAGGTAATAAGGAAACAAAAGTAGAACACTTTCAATATATAAAACAAGAGCTTCAAGTTACAAAGTAACAAAAGCTTAGGAACACGGGCTGGCCATGTTAGCCTCTAGTTGCTTGTTTGGAGGTGGGTATTTGAGGAGAACGTGGCATGTGTCATGAGACACGGGCTGGTTGTGTTTGTCTCTGACTATTTGTACTGAAAATGGTCCTTTGTTCGGTCTTTAGCCCTTTATCATCCTGATTCAATGTATGAACTTCTTATTGACTGAACATATGAAAACAAATAAAAAACGCATAAAAACGAACTTAAATAGTAAAAATACACAATAAATGAAATAGAAAATAAGCTAGAAAACACATACATTTATCACTTATCAGAACACCACAAAACTAATTGCAAGAAAACCCAAATAACATGAGAAAAATTGCCACAATATTTGAACCTTTCATTAATAAACCTATAAAGGGAGAAAAGAAAAATAATAAACAAAAAAGAAACATACCTAAAGCATTAAATGATGCGACACTTGAGGGACTCACCCTGCGAAGCTACGCTAAAGAAACTTGCCCCTAGTCTCAGGGATTCAATTATTTATAATGAGATCAACATCCCTTGGATTTAAAATCACTTTTACCTTTCAAAGCATATTCTAAGGGGCTGTCTCATTTGAGTTAGGAGTAAAAGTTATAATCGTCCCTCATGGCTAAGCCTCATAAGGTGTATTCGGCATCTCAAGGAGCAATAATTAAAAGAAATCAATAAACATACCACCTAATGTTACAAAGCCCCTATAATGTGGCAAGATAATAAAAGCAAGGGCCTAAGAGGTTGACAAACTCATCTAACAAACTCCATTATCCAAGTCTAGTACGAGAGACTCGCCTTTACGAAGTATCGCCTGAGGGACTTGATTATTAAGTTTCTACAAAGGGACTCTTCTATTTAAGTATCTCCATAGAGACTAGTTTTTATCAAGTCTTGTGTGAGGTACTTGATTATCTAAGTCTCACCTGAGAGACTTTACAAAGTCTCGCTCGAGAGAGTCCATTTTCCCAGTCATGCCCAGAAATAAATTACCTTTTCCTAGATTAAATTACTTTGTCCTTTCCAATGCTTCATGATAGAGGGATGATGTATTGAGATGGTTTTATTGGGACATGGAAGAAATATTTCTAAAAGCCAGAAGCAAGGAGAGAATTCCTCTCCAATCCCAATGGACGATGCTATTGTAGTCCTATATTATGACAAATGTGGTGAACACCCTTCTCCAATAAAGGATGACCCTCCCTTCATTCCTTGATAAGGACCGATCAAACATTTGACGACATAAAATTTACTAGCGCTCACCTCCCTTTCCCTGAAGATTCTCCTGGTGACTATAGGACAATACATAAGTTGGGTCCTCGCAAGTTTTCTAACTTGATGGAAAATCACATGCTTATGGGCTTACTGATAAAGCAAATCTTTAGTGAAAACAACGCCCAAGCCTGAGACGAGTTGAAGTCCAAACTCACCATTTCCAAGGAAAATCTTGCCAGAGAGCACGAGCTTGTGAGGCAGTTGGTCAAAGATCTGGATGGGTTGTGAGACACCCCTAAAAATGAGGCATTAGAAGAGAAAACTCTTATTCTTGCATAGAAGAGTCTAAAAGAGTACCTTGAAGGGATCGATTTTTTCAATCTTGGCCGAAAATAAATCACCTTTGCGTAGATTAAATTATTTTTCCCTTTCAATGCCTCGTGTTTGAGGGACTTTATACTAGGATAATTTTATTGGATCCCTAGAAGGAATGTTTCTAAAAGCCACAAGCAAAGTCAACTACATCAATATTGGACGAGCATCTGTTATTTAATTTTGAATATATTATATGAATTTATCTAAAATAATTTAGAATTATTTGTAAAATAGCGAGCATATAATAATTTGTACAACAAATTAAAAATTTAAAGAAAAAAATATAATAGAATATAATTGTTACATGATTGATATATTATTTAAAAAATATATAATAATGCAAATAAATTTAAACCAGACCCTTTTGGACTTTGATAGTAACAAAGTTACGTAAAAGTTATAAGTAAATTATTATGTAAATATTATGCAAAAACAAACAAAACCCTTTTAAACTTTGTGATGTATATTTAACTAATAACTATAAGAAAAAAGTAATAAGATTTATTTTGTAACAAAAGATTTTTTAAATAATATATGGTGAGATATTAAATTTAGTAGTCTATTATATTTTTACAAGTTATACTTTAAAATGATTATTGAAAGTAAATAGATTTAAAATTTACATTAAACATATTAAATAGTATTGATAAAAAGAAATGAATAAAATATATTTTAGTAATATACATCTTAATCTTAATCGAGAAATACAACATTGAAATTAAAAAAAATTGTTGAGTGAATTATGAGCATAAAAAAGAAAAGCACATACAGAAATAAAAGAAATAAGGTAATGCTATTGATTCCAGTATTGATAACTGTTATTAATAAGGTAATGCTATTGATGCTATTGGTTTCACTTCACCTGTTAATAAGGATTAAATGATAATTATAACACTCTACCAGAACTAGAACAACAACAAGTCGTTGTAGTATAGTGGTAAGTATTCCCGCCTGTCACGCGGGTGACCCGGGTTCGATCCCCGGCAACGGCGCTTTTTATTTTTTTTCAAACATTTCGTTTTACAACCATACTGGGCCGGATTTTCAATTATTCTGGGCCCAATTTTACTGTCTCGTTTCATTTCAATTATTCTGGGCCTAATTTTACTGTCTCGTTTCATTCGATAGAAATAAACCACAACATTACATATACTGTGTACCCCCCACACTAAACAAAACTATACCCCTGCATGTTCATTATATATATTAATGGTAAATATGTTTGTACCTCTTTTAGTATGTTTTAAAATTGTAATAATCAAATCATTTATAATGTTTTAAAATTGTAATTAATCAAATCATTTATAAATTTAACATTAGATAAAAGTTGTTATAACTATTACAAATTCATGGGTTTTGTTATAGATTACAACAAGCATTTTATGGGTTTTGTTTTGTTATACATTAAAACAAACTCATTATATTTTTAAAAATATGTTTTATGAAAATTTCTACAAAAATATTAATACTACTTATTTTTAACTAATTTTTAATGTGCTAAAAGAACCTTGCCTCATGAGGTTCCAAATTTTTAAACTTTAATTAATAATTTTGTATATTTTTTTAAAATTATAACATATATTATATAATCATGTATTCTTTCCGTTTTATTTTAGGTGTTTGTTTTTAGTTTTATGCATAATATAACGATAATTATGCCCATATTTTATTCAAATACATTTATTAATAGAAAACTCATACACATTGTCAACTCAAACAACTTTGACCCTGACAATAAAAATAAAAGCTTGTACATGTTGAATCTCATATTTATTTTTCAAGAGTATAATCCACGCGACATGACTAGAATCTTTTAAAGAAAAGGACTTAACCGAACGAGAAATTATTTCTTAAAAACCAGGACAAATAAATACAACAAACAAGGAAGGTTGGCAAGACATGCCTGATACTTTTTCCTAGACGCTTATTACAGTCGGTTACACACATATAGTCGCGTCCACCGGAGATCAAGAGAAAACAACTTTCATCTATCATTGTGAAATGATTTCTTACATGAGGATGCCTTCCGAATTATGCAATGTCCATCCGATATTCAAAGGTGTATGACGTCCATGTTTTCTGATAACCTGGTCTTGAATTGGAATAAAATGACATTTCATGGTGAGAGAGAGAGAGAGAATTGTTTTGGGTCATAATTTCTCATAACATGATCATATGAATGCCTACTATTAACTAGTTAGGAGTCGCCATGTCTACACTATACCTATGCATGAAGCACTTGTTACTCGATGAGAGAGTTACAGGTTATCTAGGGGGGCCAGGAAGCCATCAAGAAGTGTTATTTGGATAGTTTAAAGCTAAAGAGGGCGACTATGGTTGTGGTCTATGCCCAATAGCCAGATGCATGGGAAGTGAATGTTGTAGACTTAAAGCCATTAGCATAACCACAAAAGATAGCTCTTGATGGTGAAGATTTTGCCATTATGTTCCAGAGAAGCGCGAAGGTGGCAGACGAAGAGGCCATTCAAAAGCCACGAATTTATGTAGGCATTACACCTTATTTTGTTTAGTTTAAGTTTATCATTTGGATTAGTTAAGGCGGGGTATCACCTATACCGATTGCATGGGAAGTGAATTTTGTAGACTTAAAGCCAAAAGCATAACCACAAAAGATAGCTCTTGATGGTGAAAATTTTGCCATTATGTTCCAAAGAAGCGCAAAGGTGGCAGACGAAGAGGCCATTCAAAAGCCATTAATTCTTTGATCCAATAACGTACAATGATGGTGAATATCAACAACAATGATCAAAGCAAATGTTTTGAGGATGTCTCAAAGAAACTGTTTACTCAATAAAATAAGCAAAGACGTCTAAGGCCACCATTTCATTATTCAAACCTTAAGGAGCAAAGGTACAAGAAAAAACCCTTAATGGAACCAATAATCATTAAAAAATCCCCTAAGTACATGGTTACAAATCCTCTAAGGGCGTGGCTACAAAAAGAAGCCACAAAGTGAAAAATAACAAAGCCTCGAGCTCAATAACCCTCCTCTAGAGCTCGCCTTTCCTTGGAAGCCTTCTCTGGGGGAGAATAATCCTTCTTGAAATTTTTCTCCCCTACCTTATCAATTTCAGGTTCAGCATGGGCATACCTATTAGGTGATATGCCAGAATTCTTGGGATGCGACACTTATTCTTCTTCCACTAAATAGATGTTTTAAACCACTTAGAATAGGTCCATTTGAATCAAGTATAGATTAGGGTAGAGGAAAGCAACCTACTAATTTTCCCGTTCGAAGTAATGATCAGAAGTATCCACCAATTCATCTTTAAAGGTGGACAATTCTTAATCTACTTTTTCTTGAATTGAAGGGAAGCCTCAAGGGACACTTTCAAACTCTTATCTAAGAGAATATGAGATTTATCCTTTAATGCCTCATATTTAAGGGTGTCTCATAACCCATCCCAATCTTTATACAAATGCCTCACAAGCTCCTGCCCTTTGGAAAGATTTTCTTTGGAAATGGTGAGTTTGGACTTCAACTCGCTCACGGCTTGGGTGTGGTTCTCACGGGAGATTCTCTTGATCAGTAGCCCAGTAAGCATATTATTTTCCATCAAGTCAAGCGACTTATGAGGATCCATCTTAGAGATTTCCTAGCAGTCACCAGGAAAATCTTCAGGGAAAGGGAGGCGGGCGCTAGTGAACTTTATAGTGTCAAATGTTTGATAAATTCATATCTAGGATCATGGGAAAAAGTCATCCCTAATTGGAGAAGGGTATTCACCATATATGTCATCTTCCAACACTTCAATAGTGTCATCATTTGAGGCTAGGGAGGAACTCCCGCCTTATTTTTGGATCTTGGCATGCCTCTTGCTTCCTTTTTTGATGAAGCCTCCTGGGTGACTCTTTGGATTATCTATCGATTGCTCTTAACAATTAGCCATCTTATTGACCAGGTGCCCTTTCCTTTCATCTAGAAGGATGGATGCAATTTTATCTATAGAAATAAAAAAAAGACATAAGTAACCAGGAAGGTAAATAACCCTAACAAACTGAAGGTCATTATGATATCAAATTTACGCTTTATTTATCTCGATGTCTTTTCCCTGATCTAATATAATTATGGTACGTGATCTCGTCACCTTAAATTTGTCCAAGAGTTGAACCATTTCCCTCTCAATAGTTTGAGGTAGTAAAAGTTAAAACTAGTGACGGTGATTGGGTTCTCTGTCTAAGTCAAGGGAAACGAGAAGCACCATTTTCCCTGATTATGACCATGAAGGCGCCATATCGCCCCTAAGTTTCATGAATCTCTCTTCCCAATTCTTTCCAATATCATTCATAAAACTATTAGTTCTCTCGTAACTCCTGAATAAACCTAAATCTAAGAGCATGTAGTCAATGGAACCATCCGCCCCTTCCGCATTCCTCGCGCAACATGAATACATTTTAGACTATTCTCTAATGTTTGAAGGCTCTATCACCCTTCCGCTCTCATCTAAGCCCTTAATAATTGACATTAAAAGGGAAAAGGGGAAGGAAGAGTAAAATACTTGAACTTGGAAAAATCGGAAGGCAAATATGCTCTGCACTTAAAGGAGTCTGATGGAGTTTATAGAAGTTTTGAGAAGATATTTGAAAAGGTGGATAGTTAGGGCTGAATCTCTTTTTATAGGGATTTGCAAGCTAGCCTTACGAATAATTATCGGCCTCTCAATAGGTACATCAACAGTTATAAAATATTCCCCACGTCTCTGAAACGTGTAAGAAATTCAAGTTGATTTGAATTCCTTAAACAAATTTATCATTAATCAAATTTAATGTTGTGTGTGCACTTACCTCAAATGACGTTTGAGGACTACACGCAAGAGACATTTAAAGACTTGCCTTGATTGACGTCTAAAGATTCATCCTAAGTAATGCTTGAAGGATCGTTTATCGATATAATTGTATTGGACCTAATACAAAGATAAGTTCATCAAGTTTGGAAAGAAAGGGCCAAAGAAGGCAATACAAAGCTCACCGAGGATAGACAAATACACCATGCCTCCCAAAATAGGATTTCTAGCCGCCCATTGATAGTAACACGCGTCAATTAGTTGTAACACTCGCATATTATTCGCATCACCCACCCCTTAGGAAACATGGGATTTAACATGTCTTTAGACACTAACGATATAGAAGGTCACTCAAAAGGGAAGCCACATTCTCCAAGAGGATAGGGAAAAATGGTTTCGACGCTCCTGAGAGGAACAAAATAACCACACCCTGGATCCGAAAATCCAGACCTAATAAACTTCTATAAATACCTCAACTACGAGGTCGAGAGGATGATTCAATTCGCTTAAACTTCACAAATATAGATCTTCTCACCATTTTTCGTGAACTTTCTCTAACACTATCATAAACCCCAAAACACCACATATACCCCTCCAAATACAGAGTTATCCCTACTAACCGTTTTTAGCAAGTACGCTTGCTAACCACGACCCTTCTTCTCTTAGGATCAAATAAATAAACGGTAAAACTCTAACTCATTACTCACACCCAACATAATACAAGGAAAAGTTGTATCATCAGGATTACCTCATTTTGCATCTGGTATATGCACATGAGCTATGCATTCACAAACTCGAAAGTGTAGAACATAGAACTTAACTCCACCCCAAACTTCTTAAGGAGCAATGTTCTCACATCATGTGTTGTACATCGATTCAATAGATATAAAGTCTATTTTGCAGCTTCATCCCAAACAGTTTGAGAACTCTTTTGTAGATAGCATGTGGCGCACCATATTCATCATGGTTCTATTTTTGCGGTATGGTACTCCATTTTGGTGTGGTGTGTATGTAGTGGTAAGATGTCTTTCAATTTCTTCCTTTTCACAAAATTATTTGAATTGTCCATCTTCAAACACTTGATGATTCCTCTGCTTCCTTTTCCACTAGTGTTTCGAAATTTTTGAAACATTCCAATGCTTCTGAATTTTGAAGAAGAAAATAGACCCAACTATTTCGAATAGAGTCATCAATGAAACACATTCCAACGCTTCTGAGTTTTGAATATTTCTAGACTGTGAGCATGCGGACAGTGGACTATATAACATATTGTCACACATTTGGTCATGTTTAAACTAATCTGTACTAAGTACCAAGTACTATTGACAGTTTAGGCATATCTTCTTGCATGCAGATTCAGCTTTAAGAATGAATATCAGTTATCAAGAGAAGGAATAGAGAATTAAAAACTCAAGTGATTCTAGAAACAAAATTATTCTCATTCATATATGCTTTTACATTTAACAAAATAAGCTGCAAATTAGCAGTAAGGTGAAATAAGATTCTTATCAACTACAACAAGGATGATAGATACAAGTAATTACTACATGAGTATATGAAAAATTGGGAAAAAAAAATTAAAAATACAAAGAATCCTTCTTGTTGGAGAAAGAGTATAAATCTATCTCTTTTGGAAGTTGAAGGATTTGATAGCAACGGCGAAAATAAGTGCAAAGAGAACAGCAATACCGGCAACCACAATTGCACTCTCTCCTATGAAGTCATGTTTGATACCATAAAAGTCTTCAATGAACATTTTCACGGTCTTACCATTTTCAGTAGACATATCAGTAGTTATATCTCCAAATTGAGATGCAACCAATCCGTAGATGGTCCATGCAACGGGACATGCCCAGTAGTACCATCTCCACCATACTGGAATGCTCTGGTAAGAAGAAAAACACAATAGTTAGCATACATATAATAATATAAATACATTCGAACATTCTTTCTGAATGTTAAGTACTACTTACAGGTCTTGCGACGACGAATCCTGAAAAGAGGTTCCAAACTGCATAAAATGCAGCAGCCACGATCGAAGCAACATGGTGATTTGGTGTCACTGCCACAGCCATCATACCATAGAAGGTAAAGTAGAGCAATGTGAAGAACATAAAGAATAGATACCAAAAGAATTTTTCTGCGGTCCAGTCAAATCCGATCATGGCATAGACTATAGCTCCATATACCACAGTTTGAGCAAAGATATAAGGTATCTCTACCAAAATCTGCGACGAAAAGGGAGGTATTACTATTAGTATGAGAATTTCTAGTTTGCATACTAAATTAAGCCGTAAATAAGTCAGTAGATTAAACAATGATTATAGTTACCTGTGAAATTGCATAGGGTAAGGCAGAATACATTCCAGCAGCTTTTTCTCGATAAAATACAGTTCTTTCAACTGCAACCACTGGCTGCACAGAGGAAGAATTTTGTATTCCAAGGAAGAGAACAGCAGTATACATTGAACCCACAGCATTCAACAGGTTTTGTCTAGTTTCGCTGCAAGACACCCAAAGGTATTAGAACTTGAATAGTATAATGTTTGGTGAATAATATGGAATTATGTTTCAATTAAAAATAGTTTGACTTACTGTTTGCCACCGAGGTCCCAAAACATTGTTCCGAACATCAAAGCTATGAATGTGGTGAAGAAAAACCTCACAGCAGTGTATGGTGGATTACGCCAATATGACCAACGTTGCTTCCATAAGCAGGCCTGGCATTGGACCAAGAAAGACTGCGAGAATTGTGTAGCGAAATGAAGATCCTTTGAACCAGGAGCAGGCTGGCCAAGTTCTTGTATGAGTTGTTTGTTTCTCCTGAAGAACCATACAGAACAGCTTAAGCATGTTGCGAACATGATAGAAATAGCTACTATAGTTAATGGATTCATATCAATATGCACTAGTGTACCTATATAGATCTGAATTTTTGTACAAGTCAGTAAAATCAACACCCAAATTATATTCTTGTGCTGTAGATGTAACTTCCAACATCCATGTTGCTGGGTTATATCCGTCTTTGATTTTACTCACCCCATTAATGCTCTGGACAAAGAAAGTTATTTGAATACTTTAGTAACTAAATACAATCAAGAAATAGAGACACTCACTTGAGTGATTTTTAAACTAAAGTGGTATCCTACCTCGAAATACTTGATCAGATGAACAGAATGACGACCAAGTGGTCCAACGTATATTTCTTGCCCTCCACGCTTCATAAGGAATAGCTAGAATTGCATATGAATATGAATAATATGTCAGATTCAAGTATAATAGAGAGAGGAAAACGACAATAAAAGGAAACTTCATTTGTCATTAGTATTTATTTGTTATCACCGTTCACCACATACCTCATCAAATGCTTCAAATATGTCAATGCTAGGCTGATGGATGGTACACACGACTGTTCTTCCTGTGTCCACTGTGTTCCTCACAGTTCTCATAACAATTGCAGCAGCTCTAGCATCTAAACCAGAAGTAGGCTCATCCATGAAAATTATAGATGGATTAGCCACTAGTTCGACTGCAATGGTAAGTCTCTTGCGTTGTTCAGTTGAGAGACCACTCACGCCAGGCAAACCAACCAGGGAGTTCCTCAACGGGTTCAGCTCCACGAGGTCCATGACTTGATCAATAAACATCTGCAACCATTTGAAATGTCCTTAAAGTCAGAACAATCAACCTCAAGTAGATTAAACTTTTCATTAGGAGAAATGGAACCTAAAAGGGCATAGTTCTTGTGCTGCAAGTATTAACTGACCTTTCTGGTCTTGGAATCAACTCCTGAAGCTAAACGAAGCCATGCTGAGTAAAGCAGGGACTCATAAACTGTTACATGAGGTGAATGGATATCGTTCTGCTCACAGTAGCCAGAGATTCTAGCAAATGTTTCCTGCTTTTTCGGGTAACCAGAAACCTTGATGTCTCCATCAATATATCCACCTGTTTTCCTACCAGCCAGAACATCCATCAGAGTTGTCTTTCCAGCTCCACTTACACCCATCAAAGCTGTGAGAACACCAGGCCTGAATGCGCCACTAACACCCTTCAAAAGTACTAATCTGTCTTCTGAAACACCTTGTTCCTTCATTTCCTGTCAGATGAAATTGGAGTTAAGTTAGAAAAATTCTTTCGTCTGACTAAACATGAGTCTAGTTAGATATCCAAATGCCGAATATATCACTTTGTGTGAATCTTACCGCTGGCATATCAACAGAGTATACAATATCATCAAAAGTGATAGAATGTGGTTCAAATGGAAGAACCATTCCTTTCTTGTTTCCATGGCTGGACTCTGTAACAGAATCTCCTCTTCTTGAACTTTCTGAAAGGCAATAATAGAAAACATATTCAGCTACTAAACTATATGACAAACTAACATATGTTTGCTTTCACGAGGGGTTTGCATATAATCAATCAAGAAAAGTCACCTCTGCGTGGTAATTCAACTTCTTGTACGGTCCTATCATTAGAAGATTCATCTTCTTCTGAATCGTCAGGTACTGTTGCTTGAGGCTTATCAAATGGGCCTAGTACAGCGAGAGCCACAGCAAACATCACGTTGAAAAGGAACACAAATCCAGCCAATCCCACGATGCCTATCCAGTACCAATATGCATGTGGGAAGAACCCCCGGGTCTCGAGAAATTGTTTTCCCAAATTATCAGTACCCTATAGTTAAGTATATAAAACAAATCAGGCTTGTAAATTTCTCAATCAAAAAGGATGTGTATTAAAAAGACGCAAGCAAGCTCAAGAAATTACATTGTGCCAGCTGTGTCCAAGAAATTCATTGGCCATCAAAGCATTTTGCCCATACATCAAAGGTGAGATCCAGAAACCCCAAATCCACCACTTCTTGATATCCTCTGTAACATTAACAAGAACATTCAATAAGCATCAATTAACTAAGGTTTCATTTCGTCGCAAGAAATGATGTGCTAGTTAATTTAACTTACTTTTTGAGAGAATGAAGCCACCCAATGCAAGAAATGTGAGAATTGCAAAGGAACCAAATGTGTTGGCAACAATCATGTTTCTACCAAGTGCTGCGATGGCTCGGAAAAGTCCAGAAGCCATCTGACCCAGGAAAATCACTGCAAGGAACTGCTTGAACAACCTGCCCAAAATTCAATACTTCACATCATTAGCAAGATGCAAATGCAAACTAGATAGTAAAAGTGTCATTCAATACTACATGCTCCAAACTGAATAAAAGAAACTTCTTTTACCTCCCAACATTTGGATCAAATCCAATAACGTAGTAGGTAAGAAACACCCAAAGAGAAGCTTCCATTAACGTAATGGGAATCTTGAGAATCCACGCAGGAATAGCATATGCCCATGAGGGATAAAATAGAAGGTCTCGTTGCTTGTAGAAAACAGGAAGCTTAGCGATGGTCATAGAAATCTCAGACAATCCATTGAACATAATTGTCATAAGTGTGAAAAATAAAGCACCAGCATAAACACCCGCGTCATCCTGATTATCGTGATGCATTTCAGTCCGAAAAAACAGTGTCATTGAAATCAACGCCATGATGAAAAGCTGTAAACAAAACATCAAGAGCAGAATGAAATGTCAAAATCATAATAATTGTGAATGAACGAATAAATAAAAAAAAGAGGTAGATAGACTCCAAACCTGAGATAGCTTGAAGATGTAAACAAATGAATTCCTTTTCATGAGCAAATACTCTCTTGAGAAATTAGCCTTTAAGAGCTCCTTTTTGTTAAGACCATACTCTTTGGTGGTCAAAGCAGCTGGATGGCTCTTTGTCTTGTCAAATGGAACGGAAAGCTCCTCGGCAAGTTTCCTACCAATGTGGAATGATTGAAACGCCTCAGCAAATTGAGTAACAGTTACAAATCTGTATGGTTGGTCTCTGCGCACCCAGTATTGTGCTTGATCCTTTTTAGAAGTTACTTCTTGAAGAAAGTCAGCAACACCTTTCCTGTCAGGACATTTGAAACCCATAGATTCAAAAAAGTCGAGAACATATTCACGGGGGCCATGGTACACAACTTGGCCATCAGAGATTAGGATAATGTCATCAAAAAGATCGTAAGTCTCAGGTGCTGGCTGGAGCAGTGATATAACTGCAGTTCCATTCATAATGTGAACATATTGCCTCAGAGAGTTCACAATCTGAAAAGTTGTGGAACTGTCAAGCCCAGTAGAAATTTCATCCATGAACAAAGCATTTGCTGGTCCAACCAATAGCTCTCCTGTAGTGACACGCTTCCTTTGTCCTCCAGAGATACCACGCAACATTTCATCCCCCACCATGGTATCAGCACATATATCCAACCCCAAAATCTGCATATTTATAAGAAAATTCAGCATACAATAAGGAACATAACTTTAAATTCATTACGAACTTCGGACAAAGTTTATCATGCTAATGAAATGAAAGTATTACTACCTTCAGTACATAATCTGTTGAAATGCTTGACTCCTGACCTTCAGTTGCAATTGCCTGTAATATCGAAATACAATTAGATATGCAAAGATCGTATAATATATCCAATGATTATATCAAGATTAGCAATAGCTTCTTTATGTGTGTATACCTTCATGTAAACATCAATATCTGGATCAGGCTTGATATTTGCTGCCTTCTCTCTTCTAGATAGCTCCGATAGCATGTCTGTGGATCCCAAAAATAGTAACAAGTCAAGCTTAAGCACATCCCAAACTAGATTTTGAAAACATTAACAAGTTGGTAAGATTGAAAACTGGTAAAAGTTGACTAACCGTAACGCGATCCAACTCCTTGGCACCTTGCTGAGAAAGCCAAGGTTTCCCTCACAGTCATTTCACCAATATGAACATCATGCTGGCTGATATAGGCAGCAGTTCTTTGGGGTACAAACTCATTCAGTCCATGTCCATTGTAAGTCACACTCCCAGTTAGCTGTATGAATTAAACATCGGCATCCAAATTAGATACTTTTAAATATTAACTTTATCTTTTTAGATACTAAAGGGAGATCTGATTTACCTGAAGACTTGGATCAAGCTTTCCAGATAAGGCTAAAAGGAGAGTAGTCTTTCCTGAACCAGGAGGACCTAAGAGTAGCGTCATCCTACGAGGTTTAATGATTCCACTAACATCCTTAAGAATTGCCACATGTCTCTTTTTGCTTGGGACTATATGAAGAACATTCAACAAACTCTGAAACAAGACCAAACAAAGAAAGATTTTGACTTATGAGGTTCAATTCAACTATAAAAGCTAAACAGTCACAAAACAAAGAAACAAAAAAACCTTGAATCAATTATAATCACTTCTTACCTCTACAACATTAGTTACAGCATTAATGAAACTAGGCAAAGCTCTACCTCCCACAAAAGCTTCAGCATCAATTTTCAAGTTCTTATATCGAACTTCAATTGTTGGAATATCAAGTCCAACTCTATAATAAGAAGAAAAAACACAAAACTTGATGATTAGTTATGAGAGAAATTAGAACAAAAAACAAAGAAGGAGGGTTAGTTAAGTTATTTACCTATCAACTCTTTCCTTGACCTTCAAGAGAAACCTTTCGTTATCCTCTTCAGCAACCTTAACCAGCCTCTCTAGAAGCTTCTGCTTCTCATGAAATCCAATATCACTAACATCAACTTCATGAGCACCTCCATGAGAAGCAGTCAAGAGACCTTTCCTCAAACGGTTATAAGTAGGTAGTTTCTCAAGAGCAGCCCATTTAAGAGCTTCTTCATCATCTTCTTCACGAGATGACTTAGAGAAAACCTCAACTCCACTGTTTCTCCATACAGTTGAGCTTCGAGCTCGTAAACTGTTTGTGGCTCTGTATATATCCCCTTCCATTCAGGCTTTCAGCACAAGCTTGAGTTTGTTTTTGAAAATATGTAACAACTAACAACAGAGTGAAAGAATCAAAGAATGGTGAAAAAAGAGAGACAAAATTACTTGTGGTGATGAGTATAGAATGGGAAGACATGTTTGTATTTATATGATTGATTGGAAAGAAGAGGCGGCGTTTTGGAGTCAAAGGTTGAATTGTTTAGTATTGAATTGTCTATAAAGATGACGAGGTCAAACAAGGAAGGAGGAAATTTCCTCCTCATGACTGTTAAGGTGCAACTAGAAGCGGGTCCCATTCCCATACATATACAATAAAGTGGGAAAGGAATTCAATGCCATAGATTAGAATGCATTAACTCTAGATATTATACTATGCCTTCTAGAAATCTTTAAAGAAAGGAATTGAATACTATTACAAGTTTTACTTTTTAGTTACTTTACTTTGTGGTATGGAAAGCTCTCATCTTGCAAGCTCATCATCTTCAAACTTGTTTAGTCCAAAGCTCTCAACAAAGCGATTCTAGAGAAATATGAAACTTGGATTGTTCAAGATAGAGTATTGTTCATATGATTGTTCTCTACAATATCTAAATTAGTGTTACCACGACTTCTCATGTGAAAACGATATGAAGTTTAAGATAGATTCCACAAACACTTCAATGCATCATGATTGCTTGTGTGCGTCAATTACCCATATAATTTGTTAGGGAGTTCAGGAAGCGAAGCGGAAAAAATGTTTATAGGTTAAACGTTCAGGATCAAAGAAACCTTACACCACATATCCACAAAACCTAAAAGCATTAAGGGTAAGGGTCTTTTCTCTTATAAATCCAACATTTCCTCCATTTCTAATCGATGTGGATTTAACTGCTCACACTTGAATCTCAATAGTTACCTCACAAGTGTGATCCACCCATATCACTAGGCTTAATCCACATTAAGATCCACATGCGTTCCCCCACTGAGCCTAACCATAGTTGTGATACCACTTTGGGGAGTTCAGGGAGCGAAGCGCCAGAAGTGTCAATGGTTAAACGTTCAGGATCCTAGAGATTCTGACACCACATATTCACTCAAAACCGTAAGACAATGGGAGTGTGAGTCCTTTCTCTTAGGAACCAAAAATTTCCTCCATTTCTAGTCGAAGTGAGACTTTATGCACTCACACTAGCCATTCAAGAATCCAGCAATCTTGAAACCATGAAACTGGAAGATTTGTTTGGTTCGTTGGAGGCACATGAGATGAGGATTGTCGAAAGGAAAGATGTTCAAGATTCGCTATACGAACTACAAGCTCAGACATGGAAGAAACATGGGGATTCCAACAAGTTCAAGGGCAAAAGAGATAAGACTCAGAGCAAGAATTCTTGGTTGAACCCTCAAAAGCATAAGGTCGATGATAGAGCTTCTGAATCCTCAAAAAGAGGATAAGGAAACTCCTATCAGAAAGACAAAAAAGTGAAAAGGTGTGTAGTGTTATAATTATGAAAAGTGGGGTCACCTAGCCAATAATTGTTTATATAGAAACGATAAGGGAGCGACAAAAGGCAAGGAGGAAGGAGAAAACCTTACACACCAAGATTCAGATGAATATGAAGATATGATGGTTATGGATGCAATTATAGATGACCATGTTGACTCGAAAATATGGTTCCTAGGTTGTTTGAATCACATGACTTGTAGAAAAGTGTGGTTGGAAGATTTTGATGGGTCGAAGAAGAGCAAGGTCAAACTTGCAGATAATAGCTCGTTGCAGGCAGAATGTATTGGAAGCATAGTTATTCAAAGGAGTAATGGAGTAAAGGCCATGATTAAAGATGTACTTTATGTACCTGGAATGAAGTGCAATATGTTAAGTTTTGGACAACAGGTCGAAAAAGGTTTCTCAATGGTTATGCGAGATGGATCCTCAGAATTGTTCGACACCCAGAATAATCTGGTCTTAAAATCTCCTCTATCAAGGAATAGGAAGTTTAAGACCATGATCAGTTCGACTGAGGTACAATGCCTAAAAACATTTGTCGGCCACAAACATAGTTGGTTGTGGCATTTGAGATTTGACCATCTGAATTTTAGGTCACTTAATCAATTGATTACTCAAGATATGGTTACTGGTATACCAATTCTTGAGATGCCCAACAAACTCTATGAAGGTTGCTTAGTAGGGAAGCAATCCAGAAAGTATTTCGATTTGACTATGCTAATAAGATCCTCTTATATACTAGAAGTAGTACATTCAGATATATGTGCCCATTTGAGGATCATACCATTGGTGGAAACAAGTACTTTATTTCGTTTATTGATAAGTATAATCAAAATCTTTGGATCTATGTGATCAAGAGCAAAGACGAAGTATTTGAAATCTTTAAGAGATTCAAGATGCTTGTCGAAAACCAGAGTGAAAAGAATATCAAAGTTTTGCGAACAGATGAAAGTGGAAAATACACGTCCAAGATGTTTGAAGAGTTTTGTGCAGAACATGGTATTGATCATGAGGTAACTGCTCCTTACACGCTTCAACATAATGGAATTGGAGAAAGAAGAAATATGACCATATTGGATAGGGCTAGATGTATGCTAAACCAGAAGAACTTGCCAAATTCTTTATGGGTTGAAGCAGTCACCACTGCTTTTTATATTTTGAAAAGGTCTCATACAAAGAAAGTGTAGAACAAGGTTTCTGAAAAAGTGTGGAGTGGCAAACAACCATCAGTAAGTCATCTGAAGGTGTTTGACTCTATGTGTTACAAGCATATTTCTGATGCGAGAAGAAGAAAGCTTGATGACAAAAGTGAACCTATAATTCTAGTAGGATATCATAAAACGGGTGCATACAGGTTGTTCAATCCAATTAATGAAAAGATCGTGATGATTCGATATATTGTGATTGATAATACTTCTTCCTGGGATTGAAATTCTGGTGATGCAGTTAACAAGCCTTTGATGAGTTATGGCATCGAAGAAAAAATTGATGAAGTCAAAGCAGTTACTGACATTCCCGACACAGTGGAAGAGGGTGTAGATAGCACAAGCCAGAGACATCAAAGAACTAGAGTTCTTCCAGTAAGACTTCAAGACTATGAAGAGTTTGGTGATGTTGAAATCACACCAGATGGATAATAATTCATTTTTCTTTACTTGTAGGTGCTCAACCAAACAACTATAGCAAAAATTTAAATAATAAATAGTGGAAGTCAGCTATGGTCGAAGAGTTATAAGTGATTGAAAGAAACAACACATGGGAGCTAGTCGAATTGTCAATGCATACAAAAGCTATCAAAGTGAAGTGGGCGTTCAAGTTGAAACACAATGTTGATGAGTCGATAGCAAGATATAAGGCAGTATTATTAACTTAAGGGTTTCTTCAGAGAGCAAGACTCGATTACTCTGAAGTATATGTTGCAGTAGCAATATTAGAGACTATCATATTGGTGGTAGCCTTGGCATGAAAGCAAGGCTGGTCGACATTTCACTTAGATGTGAAATCAACGTTTTTTAATGGTCCTTTACATGAAGATGTATATGTCACACAACCTCCTGGATTTATGTTACAAGAGAAAGTAAGGAAAGTATACAAGTTACATAAAGCGCTTTATGGTCTCAAACGGGCACCTAAGGCATGGAATAATAAAATCGGCTCATACGTAGTCAAATTGGTATTCGTCGAATGCAAGTCTAAGTATGGAGTCTATGCTAAGTTTGTGGCATAGATATAACAATCATATGCTTATATATCGATGACTTGCTGGAAACTGGAAATAGCTTGGAGAAGTTGTCGAAGTTTAAAGAGCTGATAAGGAGGGAATTTGAAATGTCGGATCTGTGAAACTTGTCGTGTTTCCTATTCATGGAGTTTCAGATAACCAAGCAAGGTGTGTTGTTTCTTCAAAAGAAGTATGTCAAAGAGATACTCAAGGGATTCATATTGGATGAGTTGAATTCTTCATCCTCACCTGTCGAACCAAATCTCAAACGGGAGAAGCATGGAGATGAGGACAAAGTCAATGTAACTTTGTTCAAGCAAATTGTAGGATCTCTGAGATATGTGTGTGTTGAGTGTCTTTTGTTGTTTTTATTCGTATGTTTTTAAGGCACTTTTTTACCCTTTTTTCTATGTTTTTAGAAGAATAGCTTATGTAAATAAGTGATTTTTGTCATATGTAAATGTTTGGTATTTTGATCTATTTTCTAGTGTTTCAGTTATTGGTGATAGCAAATGTTCAGAAAAATCGGGAAAAAAGTCGAAGAATCGAGGATTTTGGCAACTCTGAAGGTGTCAGTATTCCTCTTGTTTTCGCCCGGCGAATAGCTTGGAAGCGAAGCTCCGCCCGGCGAGGGGTAGGCGAGCCAGGGGCGAAGCAGCTCAATTTTTGGCCATCTTTCTGCTCTGGAGCGCCCGGCGGAGCATCTGTCTCGCCGGGCGGAAGAAGATATTATTTTGGGGTTCTTTTGTGTGCTTTTGAGGTCACGTGGCCTGTTTAGTGGGTTTCGCCCGGCGAAGCTGTTCTTCCGCCGGGCGAATCTGGGCTGATGTGCCATGCTATATAGTGCTTGTTAGATATTTTGAGAACCATTCCATCTTTAATTTCTCTCTCTTGAACCAAAATATACCATTTGAAGTGAAAAAACCCTAAAACTTCCATTGTTAGTAGAATTCAAGTTTTTACCCATCAATCTTGGAGACTTCCATCTTGATGTTCATAAAGCTTGATAGTTTGCTTGTTACTCAAGTCACCATGGAAATGGGTGGCTAAACCTTCTTGGTGTCAAGATTAGAGGTAGATGATTTGCTTTTAGTTTGTATTTCTTTTGATCTTTTGTATGTGAACAAGTGATGATATATATATGGTGAAAAACCTTGTGTTTATTTAGTTATGAGATTTGTATTCTATTTGAGAAAATGTTTTCAAGTCTTGACCTAGGTTTTTTATCTATCAACAAGTAAAGTTTAGAAATAGCTTTGTGAGTTGATATTTACCTATATTAAGCTTTGAGTGTTGTCATTTTGATAGTTAGGTTGAGAGATCATTTAAGGATCAAAATGGCAAATTTCACAATATGGTTTAGACATGAAACATATTGAGAGGATTGTGATTATATGTATCATTCATGAGTTCACGTATTTGATCAAGAAAATACGATAGAAGCAAATCATCAAAAACAAATCTAATCTTGACATTCTTTTACCATCTTTTAAAACCACATACCAAGTTTAGCATTTCTTGCTTGAGATTAAACAAATTATGTTACCAGAATCAAAATCAAACCCCATGATAACTTTAACTCACGACAAAGTAAACTATAGAACGGCAGTGATATCGCAATAATCCCTGTGGAAACGATAAACAAAAAGTACCACAATACTTATTCAACAAAATGGCGCCGTTGCCGGGGATTGTTGTTTAGATATTGCAAGCATTGCAATAGTTTGTTTTGTATTGAGTCTTATAATTAATATCTTGTTTCTAAATTTATTTTCCTTGTGTTTGTTAATTTGCTTGGTTAGTTTTTCAGATTACAGTTTATGCGAGGACGTGTACCTGCAGATCAACTCCTTTTTGATCCTGAGATTGAGAGGACTGCTCGCAGAGTGAATAGCAAAACTCGTAGGAGGAGACAACTAGCTAGGGAAAGAAGACAGCAACAAGAGGCATCTTCTTCTTCAACTCCTGTTGAAAACTTGGTTGAGGAAGAAATGGCTGCGGATCCTCCAGCTCGAGGGCCATGTGTTAACAGCCCTCGTCTAAATGCACAATTTGCTCGTGATCAGGCCAATGGAAGAAACTCCGAAATGAAGACGGGGTTACTTCAATTATTATACCAAAATCCGTTCACAGGGGCAGATCACGAGGATCCATTTACTCATCTAACAAAGTTCTACGAGATTGCCGGAACAATTGGTGCTCCGGAAGACCAAGAAGAACAGGTGTTCAGGAGACTTTTTCCTCATTCCTTAATTGGAAAAGCTAAGGAATGGTACCTTGATCAACCTAATAATGTCATGACAAATTGGAACGAGTTAGAAGAGAAGTTCTTGGATCGGTTCTTTCCTCACAATAGGTTCATGGAAGCGAAAACTTCTATTGCGGTGTTCTCTCAAGGTTCGAATGAATCTCTCAATGAAGCATGGGAGAGGTTCAAGTCCATGGTTAGAAAATGCAAAGGTCATGGGTTTGATGAATTGTCTCAAATCCATATCTTTAGAAATGGACTCCAACCTCAACCAAAAACTCTTTTAGATGCTACCGCGGGTGGTTCGTTGATGTCAAAAACTGCTGCAGAAGCGATTGCTATCATTGATAGAATGGCTTTGAATGATCATCAAGGGCAACACAACCGTAGTGCATTGCAAAGAAAACCGGGAGTTCTTGAATTGAATACTAGTGATGCAATACTTGCTCAAAACAAGTTATTGACACAACAAGTAGAATTGCTCACTCAACAAATGTCAAAACTCCCTCAACAAATCAAAGAGATAAATGGGAGCCCTTCTAAAAATCAACATGTGTTGTGTTGTGAATTGTGTAGGGGTGACCATCAAACAGGTTTTTGTCCTCCACCGGGTGAAGAGGTGAATTATGTGTCTAATCCTAATCAAGGATATGGTGGGAGACAACAACAACAACCTTACAACAATAACCAAGGTTACCAACAAAGAGGTAATCAAGGTTATCAACAAGGATGGAGGCCGGAAGCGGGCCCATCGAATCGTCAAAATCCTTATCAAGGCGGTTACAATCAACAACCTCAACAAACAAAGCTTTCAATCGAGGACACTCTTAGCCAATTCATGCAATTGCAAATTGCAAGCCAAAAGAGTACGGATGCCGCAATAAAGAACCTTGAAACTCAAGTCGGGCAATTGTCAAAGCAACTTGCCGATCAAAACAAAGGTCCTTTTCCGGCTACTACACAAGAAAATCCTCGTGAGCATTGTAAGTCAATTCTAACTCGTAGCGGTAGAAATATTGATATGGGAGTAGGAGAGATAGTTGAGGAGGAAATTGTTGAGAGTGAAAAAGATAGGGTGATTGAAGTAGAAAAAAATGTTGAGGGTGATTTAGTTGAAAATGAGAAAGAGAAAGAATTAGTGGAAAAAGAAACTCTTGAGAAAGTTGTAGAAAAAGAGAGAAAAAAATTGAGTGTGAGTGAAAAGGGAAAGAAGAAGGTGGATGATTCTATACAAGTGAAGAAATTACCTTACCCTCCCGGTCCGTCAAAGAAAGAAGATGCAAAGCACTATGCTCGGTTCTTGGACATTTTTAGCAAGTTGCAAATCAATGTTCCTTTTTCCGAGGCATTAGAGCAAATGCCGATGTATGCAAAATTCATCAAAGACATCATCACTAAGAAGAGAAGATTCTTGGATCCGGAGGTAGTAACGGTGAGTTCTTGTTGTAATGCGTTAATTCAACGCACTACTCCGATAAAATCGAATGATCCTGGGCGGGTAACCTTACCGGTGTCTATTGGAAATGTTCACATAGGCAAAGGTTTGGTAGATACCGGTTCTAGCATTAATTTGATCCCATTGTCTATGGTGAGAAGATTAGGAATCAACGATTTGAAGCCGACAAGAATGACGTTATCATTAGCGGATAAATCCACAGCTCATCCTCATGGAGTTGCGGAAGACTTGCTTGTCAAGGTTGACAAATTTTGGTATCCTGTTGATTTTATTGTCATAGACATGGAAGAAGATCCTGAGATTCCATTGATCTTAGGAAGGCCTTTTATGAAGACGGCCCGAATGATGATAGATATTGATGATGGCTTAATGAAATTAAGGTACCAAGATGAAGAATTATGTCTTGATCTCTTTGAAGCCATCAAGCATCCTAGTGATGACGATGATTGTTTTAGAATCGATGCCACAGAAAAAGCGATTATGAAAGTAGAGAATGAAATGCACTTGACTAATCCTCTTGAGAAAACTTTAATGGAAGCTCTTGAAGTGCTTACAAAAGATCAAGAGAAGGAAATTGAAGATTGCTTGAGAAATCTTGAGGCATGTGATGAGATGAATCCTTTTGAAGTTCAAATTGATGAGTTGAAAGATGAGCTTGAAGTTGAAGAACCAAAGGTGGAATTGAAAGTGTTACCTTCTCACTTGAAGTATGTGTTCCTTGAGAAGAATGCAAACAAGCCGGTTATCATTAGCAACGCCCTTTCTAAGGTTGAAGAAGAAAAATTGCTTGTGGTCCTAGAAAGAAACCAAGAAGCAATGGGATGGACACTTTCCGATCTCAAAGGCATTAGTCCCTCCTTTTGTATGCATAAGATTTTGATGGAGGACGACTTTAAACCGGTGGCTCAACCACAAAGACGTTTGAATCCGGTGATGAAAGAAGTAGTGCGAAAGGAAGTGGTGAAAATGTTAGAAGCCGGGATGATTTATCCGATCTCGGATAGTGCTTGGGTGAGTCCCGTCCATGTGGTGCCTAAGAAGGGTGGAATGACTGTGATTCGAAATGAGAAGAATGAGCTAATTCCTACTCGAACTGTGACTGGATGGAGGATGTGTATCGATTATCGTAAGCTTAACAAAGCTACGAGGAAAGATCATTTTCCCTTACCTTTTATGGATCAAATGCTCGAGAGATTATCCGGTCAACAATTTTATTGTTTCTTAGATGGGTATTCGGGATACAATCAAATTGTAGTCAATCCCGAGGATCATGAGAAGACCGCTTTCACATGCCCTTTCGGTATTTTTGCTTATCGGCGAATGCCTTTCGGGTTGTGTAATGCACCGGCAACATTTCAACGGTGTATGCAAGCTATCTTTTCTGACTTAATTGAGAAGTGCATCGAAGTTTTTATGGATGACTTCTCGGTTTTTGGGGCTTCATTTGATTTATGTTTGAAAAATCTTGATACCGTGCTAAGTCGTTGTGTGGAGTCAAATTTGGTCCTCAATTGGGAGAAGTGCAACTTCATGGTTACTGAAGGAATTGTGCTAGGCCACAAGGTTTCTTCAAGAGGCCTTGAGGTGGATAAATCAAAAATTGAAGTTATAGAGAAGTTGCCTCCTCCATTGAATGTGAAGGGTATCCGTAGTTTTCTAGGACATGCCGGGTTTTATCGAAGATTTATCAAAGATTTTTCCAAAGTGGCAAAGCCGTTGAGTAATCTACTCAACAAAGGTACTGAATTTCTTTTCGATGAATCCTGTTTAAATGCTTTCCTAGAGCTTAAAGAAAAGTTGGTAACCGCACCCATAATCGTCGCTCCTAATTGGTCGCTTGATTTTGAACTCATGTGTGATGCGAGTGATTATGCGGTGGGTGCCGTATTAGGACAAAGAAAGAACAAAATTTTTCATGCTATTCACTATGCAAGCAAAGTTTTAAATGAAGCGCAAGTCAATTACGCAACTACCGAAAAAGAGTTGCTTGCTGTTGTGTTTGCATTAGAGAAATTTCGTTCTTACTTGATTGGTTCCAAAATTGTGTGTTATACTGACCATGCAGCTATCAAATACTTGCTCACTAAGCCGGACTCAAAACAAAGGCTGATTAGGTGGATTCTCTTGCTTCAAGAGTTTGATCTTGAAGTAAGAGACAAAAAAGGGTCTGAAAATGTGGTAGCTGACCATTTATCTCGGTTGGTGAATACCGAGGTAACAAAATTTGAAAGTGAGATCAAAGAGGAATTTCCTGATGAGAAACTGTTTATGGTCCAAGAGGTTAGACCCTG
This sequence comes from Vicia villosa, assembly GCF_029867415.1. Lineage (NCBI taxonomy): Eukaryota > Viridiplantae > Streptophyta > Magnoliopsida > Fabales > Fabaceae > Vicia > Vicia villosa. The sequence continues at coordinate 803,702 of NW_026705050.1, forward strand.
GTTTGCTGACATGGCTAACCATAAAGCTACCGGGTGGATACCGGAAGATCTTACTTGGAACCAAAAACGGAAGTTTTTATCCGATGCTAACTTTTACGTTTGGGATGAGCCTTATCTTTTCAAATTAAGTAGTGACAATCTCTTAAGGAGGTGTGTAACTAGTGAGGAATCTCAAAGTATTTTGTGGCATTGTCACAATTCACCATATGGTGGTCACTACAATGGATTACGTACGGCAACTAAAGCCCTTCAGGCAGGTTTTTGGTGGCCTACGTTGTTTAAAGATGCCTATCGTTATGTTTCGAGTTGTGACAGTTGTCAGCGGAGTGGTGGAATTGGTCGTCGAGATGAAATGCCTCTACAAAGCTTCCTAGAGGTGGAAGTGTTTGATTGTTGGGGAATTGATTTCGTCGGTCCATTTCCATCCTCATTTGCCAATGAATACATTCTGGTCGCTGTGGACTATGTGTCTAAATGGGTGGAAGCGATTGCTTCACCAAAAGCTGACGGTAAGACCGTAATCAAATTTTTGAAAAGGAATATTTTTTCGCGTTTCGGTACGCCAAGGGTGTTGGTGAGTGATGGTGGATCGCATTTTTGCAATGCTCCACTTGAAAAAGTGTTGAAGCAATATGGAGTTAGGCACAAGGTTGCTACTCCATACCATCCGCAAACCAACGGCCAAGCTGAGGTTTCAAACCGTGAGATTAAAAGGATCCTTGAAAAAACTGTGTCAAGTTCGCGTAAGGATTGGTCTCAAAAGCTTGACGACGCATTGTGGGCGTATCGTACCGCTTATAAGGCTCCAATTGGTTTAACTCCATTTCAAATGGTTTATGGTAAAACTTGCCATTTACCCGTTGAGATGGAGCACAAAGCTTTTTGGGCGTTAAAGCTTTTAAATTTTGATCCTAACTTGGCCGGTGAAAAAAGGAAAGTTCAAATCCATGAGTTGGATGAATTGAGACTTAATGCCTACAATTCCAACAAAATTTATAAGGAAAAGGTAAAATTTTATCATGATAGCAAACTTCGGCAAAAAGATTTCCAAGTTGGTCAAATGGTGCTTCTCTTCAATTCCCGTTTGAGACTTTTTCCGGGAAAATTGAAGTCAAAATGGTCTGGACCGTTTTTGGTCAAGGAGGTGAAGCATTTTGGAGCGATTGTGGTAGAAGACCCGAAATCCAAAGAAACATGGACTGTTAACGGGCAAAGATTGAAAGTGTACCGTGGGTGCGAGTTTAATAGAGAAACAAAGGTGCTTGCTCTTAGTGATCCTTGATCACTTATAGCCGTCGAGCTGACCGACGTTAAACAAAGCGCTAGTCGGGAGGCACCCCGGCATTGTAAGTATTTACTGTTGTTTTAGTTGTTTTATTAGCTTTAAAATCTTATTTGAATGTTGTGTAACCAAAGGCCTAGGCCTGTAATCTTTTTTTAAAAAAATTTTTGGTTCTGGTGTGGAGCGCCCGGCGGAGCAATTTGGCTCGCCGGGCGAAGGAGTATTTTCTGTGGCAGATTGTCACGTGCTTGGGCTGCAGAAAGGGGGCTAAATGAGTGAGGCCCACTCTTGCCAGCAGTTCCAAAAGAAACTTTCGTTTCCCCCCTTCTTGTTGTTGCCCTAGCCGATTCCTCCTCCAAGCCAAGCTCTCATTTCCTCTATTCTTGCTCTTCTCTTCCATCAATTTCAAGCTAAGGTATTTTCTTTTTGTTCTATTTTCTCTTGTGTTGTTCTTGAGCCATAGATTAGAGCATGAAATTAGTTAGGGTTTTGAAAACCTTGGTTTGAAATAGAGTTGATTAGATTCACATTTAAGTTTTAGAGAGTGTAGAAAAATTGGTGTTGAGAGTGGATGCTTATTGTGTAGAGTGTTTTCCCCTGTTTCGCTCGATTCGCCCGGCGGAGCATTCTGGCTCGCCGGGCGAGTCACACCAGACCTGCAAAATTATTATTTTTGGTTCCTACAGTCGATGGTGTGTTTTGTGCTAACGATCTTTGGTGGCTTGTTTTGTGTGGTTCCTTCTTTTTGTGCAGATGTTTAGCAGGCAAAGGAAGCGATCCAAGTCTCAAAAGGATGCAACTGCGGCTGGTAGTTCAAATCCTCCGCCAAGAGCTTTTGATGCATTGCGTTTCAGTAGTGCCATCCACCAGGACCGTATGCCCATGCTGGAAAAGAAAAAGATTTTGGCGGAGAGGAAGTTTGTGATTGACACTGAGGGAAGCTACAAAGAAATAGCAAACATTTTCAATGCAAAGAAGTGGGGAAGGTTGCTCACTCCGGTTGATTGCATAAATTATGAGATTGTCCGTGAGTTTTATGCTAATGCACTTCAACCGGAGGGTGAGTTGTGTTCTTATAAGTCTTTTGTTCGTGGTAAGGAGATCGATTTTTCGCGGAATGCAATCAGTGAGCTCCTTGGCAATCCTTGGAATCCATTTGATCCAAATATCCAGACTGATGAGTTTTCTGTTGCACGGCGAACTCATCAGAACCAGGAAGTAATTTCTCGTGTGATCCTTAAACCGGGAAAGCAGGTGGAGTTGAACAATGTTCAGGAGCCGATTCGTTACAACAGGATTGATATGACTCCTTTGGCGCAGGCGGTGCTTCTTCTGATTGTGTTTAACATAAGGCCAAGGTTTCATAAGTCTTCGGCACCTCTTGATGTGGCTTTGCTTGTTTATCACATCTTGGAAAACAAGACGGTCGACGTTGCTAAAATAATTGCTAATGAGATGAAAATCTTCATCGAGAACACGCGTCGTCCTGGGGTACATTCTAGCGCACCTATCATTTTTCCTTGTTTGATTACTTCTTTGTGTCAAAAGCAGGGTGTTCGTTTTCCAAGTGTGGTGAACGAAAGGAAAAGAGATGTGGTTGATGATATCTACATTAACCGCTACTGTAATGCTAAGTTGGCTGCTAAGAAAAAGCAGAAGGAAGCTGGTGAGTCCTCTGCTGCAGGTGAGCATGGTGAGACTCTGGATTATGAAGATTGGGATCCGAGGTTGAGAGCATCTTTTAATTATACTTGGGATGCGCTTGAGGCTGGAAGGAGGTCCAGTGAATTCCTTATGGACTCCATGAGGCAGTTGTATCTGCATCAGTCTGCACCTTCTGGTGAGATCCCTCCTTTTCCTTCTCGCGAGGATTATTCTGCTTATGCAAATTGGCCTGAGGGCAGGCCTTTCTTTTCTGAGGGGGTGGATGATGCTGATGCAGAGGGTGATGAAATTGGTGATGACATCCTTGATTAGGAGTTTGCTAGTTATTTTGTTTTTGTCTTAGATTTTTTTTATATGTTTTAAGTATTTGATAACTTTTGGTTGTTGGCGCTTGGCCATGTTTTGTTGGATAATGTTAGTTAATTTTAGTTGGATTTCTTTTTATATATTTTAGTTGTTTAAATTTTTAGCTTTGTTTGATTGTTTAAGATTTTGGTTCCGCAAGGAGCAAGAAAAACAAAAATATTTGTCAGCTCAAAAGTGTGGATGGTGATGATAAGATCCTCAAAAGTGTGCGTAGAAGGTATTACTTTAATCGCTTTGTAGAATGATAGCACGATAATTAAATTAACGCTTTATGCAAATTCGTGATATGCATCATCTAGTAAATACATGTTCAAGTGTGAATCATTAGGACTTAACCATAAATGTGAGTAGCTTCCATTGTTCACCAAATATTGTGATGCCTAGTAATATTGTTTAACTCGTTCGATTCATGCCAAATCTTGTGTTCAATTGAAATTATGGAACTTTGAAGGGATCAAGGCATTGTTTGTATTATTGAGGAAAACCACCATTCCAAAAAGGCTTCATTTAACCGAATTAGTGTGTGCGCATTTGTAAACCTTTTTGAGCCGAAAGTTTGTGTGAATGAATCCATTGCATGCCAACAAATTATTAAGATTACCACTTAGTAGTTGTGTTGTTGATCAAGTAAATTTAGTCAATGATGATTCATTCTCATATTTTTCTTGTGTAAACACTTTCCCTTGAACCTTTATCTTACTTTGAAAAGCAATTCTCGTCTCTTGAGATAGAAAAGTGTGAAGTTGGGGAGAGTGGTTCCTATTTGTGAAGTTGCCATGGGAAAGAAAGTGTGGTGGGCAATGCATCTTTTATATACATGATTATAAGAATATATATATATATATATATATATATATATATATATATATATATATATATATATTGAAAAAAAAAAAAAAAAAAAAAGAAAAAAAAAATGAATGAAAATGAAAAAAAAAAAAAATAATAATAAAGAGAAGATGCATTGTAAGAAAAGGAAGTGAATTGTGAGAAGTTGTGATTTGAGCAAGAATGAATTTATCAGATTGAGAATTGTTTTCCTTGTTTCTTACCAATTTTCGTTTCAATGGCCTTATATATTATCCTTTCCTTTTTATCCTAAGCCAAGCTACAGCCGAGAAAAGTCCTTTGTGATCTTTGTTCCATGTTTTTTTTGCGAAATGTCGAGATGAACGTATGAATTGTTCTGGATGTTAATATAGTTATTAGCGAGAGTGTTTTGTCCATTGTTTATATTGTGTATAATCCCTGTTTTGTGAGAAACTTAGGTGATTCATACATGAGCATGTTATGGCAAAGATTTGCATTTTGAAGTTTGTGTTTAGGGTTTAATTCGTTATAGTGTTATCTATCTATCTAAGTTATGAAGTTGCCTTGGGCGTGCACTTGTCGAGTTTGAACCATTCAAGTTTTGTTCGGTTGATTTTGTGCTTTGAATCGTTTTGGTTTAATTTTAAAAAATTTTCCTTTGATTGAGGACATTCAAAGATGCAAGTTGGGGAGATTTTGTTGAGTGTCTTTTGTTGTTTTTATTCGTATGTTTTTAAGGCACTTTTTTACCCTTTTTTCTATGTTTTTAGAAGAATAGCTTATGTAAATAAGTGATTTTTGTCATATGTAAATGTTTGGTATTTTGATCTATTTTCTAGTGTTTCAGTTATTGGTGATAGCAAATGTTCAGAAAAATCGGGAAAAAAGTCGAAGAATCGAGGATTTTGGCAACTCTGAAGGTGTCAGTATTCCTCTTGTTTTCGCCCGGCGAATAGCTTGGAAGCGAAGCTCCGCCCGGCGAGGGGTAGGCGAGCCAGGGGCGAAGCAGCTCAATTTTTGGCCATCTTTCTGCTCTGGAGCGCCCGGCGGAGCATCTGTCTCGCCGGGCGGAAGAAGATATTATTTTGGGGTTCTTTTGTGTGCTTTTGAGGTCACGTGGCCTGTTTAGTGGGTTTCGCCCGGCGAAGCTGTTCTTCCGCCGGGCGAATCTGGGCTGATGTGCCATGCTATATAGTGCTTGTTAGATATTTTGAGAACCATTCCATCTTTAATTTCTCTCTCTTGAACCAAAATATACCATTTGAAGTGAAAAAACCCTAAAACTTCCATTGTTAGTAGAATTCAAGTTTTTACCCATCAATCTTGGAGACTTCCATCTTGATGTTCATAAAGCTTGATAGTTTGCTTGTTACTCAAGTCACCATGGAAATGGGTGGCTAAACCTTCTTGGTGTCAAGATTAGAGGTAGATGATTTGCTTTTAGTTTGTATTTCTTTTGATCTTTTGTATGTGAACAAGTGATGATATATATATGGTGAAAAACCTTGTGTTTATTTAGTTATGAGATTTGTATTCTATTTGAGAAAATGTTTTCAAGTCTTGACCTAGGTTTTTTATCTATCAACAAGTAAAGTTTAGAAATAGCTTTGTGAGTTGATATTTACCTATATTAAGCTTTGAGTGTTGTCATTTTGATAGTTAGGTTGAGAGATCATTTAAGGATCAAAATGGCAAATTTCACAATATGGTTTAGACATGAAACATATTGAGAGGATTGTGATTATATGTATCATTCATGAGTTCACGTATTTGATCAAGAAAATACGATAGAAGCAAATCATCAAAAACAAATCTAATCTTGACATTCTTTTACCATCTTTTAAAACCACATACCAAGTTTAGCATTTCTTGCTTGAGATTAAACAAATTATGTTACCAGAATCAAAATCAAACCCCATGATAACTTTAACTCACGACAAAGTAAACTATAGAACGGCAGTGATATCGCAATAATCCCTGTGGAAACGATAAACAAAAAGTACCACAATACTTATTCAACAGTGTGCAACATTAGACCTGATATAGGTTTCTTAGTTGGATTGGTGAGCAGATACATGAGTGAACCAAGAGTTTCATACATGAAAGCTGCAAGAAGAATCCTGAGATACTTAAAATGATCAATAAATTATGGAAGTCTGTTTCCACGAGATTCTGAAAGCAAAGAAGCTACGATTACTCGTTATTCAGATGTTGATTGGTGTGGAGATAATGAAGGTCAAAGAATCACAATTGGTTACTTCTTTCAAGTAGTTGGTGCACAATCTCATGGTGCTCGATAAAGCAACTTGTGGTGGCATTATCATCGTGTGAAGTTGAATATATAGCAGGATTCTATGTTGCGTGTCAAACAATTCGGACCAGATTGGTGTTGGAAGAGATGGAGGTCGAAGTGAAGAAACTTTTGGTGTTGCAGATCGATAATAAGTCACCTATTAATCATGCAAAGAATCCAGTTCTGCATGGAAGGAGTAAGCACGTTGAGGCTAGGTTTCATTTCCCGAGGGAGAAGGTAAACCAGGATGAACCTAAAGTGAGGCATTGCTCGAGTGAAGGACAATTGACCTACATTTTTACCAAAGGACTGAAGATCGACATATTCCTAAATTTGAGAAAGAAATTAATAGTTCATATTGACTATGATTAGTTTGTTTGATAACTTGGATTATATGGGGTATGTTGTGATATAATCCAAATTGTGTAGTCAAAGCGCAAGTTAGTTAGGGTTAGAGTTTGTTATGTTAGTTACTTAGTATACTAGTCAGTTAGTTGTAAATACATATCGTAATTCAGTTTATATCATCACTTTCAATAATAACAATCCTTATGCTTCATTCTCTCTCTCTCTCTCTCTCTCTCTCTCTCTCTCTCTCTCTCTCTCTCTCTCTCTCTCTTTCCTCACTAAAAGTGTCTCGCATTAACACTATCCCCAAAGACCTCTGATAGTATTTCCCTTCACCATATATCTTTTATCAATATTTACTTCCAACACTTCTGGTGATATTTTGATGTGTATCAGATAACTTTGACGTAAGACTTCCCGTAGCTTATGTCGATCAGAAAACCTGGTAAAATATTGTTGATGATGTATTTATGGATTAGATATCTTGATACAAAGAGTTCTGATAAAAAAAATCAGCACACCTTCAATGATTCAGAAAACATTAGATTGGAAATAAAAGAAAAAGTTAAAAATTAAAACATCAATTATGGAAAATTCTTTGGCCACCTCCCAACCTTCTAGGTCACCTCTGGTGAAAAACCCAAACTACCCCTGACTTCGGAAATGCATTTCCGAAATGCAAGAAAAAGGTGTTTTCGGAGATGCATCTCCGAAAGCGCCTTTTTTTTTTTGAAAAAATTGTCTTATTTCGGAAGTTCATTTCCGAAATACTGGGCGTTTTGCAGATTAAGCAAAACAGCCCCCCTCCCCCATTCATTTAACCCTTATCCTATTCTAAACTCAACCTCTCTTCAAAATTTCTGCAAAAAGCAATTGTGAAGTATCAAAGATTGCCAACATCTTCTTCCAATCTCAATCTAAATCATCTCAAACTCTATTAGTGGTAAGTTTAGTGCATTTTTTTCAATTTTTAGATCCATTATTATATCTCTATTAGGGTTGTTTAGGTTGTTTAGATCCATTAGTCAAACTCTAAACTGCTATTTAGGTTGTTTAGAATGAATAAAATTAGTTATGTTTTAGGATTTTGGGGTCTGCCATTGGAGGTTGCAGAGAAGTTCTTCGCAGGGGTGTTTCGGAAGTTCATTTCCGAAAACACCTACATTCCCAGTTTCGGAAATGAATTTGCGAAGTGTATCAGAATTTCAATTTTTTTTAGTTTTTTCTGTTGTCTCGCATATTAATCGATTTCAATTGTTTTCAGGAACATGTCAGGCAACCAAGCACGCATCAGACAGGGTAGAGAGACACAGACTGCGTCGGCTAGACGCGAGCGGGCGGCGGCGCAGCTGGTGTCGACACAGGGACGGGGGCAGGGCCGGGGACGACGTGTGCGAGTTCCCGTGGAGATGGACGAGTGTACCTCTACATCTGGATCGAGGAGTCGGCTGGCTCGGGTATCTTCTTCCCGCCAGCGAGAGGAGGAGAAGGAGGAGGTGGCAGTGCCATACCACTAGGCGGAGGGGGTACCGGATGTTGACCCTCCACTCGGGGAGGAGGATGAGCAGGAGGAAAGCTACCCGGGAGGGCCCATTGACACCGTGCTGATTACCTACCACGATCACGTCGCTCGGCGTATCTGGGAGGGAGAGGTATTTTTTATAATTTTCCCGACTACATTATTTAACCGTTTATAATTTAGACGTTCATTCAGTATTTTCTTAACGGTCTATTTAACATACACTTTTATTTGTTTTTTTTTTGTAACAGGAGAAAGAGCCGTTGAAAATGGTGAACCACGCCCGAAAAATTTTCAGTCTGTTTAAACCGACTGCTGAGTGGTTTAACGACTCGGTGAGAGCTTCAGGGCTTAGTGGGCTCTGCATGACGGGGTATACCACCATCAGCCACGGCATGCAGGGGGCTTTTGTGGAGCGGTGGCACAAGGAGACGTCTTCTTTCCACTTGCCGGTTGGGGAGATGACGATCACCTTGCATGATGTGCAGTGTCTTCTCCACCTGCCGATTAGGGGGCCACTGTTGACCCACTCCCGGATCTGGAGGATCGAAGCCACTGAGTGGATGACGCTCTATTTGGGTATGGAGCCCGAAGTTGCTGACTACGAGTGCATCACGACATCTGGGCCTCATATCCGGTTCACCACACTGAGTCGCTATTTCGAGCACCACCTGGACGCGGCAGCCGATGCCGAGCAGGCGGGTGACGAGCTATTCACAGAGTATCATCGTGGCTGCGCTCTCCGTGCTGGTACATGCATGTGGTAGGCGCTGTAGTCTTTGTGGACAAGAGTGCAAGGTACGTCGACGTGACCTACCTCCTCTATTTCATGGACCTGACTACCATTCACCAGTGGAACTGGGGGGCAGCTACTCTGGCATACCTATACCAGAAGCTGAATGAGGCCTCCAACTGGAGGACGAGACAGTTGGTCAGATCCTGCACACTACTTACGGTACGTTTCATTTTAATTGTTTCGTATTTATTTATGTTTCGTATTTATTTTTAATACATTATCGTGTTTGTGTTTCAGAGTTGGATCATCTCTTACTTCTCCCGCATCCATGGCTTTCACATTGATCATGCGTACGTTGACGCCATGCCCAGGGCCGCCAGATACGTTCTTCAGATGGGGAACAATGCGGTGGGACCATACCGTGGGTACCTCGACCGCACGATGCACGATGACGTCACCTGGAGGCCATTCAGCGACTACACTCAGGTTGCCCCCTTTGACGGCATTGCTTTATATTCTGGCTGGTTGGCATGTGGGACCGGCATCATGGTCTGATATCTCCCTGAGCGGTGCATGCGTCTGTTCGGATTTGTGCAGATGATACCCATGTCACCTTTTGAGGCTGCTCCCGACACAGTGACCAGAGTGCAGCTCACTGCCATATTTGAGGATTGGGAGCATCATGTGGTACCGGAGGAGTATCGTCGCATTTGGGTCACCCAGGACTGGCACAGTGTGGAGGGGTACGTCACATGGTTCTACCGGGTGTCACATCCTCTGCTGACATCCGATGCTCCCGACGCTCCTAGGCCAGCACACGAGGAGATCCTGGAGAACCAGCAGGTCGAGGATGACCACGCCATTGATCTCCTGCCGATCTGCCAGCGGATAGAGATGCTTGGGCGGGATGCATTGGATCGAGGTGTCGTTCATCAGGGCGGTCCAGAGGCAGTCGCCGTGATGGAGATGATCGTCACTGATGCGGGCTGTGCGGCGGCATACAGGCGGCAGAGGAGGTCCCAGGGAGAGAGGGTTAGGCATATCCAGTAGTGGTCGGGTTTTTTTTTTGTTTTCGGATTGTATCTTTCGCACACTATTATTATTTGGATTTGGATCGGCTTGTATATATTACTATTTTTATCATATTAGTATTTTCTGTTTATATGTCGCTTATTTTATTTGCCGCCTTCCTTTAATTAAAAATACAAGACTGTTTCCAAAAACATAAAAAAAAAAACACAGTTTCTGCATAATTCGGAAGTTCATTTTCGAAACCCCTAAAAATCTGAAAAAAGGTGTTTTCGAAAGTGCATCTCCGAAAACACCCCTCATTTGGTGTTTTCGGAGATGCACTTCCGAAGTATGAAAGTATTTTAAAAAAAAATACTTCGGAAATAAACTTCCGAAGCAAGGGTAATCTGGAGTTTTCGCCGGGGGTGACCTCCATAGAGAGGTGGGTAAAGAAATTTTCTAAATTATTTATACCGAAACATTTTAGTAAAAATTGAATTATGGTAAGAAAAGAGGGATAAATACTTAGATATGAGGTAAAATTCTATTCTTTGTGTTTAAAAACACTTATTAGGATGGATGAGGTAGCTCAATTCGTATATGATTGTAATCTTGACAGCGTCATTTATTTATAACAAAGAGGCCTTACATTCTAAACTAAACAGATCTAGATTATTTAATTAAGAAATTAGGCCATAAATCATATAAAATGCTTTTGAAATCGTTAAACCGAACTATTTAAAAGAGAAAATAGAAAGTTTACATATGATATAGAAGAAAAGGCATTTATGATGATTGTTTCATCCAATCTTTTAATCTTTTTCATTCAATTTAAAATGTATGCATTAAAATAAGACATTTTTAATGAAAAAGCCAAACAATAAAGTAGAGTCTATAACTAATTCCGCTCCACTCAATTTCATTATCTAAATCTATTTTTCATTCTTGTCTCAAATCCTCGAGAAAATTTCTCCGCCATCGTTGTCCCTGCAGATTTTCACGGATTTCTACTGACGGATTAAGAGGGGCAGTGGCCAATCTCAAAAGAAATTGATATAGACACAGTTGCCAAAAGACAAACACACTTTTTTTGCCATTGATTTGTAAATTTATTTTAAAAAGTATTAAAATATATATAACTGTCAATTTATCTAAATCAGTTATGATATAGTTTTAAATATATGTTATTATAATCTTTACAAATACAAGCAAAGTAGATAATACAGGGAATAATATATGTATTCTTTTAAATAAACTCTATCTCCTGAATTTTAGTGACCAAAATGAAATTAGTTTGAGAAATCAATTCCAACACTTTTATTTTGTTAGTTATTTAGATTTGAATAATTTGTCAATCATATTTAAATATATATTATTGAATTGATTGAGTAATCATTCTAGTCTTAACTCTTATGATTTCTTCAACCACTATAAAAAAATCATTTTTACTAATGAAGATAATGAAGGCAACATTGACTAAATAAAGATGAATTTCTGGTTGATAATACGATTTTTTTTATTAAAAATTGAATCTCATACTTTGATACTTAATTCAATTCAAAGTTGAATATTTCTGTTTATCTATTTCATTTTTATTGTGTTAAATCTTTAATAAAATTGAATATAATTTCTATAAATTTCAAATAAATTATTTTTAGTTACTTGTCGCTCCCCTCAATAAATTGAACCAGACCCGCCACTGGATTTCCATTATTCTTGCAAAGATTCATAAATATAACAAAATGAGTATTATTTTTTATAAAATTAATAATAAAAAATTCAAAAACTAATACACAATAAATCTAATAAATCTATTGTTTTAACAATTTTTAATTTATGTTTATAAGAGTTGTGATCACAAGATTTAAAATTATTGTTTAAATTTCTCTCTTTTATTAAAATTACACATATTTTCTAAAAAGAATTATAACATAAATTATATAAATAAATAAAATTTATATATGAACTTAAAAGTACATATAAATTAAAAATATAATAATTAAAAAATATAATAAATTAAAAATATAATAGATGTATTTCAGTAATTAACTCTGTCAACTCAATCAGCCCGGTTAGGAATTTGAATGAGAACGGTAGTCAAGCCACAGTGGTGTCGGAGTCGGCGTTTACTGCTAACGATTCAAAACTAGGACATTATGATAGAGCCATTTTACAGGCTAGATCTCAGGAAGATAAGAATGCCAATTCAATTACATCGAACGGTATGCGTAACGAAGACGTAGCAACAAAAGGCTCAGTGGGGCAACCTGATTTGGTGGTGAAGAATAACAACAAAAAGAAAATGAAATTTATGTATGTCAAAGATTTTGGGGGAGGTTTTACAAAGAGAGTGATGAAAAGGCAGAATTACAACAAACAGAAAGGCGGTTGCAAAACTGCTCAAGCTGAATCCGCACCTATTCTGCTTGCAGCTTCTTCTAAGGCTGAAGGGCAGCATGTCACGGCTACCATCAGTGCCACCAACAATAGCAGCGATACTGTTTGTTATGGGGTTCAAGGCGAGAATTCTGACATTAGCAAGAACAATTTGAAACAATGAAATTTATTAGAAGGAGATAAAGGTGATAAATTGATGAAGGCTATTGAAGTGTCGGATGTGACGAATGCGGAGGGAAAAATCAAAGTGTTAAAAAAAATTGAGAAGGTGTACAAGGCTAGCAAGGAAGGGAAGGAGGTAGAGAAGAAGAATTCAATGGGTTTTCAATGATTATTGGTTCATTAAATATTAGGGGGGAGGTAATGCTCTTAAGAGAAGAAGAGTTAGTTCGTTGATTAAAAAAGGCGGAGCGGATGTGTTCTTGATTCAAGAAACAAAATTAACCAATACTCAAAGTTTTTGCGTTAATAGTTTTTGGAGAAACACTTCGATTGGCTATTCTTTCTCTAACTCTAGAGGAATGTTCGGTGGGTTGCTCATTCTTTGGAAGGAAGATTCGTTAGAGGTGATTTCTAGTTTCAAAGAAGATGGTTTCTTGGGGATAAAAGTTTTATGGAAGGAATACTACTACTATATTATCAATGTTTACTCATCATGTGCTTTGAATAAAAAGATTGATATCTGGGCCAAGTTGTTGGATTTGAAGGAGAATTTTAATGATAAGGAAGGGTAGTTCTTATAATGTCAACGCGAACGAAATTAATATCTTTGCGGATTTTATTGTTAAAAGCAATTTGGTGGACATTCCGTGCAAAGGGAAAAAAATTCTTGGTATAGTGGAGATGGCTTATCTAAGAGTCGTATTGATATATTTCTTGTCTCGGATAACATTGTGAATAGATGGGGTGTTGTTGGTCAATTAATTAGCCAAAGGGATATTTCGGACCATTGTCCTATTTGGTTAGTTATGGACAATAATAATTGGGGGCCTAAACCGTTCAAATTCAATAATGAATGATTTTCTTTAAACTCCTTCATTTCTTTCATGGAGAAGGAGTGGAATGAGATTAAGGTGGAAGGTAGAGGAGATTTTGTCTTAAAGGAAAAACTCAAGTTGCTAAAGTCTAGATTGAAATGGTGGAATAAAGTGTTTTTTGGAAAGATAGATTTGGAGGTGGAGGAAAAGGTGAGGGAAATAAATTATGGGGATGATTTTTTGGAAGACGTATTAGATGGTAATCATTCCGATTTACTTCTTAATAGGAAGGAAACGACAAGATCTTTTTGGTTGAATTTGAGGATAAAGGAGAATATGTTAGCTCAAAAATCAAAAGTTAAATGGCTAAAGGAAGGGGATTGCAATAGTGGTTATTTTCATAAGGTCTTGAAGGAAAGAAGAATTCATAATCATATTGGACCGATCTCTTATTCGGGCTCTATTATCGAGTCGGTAGCGGAGGTTAAATAGGAGGTTCTGAGTCATTTTGCTAACAAGTTTGTGGAGGTGGATAGAGTGAGGATGGGGTTGGAGGGTAGTTTCTTGAATCAAATTAACACGGAGGAGAGATTGGAGCTTGAATTTCCTTTTCTTGAAGATGAGATTAAAGAGGCCATTTGGACTGCGGTAACTCTAAGAGCCCGGGTCCGGATGGATATACTTTCTTGTTTATCAAAAATTGTTGGTTCTTTCTAAAACACGATTTTATCCGATTCTTCAATTTCTTTCATTCTGGTGAAGTGTTGTCAAAGGCGGTCACCTTCTCTTTTTTGGCTTTGATCCCTAAAGCTCCGAATCCTTTGACTTTGGATGATTGTAGACCAATTTGTCTTTTAGGTTGTATGTATAAGGCGATTGCCAAGCTTTTGGCGGGTAGATTGAAAAAAGTCTTACATTCCGTGGTTTCCTCGTGCCAAAGTGCTTTTGTGCTAGGAAGACAACTTCTTGATGGAGTTTTGGTGGCTAATGAGGTGGTTGATTTTGCTAAGAAGGGAGGCCGAAATTGTCTTCTTTTCAAAGTGGATTTTGAGAAGGCTTATGACAAGGTGAATTAGAATTTCTTACGTTTTATGTTAGAGAAAATGGGGTTTGGTTTGGTGTGGAGAAATTGGATGGAGCGGTTGATTTTTCAAAGCACTATGTCGGTGATGGTTAATGGTAGTTCCACTAACGAGTTCGTTATTGAAAAAGGTTTGAGATAAGGTGATCCCCTTTCTCCTTTCCTTTATGTTTTAGTTGCGGAGGGTTTAACGAGCTTGGTTAGGAAGTCTATTGAAATTGGAGAATTTTGTTTTTTTCCCCATTAATGGGAGGTGCGTCGTCGATATTCTTCAATTTGCAGATGACACTTTGTTGATAGGAGAAGGTTCTTAGAAGCATGTGTGGGCTATAAAGGCGGTGTTGAAAGCCTTTGAATTAGTTTCGGGGCTTGGTATTAACTATCACAAGAGCAAATTGATAGGAATTAATACTAGTGGCAATTTTTTGGAGGCGACAACTTCCGTTCTTTCTTGCAAGGTGGAGTCCTCTAAGTTTATTTTTCTTGGAATTCCGATCGGTGTCAATCCTAGGAAATTCCACACTTGGATTCCTCTTTTGAACAAAATGAATAAGAGGTTAACGGGTTGGAAAAATTGGTTTCTTAATTTCGGAGGTAGGATTACTCTCTTGAAATCGGTTCTTTGTTCTCTTACCATCTTTACCATGTCCTTCTATAAGATGCCGAACAAGGTCATAAAAGCTTTCATTAGTATTCAAGGAAACTTTTTATGGGGAGGTTTGGAGGTAGTAAGGAAGATTCATTGGGTGAGTTGGAAGAATGTGTGTTTACCATTGGAGCGTGGAGGATTAGGAATAAAATTTTTGTTAGATTTCAATTTAGCTCTTCTCAACAAGATGGAGGATTTTTAAAGGTGAAGATATCTTCATCATTTCATTCTACTTGGTGGAAAGATATTATCAATCTCGATTCCTCTCCTTTCAAGGATCCGATGAGGAATTTGTGTAACTTTGATGTGGGTAATGGCTTCCATGTCCCATTTTGGGAGGCTATTTGGTTGGAGGAGAATAGTTTGTGTGATTTATATCCGAGGCTTTATGCTTTATCTCGCTTGAAAAAGGTATCAGTGGCCGGTATGGGGGGATGGAGTGGTGGGGTTTGAAAATGGAGTGACCTTGGTATAAAGAATATTTTGTTGACGTCGGAGGATCGGGCAGATAGTTCTTCTCTTTATGCAAAGTTAGAAGTAATCGGCTTAGTGGAGGACAAAAAAGACATGACGGTTTGGACCTCGGATTCGAATGGAGCCTTCTCGGTTTCTTCTTGTTATGATTATTATGCTTCCTTTCGCATTCCGTTTGGGCTCCGAAATAGAGATGAAGGTGTTGTGAGCCTTGTGTGGAACTCCAAGATTCCTTACAAAATAAAGGCTTTCAGATGGAGACTTTTAGCGAATAGACTTCCTGCGAAGGATCTTTTGAAGAAACGAGGTATTATCTTTACTTTAACTAGTTTGAAGTGTGTTTTTTGTGATGTAGAAGAGGAGAGTAGAGATCACTCCTTTTTTTATTGTATGGTCAGGAGAATTTGGCATGAGATAGCTAAGTGGATAGGTAAATTGGTGGGAGAGGCGGAAGAGTGCTCTTCGAGTTTTATGGATTGGTACTCTTAATGTAAAGGTAGGAAAATGAAATAGGGAAAATGGGAAGTGGTTTGACTTGCTACTTCTTGGTCTATTTGTTTACTCCATAAGGTATTTGTTTCCGAAAGGATAGGTGGAATGTTGATTATACGGTGTGGAATATAAAGATTTTGATTTGGAAGTGGACGATTTTAGGAGAAATTACCAATTTCAATTGTAATTTTTACGAGTTTAGAAAACATCCTCTGATTCTGCTTTCGTAATTTATTTGGTTGGTTATTTTTTGTTCTTCCGTTTTTATCAGATTTTTACCCATTTTTATGTAAAAAGATTGGAAAACCTTTAATTCTCTCTTTACTATCAACTTGCTTTAAAAAAAAAAATTCACAAACATCTCTACTGAAAGATACAGGTTGATATTCCTAGAGTGAAGCCATCAAAGGGTACATGCATTTGGAAGGGAAATGATGCATGACTATTTGTATATTGATTTATTTTATTAATGAATTAAAACCATGTGATGATGTGAGAGTAGGAATGCTAAACGATAATAATAACAATCTACTTGCCTTCACAAAACAGCAAAATAGATTAGATAGATTGGCTGCTGCTTATATATATATATACACACACATATACATTGATTGCTTTCACAAAACAGCAAAATATATATACACATACATTGATTGCTTTTCTTCTATTTAAAATGTTACTCTCTTTATGAATTAAATATATTAGCAGTCTTTTAAAACCTATTAACTTTTAATTTTAGTTTTTATGAAAATTTCTTCGAACTTGGATTACGCTATGGTTTTTGTCACTTAGCTTTTTTGTTTTTTTTTTAATAAAAATTTACATGGTATGATTAAATAAATTTGTTAAATGTCATATTATTGTTAAAATATTAAAAAATAAAACTTGTTGATATGTATATAATAGAGTGAAGACCCATTTTGGTCCCTCACAAATACCACACGAGCCAAATTAGTCCCTCACAAAAAAATTGATCCAACTTAATCCCTTACACAATTTAACCGGATCATATTAGTCCTTCTGCTAATATTTTTCTCAAATCGTTTTTTCCTACTTCTAAACCGGTTCTTTTAATACTTTTAAACCGTGACTGGACTGACACGTTGAATTTTTTTATTTTTTAAATACTAAATTATTTTTTATTTTTAATTTCATTTTTAAACAATTATCAATGAATAATATCAAAAAAGCCAAAATTATTTCTTAAAAATAATTTTTAAACAAGTAATTTTCCATGATTTCTACTAATATTAACAGATTCTATACATTAATTTTCACCTATGAGGTCTCAAATCTAAGTCCATTCATGTTAAATGATTTTCACTTTACAACCAGACAAATCAATTTCTATCGTGAATAAAATGACTATCATTTTCAATTAAAAAAATCAATTTCTATTGCTAGTAAAGTGACTATTATTTACCACAAGACAAATGAATTTCTATTGTTAGTAAAGTGACTATCATTTACAACTAGATAAATCAATTTCTATTGTTAATAAAGTGATTATCATTTATAACTAGACAAATCCATTTCTACAGTTAGTAAAGTGAGTATCAACAACAACTAGACAAATCAATTTCTATTGTTAGTAAAGTGACTATCATTTACAAATAGACAAATCAATTTCTATTGTATTAAATTGAGTGTCATTTAATCTGAAGACACTTAGGTTCGAGACCATATTGATATAAATTTTGTATTTTTTATTTTAAATTTAGAATTGTTTAAGATTAACCATATTGGTCTGAGTACAACTCCTTATAAGAAACAATTTTGGCTTTTTTATATTATTAATTTATAATTGTTTAAAAATGAAATTGAAAATAAAAATCAATTTAGTATTTAAAAAATGAAAAATAAATAAAATCCAACGTGGCAGTCCAGACACGGTTTAAAACTAGAAAATAAACCGGTTTGAAAAAAATATTAACAAAAGGACTTATATGATCCGGTTAAATTTTATAAGGGGTTAAATTGAGTCTATTTTATTGTGAAGGACTAATTTGACCCATGTAATATTTGTGAGGGACCAAAATGGGTCTTCACTCTATATAATATTTAAACATCAGGCTCTGACAACAATGTTATTTTTATAAAGTTTTAAAAGTAAATATTTTTTTTAATTGTATTTACATTGACTAGTGTAATATGTTACTCTAGGAAGTTTACATGAGTGGTTAAAATTTCAAATTAAAACCTAAATTATATAGATTTCACGTTTTTAGTCAGTATTTTGTGTTAAATTGTATGTTAATTTTTTTTATGTAAAATCATATCTTGAGATAATTTTAAATTATTTAAATCACTCTAAAATCGGTAAAATCATATAAAATCGTTGGATTTTGTTAAGAGTCTTACATCGGAGTATATATGGCTTGAACATGCCCTTATAAGTGGAGGCAATCCTCACCCTACAAGCCGATTTTGTAGGGTTGACTTAGGCCCAACCACATTTCTTAACATGGTATCAGAGCTTAATTTAAAATTTGGTGGACCACCTATTATGGTTTGCACTATCGGACCACCGACCGTTTATTTTCACGCTCCAGTTGTCTAGTCCTAGACGTGAGGGGGTGTGTTAAGAGTCCCACATTGGACAATATATGGCCTGAACATGTCATTATAAGTGGGGGAAATTTTCACCCTACAAGCCGGTTTTGTAGGGATGAGTTAGGTCCAACCACATTTCTTAACAGATTTTACTCTTTGACCTGATTTTTACCTTTTTTGTCAAATTTTAAAAAGCACATTTTATAGTTTTTCAATGAAAAGTTATCTCACGTTTTTTAATTGTATTCACATTCATATATAGGTTATAATATTGAAAAATATTTATCATCTATAGATGAATTTAATCAAGTTGAATATGAATACACTAATGAAGATGATGTTGTAAAAGAATTGAACTTTTAATGAAGTTGAAGATGAAAACACTTGTTTGTTTGAACTTCAGAAACTTATGAAACTCTTGTTTTTGGGAATAATCTTCTTAATGTTATTTTTTACGATTTTGTGGGTAATTTATGTAGTTTGATACAATTTTGTAAATACTACACTTTATTATATGGTGATATAGTATATTTTTGTTTTATAATTAATTTTAAATTTTAAATTATTGATGCATTTACAATGTTATATGAGTATATGTATGTCGTGTATATAAACTTAATTTAATTTTAATATAATGTAAATTTTATGATTTTACGCTTCGATTTTACGTTTTGATTTTACTTAGGTAAAATAAGTCAAGATAAAAATTCGATTCTGACAACTTTGATGGTGATATAATTTATTTTTAAAAAATTTGACAAAACATGACTAATTTTAAGAAAAAAAATTAGAAGAGACTCTCCAGGAAATAGCAATAGGTAAATGATAAGAGATAATAAGAAACACATTAGAATTTATACTGGTTCGACCTTAAATTGTGCGGTCTACTCTAATTCTCAAGGGTTTCTTCTTGATAACACATCACAATCTTCTTACATTAAATTTTCCAAGAATGATATTTTGACACTCTTTTCTGCACTAAATACCTACACTGTATACACTATTCACCATGTTTATACGGTAAACAATGTTTTTTTATTAAAATAAGTCAAGATAATTTACGTTTTGATTTTACTTAGGTAAAATAAGTCAAGATAAAAACTCGATTCTGACAACTTTGATGGTGATATAATTTATTTTTAAAAAATTTGACAAAACATGACTAATATTAAGAAAAAATTAGAAGAGACTCTCCAGGAACTAGCAATAGGTAAATGATAAGAGATAATAAGAAACACATTAGAATTTATACTGGTTCGACCTTAAATTGTGCGGTCTACTCTAATTCTCATAGGTTTCTTCTTGATAACACATCACAATCTTCTTACATTAAATTTTCCAAGAATGCTATTTTGACACTCTTTTCTGCACTAAATATCTACACTGTATACACTATTCACCATGTTTATACGGTGAACAATGTTTTTTATTAAAATAATATTTTTTTGATTTTTTTTAAAATTATTTATTTTATAGTACAAATATAAGATTGTGTTATTAACCAACTTCACAATTTTATTAACTATAAAAATATACGTCATTAACCACTTATTTTACTTATAATTCATTAATCACTTTCTGTACTTCATTAACTAATAAAATACATATTATTAACCATGTTGTGACACTAAATTATAAATGTATTAACCAACTTCCAATTTTATTTTATTATTTAATATTTTTTATGTTTCAGAATTCATTAACCAAGTTATTAACTATATTAACCAACTTTATACATAATATTAACCAAAGTTGGTTTATTACGTAAGATTTAATATTTGATGTCAGAACACTCGATAACCAAACTATGAACTATATTAACCAATTTATATCACTCAATTAACCAACATTACTTTATGACTTAAAATTACTTTTTAATGTCAGAATATATATTAACCAAACTCTAAATTGTATTACTATTAACCAAGTTTTCATATTTCATTAACCAAAGTAAATTTTTTTAAAAAAAAAAAAATATCAAAAAGTTAAAAAAAAAAAAAAAAATTTCACGTATTTATAAATAGTGTAATGGATGTAGGTGTATGAATATGGTGTCATGATATCATTTCTCTAAATTTTTATCTCAAGTTCATTTTACAACCTTTATATCAATATCATAGTTCAAGAGAAGAATTAGTTACTGATTTAAAGTTACATATAGAAATGATAAAGCAACAGTTAGACATGAAAAACTCTTACTAAATTTTTTGCTCACTCGATATTAAATTATTTTAAGTGTATGTGAAAATTTTAAGAGCAAGGTAGAATAGAAGAGAAAATAATATTCATCATTATTGTGTGTTTTCAAATAAACACAAATCTTTTTTATATAATAAAATATTTGTTGGAAATAAACTCAAGAATAGAAATATTTTTAGGGTCAAAGATGCATCTTAATCGATTAGACTACGACCATAATCTATTATGACCTAGAAAAATAGGAAAGTTTTTGTTGGATTTAAAATATAATCCATTATAAGGCATCCAAATCGATTATTGAGCGAGGTTTCCCAATAATCAATTACATAAATTCTATAATTGAGTATAGTCTAAATTTCGCTATAAGGCAGTAGACAGGAGAGGTGGCAGTCCAAGTCTATAATTTAATAAGAGAGAGATTTTTAACTTACATACATTCCATTATGCCTCTTTAATTTGATACAATATTTTAAAAAAGTTTTATGATCAATGGCAATGATTTGAAATCACAATGATTCATATTTTTCAAAATAATATGATGTTTAAAAAATACTGTAATATAGTGGCGCTTTGAAACTGCTATTATTTTGGGACAAGTGTGTTGATTTAAAATAGTAACGGCTTAAAACTGCCACAAAATGAAAAAAAATCAAAAATCAATCGAAATTGTGGCAGTTTTAATGTGCTGTTACGACTAGTTCAAATGACATGATTTACTAAAACCAAAATGTTTGAAACAGTCGATTGGGGACATGTGTCAATTGAATATTTGAATATTTTTTATGCATGATAGTTTAGAAACTTTAGATATAATAATGTGTGAACTATTTTTAGCATCAAAAGGATATATCTTGAATTATAATGAACCTTTAAACATAATCATTTAACTTGATTCTTCTTTTGATTAGCTTAATCATAGACCAACACTTGACCATAAATATCTTAATCTTTTTTCTTCTTTGATCTTTCTTCTAAGATAAATTTTTGTCTTCATCAAAACCAAACTAAGAAACACATCTTCTTCATAATCTCCCCCTTTTTGATGTTGACAAAACAAATGATGAAAAATTTTTGTATAACACTTGATACACTTGATTTCTCCCCTATCTTTGATATCTCGCCCTATCTTTTGCAATTTATGCATTACCTTGGTATTATGAAAAAACAACAAAAAACAAAAAACAACCATCTCTTCTCCCCCTTTTTGACATTATCGAAAAGAAAAAGAGTAAAATCCAAAGGATTATAATAGAATATCATTTCACTGGTGGATACAAATTGTTTGACCCAGTGAACAAGCAAGTTGTGATCAGCCGGGACATGATCATAGATGAGCTTAAGGAATGTGATTGGACTAAAAATGTAAAAAGGATTTCGTGAGAATCTAATGTGAAGAACCATCAAGTGAAGTTGAAACAGAAGTTCGACAAGAAGAAGTCAGAGATCAAGCAAGCACAAGCAGGACTTAAAGAACAAGATACATGCATGCAAGGCTGCATAAATGTGTGATTATATCAAATGTTGATGTTGATAATGAAGGTGATATGGTACATTATGCTTTCTATGCAGATGTGGAACCAGTCAGTGCAATTGAGGCATTGAAGGATTCAAAGTGGATGAAAGCTATGAATGAGGAACTGGAGTCCAGTGAAGTCAACAATATTTGGTCACTTGTCGAATTGCCTCAAGACAAGAAGGTAACCAATGTGAAGTGGGTATACAAGGTGAAGGTGAATCCTAAAGGAGAAGTAACTCGACACAGTGCAAGACTTGTGGTGAAATAATTTCTTCAGAAAGAATGAATCAACTTCGACGAAGTTTTTGCCCCTGTTGCTGGGATCGAAACAATAAGGACAGTTGTTGGTCTAACAAACATTATCATATGTGTCAGAAGGATGTAAAATGTGCATTCCTGAATGGTCCCTTAGATGAAGAATTTTATGTTGCAAAATCAATTAGGTTTGTGAAATAAGGCCAAAAAGAAAAGTATACAAGCTACACAAAGCATTGTATGGACTCAAACAAGCTCCAAGAGCTTAGAATAAGAAGATATATAGTTTTCTTAGGGAGAAGGAATTTGTGAAGTGCACAAATGAGCATGGAGTATATGTAAGAAGAAGCAATAGTGAATTTATTATACTGTGTTTCTATGTTGATAACTTGTTAATAACAGGTAGCTACAAGGAAGAGATCGAAGACTTCAAATGTGATCTTAGCAAGGGAATTGAAATGTCTGATATAGGAAGCATTTCATACTTCCTTGCTATCGAATTCTAAAAAAGTAGTAAAGTCTTGATTATTCATCAAAGAATATATGCAAGTGAAATACTCAAAATATTTATGATGGAAGACTGCAATGCGACTTCTACACCTGCTGAACCAAGACTGTAATTTTTTAAAGACTCATATGAAGATGATGTCGACCCAACACAGTACATAAGGCTTATTGGGTCATTAAGATACCTTTTTCACACAAGGCATGATCTAGCATACAATGTAGGTATAGTGAGCAGATTTATGCAGAAGCTAAAGATATCACATCACATCTAGCAGCGACGAAGATGATACTAAAATATCTCAAAGGAACTCTTGAATACGATATTTTGTTTCATGAAGCTGATGAAGGAAAATATTTCATGCTAGCGGGTTACACTAACTCAAGTTGGTGTAGTGATGTTAAGGAGAGAAAATCCACATCTGGTTATGTGTTTACGTTAGGTGGTGCACCAGTTGCTTGGAACTCAAGAAAAGAACCAGTAGTAGCATTATCGTCATGTGAAGTAGAGTACATAGCTGCTTCTCTCTATGCATGTCAAGCAATATGGATGGTGAATTTGGTCTAAGAGATTAGAAGAAAGAATCATGGAGCAATTACCATGAAGATCGACAGCATGTCAACTACTAATCTAATGAAGAATCTGATAGCACATGGCATAAACAAACACATTAAGTTGAGGTTCCATTATCTTCGAGAGCAACTAGGAAAAGGGAATATGAACTTGGAACACTGCGAAAGTGAGAATTAGATTGCAAACATCATGACGAAGAGTATGTAGGTCGAAGTGTTCAGAAGACTAAGAACAATGATGAATGTAGAGAGCTTAGACACAATAAATTAGATGGTGTGTTAAGAATGTAATTCTTTGTGTCAAAGCATGTAATTTGACAGAGTCTATCGCTGTCAAATTCTAGTGTGTCGAAGTAAGTTGTCGAAATGTTGAAGGAGCTAGCCTCGACAGAATTTCGACCTATCATTATTTTGTATGTTTTAGTTAGTTTGTTAGAGATTGCCTAGTGTGTAAGCAATCTTAGCCTATAAATAGGGAGACCTATCATTTGTAATAAGTGGAGAAAAGTTGAATAAAATTTCAGTTTTGAAGGCAGAGAGAAACTCTGCAGAGTTGTCTTCTTCTTCCCCTTTTCTCCCAAACCCTAATTCCTTTGTTCTTCTCGAATTCATCTTTTCGTTTCTTCTTTCATAATTCTTGTGCAACGGAATCATCTTGCACCCGAGGTGTTGTTGATTCACTCGAGTGAAGAGTGAAGAACAAGGGACGAAATCAATCGAAAGAATTGATTCTTGTTCAACAAGATTGATTCGAAATTCTCCAAATGTTGGGTGTAATTTCAACACAGAGATGCATCTTCAAAATAAACTTTACATAATAATAGTGTCTCTTTAATTTCGTCTGAAAAATGGGTAAAATATATGCGTTTGAAGATGCATATCTAAATACTAGGGACAGTGTAAACTTTTCAAGGTGGTGTGAGATAACACCTTTTTAAATGGAAAACAACAATCCTTCTTATCTAAAACCTCTTCATGTAACAACAGGCTGCATCAAAGAGCAAGTGGTCCAAACTATGGCTTTCTCTCAAAATTTTGGGATGATATTTTTATTAAAAGATCTAATTAATTATAAATCTTTTATGTGACAATTTTGTTATAAATATATCTTTGATCAGTTGATAAATGTGAAAGTTTCAAATTATCCTTAACCCGAGTTTAAATGTCAACCTCAATAAAAATTAATTTTTTTAACATTTTATTTTAAAAGACATTAATAAAATAGTTGTTTTAATTATCCATACATATTGGATATGCGCTGCTTTCAAACTCAATAGTTTATGCAGAGTCAGTAAGACAACAATTAATAATGTACTATTTAATTTGTACATTGAAGTTTCATAAGCTTATACGTGGATTAAAAATAATACAATAATAGATTTAATAATCTTGTGTTTACTTGATGTCATACTAATTTATTTATCTTGACCGGGTAGATTCAAAACCGGATGACACCAAAAAAAATGATCCCGTCAAATACGTGATGAAGAAAAAAATAATTGAAAATAATAAACAATAAAATAAAATAAAAAAGAAAGAAAGAAAAAACAAGAGATTACCTTTCTAATAAAAATAGTTTAATTGAAGATGGAAAGAAACTCCAGTACATTCTATAATAAAAATAATGAGCATTACATTGATTAAAAATGAACTAATAGTATCTCAGCAGTGACGTCACTGACTTGCATTTCTTTTGGTGTTTCAAAGAAACATAATGTTTGAAAAATAGAACTTTCACATATAGTGTTGACTTTCAAAATATTAACAATAACAACCAGAATAATCATAAGTAAATGAATATTGGTAATGCTTACTCTTTAATATGCTGTGTTAATTTTTGTTCTTTTTTTTCTTTTCTTCTTTGATTTTTTTATTAATTTTTCTTGTGTTTGTACTGGTTTATTTTATCTCCAACCTTACTCTATTTTTTATTTTTCCGCCTCCTTTATTCTGAATTTTACACTTTTTTTGTGTGTAAAAACTAGGATTAATATGTAAGAAGATGTCAAAGTTGCAAGGTTGTTAAGATTTTGACATGACCAAAATACATAGCAGGGTTGCTATATTTTTTTTTTTTGATTTTGAAAGGAAATAATAATGATGATAAATGCAATTACATTAAAAATCAATATTACTTATTTTTTGAAATTTTGTGCTCAAATAGTAGGGTCAAATAAATAGTTTTAATTTGATTTTTGTTAGATGTTTTACTAAATTGAAAAAAAGGTGTCAAACAATAAAAAAAAATATTCATATAATTAATTTTTTTGAAATAGTGATAAAAGTGTTTAGAATTTTGTTTATAAATATTTTTGTAATACAATTTTGATATTTTTTAATCAAAAAATAAAAAATAAAATAAATGATTTTTTAAAATTCTATAATGAAATTAAAAAATAATTATGAATGTAGTGATGAATCTAAATAAAGAATTGAATTGATTATTTTTTTTACATTTCAAAGATTTTTTAAAATAAATTAGAAACAAATGTAATAAAACTAAATATAATATTAACATATTTTTATGAAATATTTTTAATTGTCTAGACGATGTTAGACTACTAAAGATAGTGAAAAGGTTAGACTACTATTATCTACAACAGTAGAATCACAGGTTTCTTGTAGATAGTAAATAGTTAGTGTTTCGGTCCTAAGAGAATTTATATAAAGTTCATGAAAGAAGATAAGTTATGTGACAGAGTTTTTTTTTTAACCAATGAAAATTTGATTAATTCAAAAAAAAAACAGAAAAATACAAGGTGATCGCCAGCGTCCAGCCCAAAATGACAAAAGAATCAAGGGCCAACACACAAAAAATATAAAAAAAAACCACAGCACCTAGATCATAAGAGTAGTAAAGTGGTTCCTATACTTTTTGTTGTACCAAATTCTATAAGTGATTCTATCTATAATCAAATCCTCTATTTTCCTGTTATGTACCTACGTACTAAACACAAACACAAACACAGTTTCATTCCTTAATCTCCACACAGCATATACGGTCTCAGCAATAGTACACTTTAGAAACGTGGCTCTCCAACCTTTACCCTTGCACTATTGTATGATTCATGCCATCTCGTTATGCCATTCTCCTGGGGAGCGATCCATCTGAAACCAAACCAAAACATTTCTCCAAATTAGATTCATGGTAGGACATCCAAAGAATAAGTGGTTGTGTGTTTCTCTATGCTGGCAGAAAACACAACCATCCTCACTAATCATGCCAAAGCCCTTCAGACGGTCCTTAGTACCTTAGTAGCCAACCGATCGTTACAAGCCAGCCAAAGAACAAACTGTGCACACGGTCTAGCCATGTTGCGATAGAACAACATTCTCCAAGATACTTTCTGATACAATTCCAACAACCTAAAGTAGACATTTTTCAGACGAAATCTGTCCTGAATCAAATTCTAAACCTGCTGATACAAGTCTCTCTGTTTCAGAATTTTTCCTCACACAATAAGTTTTGTGTTACATGCTTTGAAGATCAAGCACCAAGAGAAATAACAAAAAGTATCTTTTGAGGATGATTGTCTACAAATATATTTTTCCTCACATATAGATGAGAATATTCTATATGTGAGGAACCTAAGTTAAACATTTTTGAAACTGAACCTAAATTTTGACCTACTCTTAATTTGTAAACTAAATGATGATTTAACTAAGTTTGAAAAAATTGTTTCTATATCTAAGAAAAATATTTTTTCTCTTGAATCAAAAAGTAATATTTTAAACAAGGAAATAGAAAATTAACATTATTTTAGGGAATAAACATGGGTCTTAGGGAAAAATTGGTTTGGGCTATCATACAGAAATTCATGAAAAATATTTCAAAAATTATTTAGTTTCCAACAACAAATTTAGTAGTCCTTTTATAGAATAGTTTTTTTATGGAAGAAAAGTTAATACATTCTTGGTTAAATATGTTTTTAGTCCCTATAAATATGCGACCCTGCATTTTTAGTTGCTATAAAATTTTTCTTCAATGAATGGTCCTTCTAAAATTTGTATGCATGCAATTTCAGTCTCTGCTATTTTCTAAAATTTTAAAAACTGATTAATTACCTTTTAATTTTTAAATTTTTGAATAATTTTTTTATATATGTTTAGAATACTGTAAAATATTTATTTACTAAGTTTTATAATTTTTTAAAATGCGAAAAATTAAAAATGAATTTTTAAAATTTCAAAAAAAAGAAATTTCAAATTTCAAAAAAAATGATAAAAGTAATGAAAATCTAAACTTAAAAATTAAATTTTGAGTTTTTTTTTTTTCTAGAAACTTTTTAAAACATTATGAACATGTCTGCAAAATAATCATTCTAAAATACACATTGGTTTAACATCAGGGACTGAAATTACATGCATAAAAATTTTAAAAGGATCATTCATTGAAGAAAAATTTTATAGGGACTAAAAACGTATCTAACCCTATATTCTTTATTTGCAATAAAAGGATAAATAATTTTGTCATTAGTAAAAAATATGGATTTCAAAGGACATTATTCCTAAAACTAGTTCTCAAAGGATTCAAACTGATTTTGGTACTAAAGACAAAAGCTTATTTTTTTAAGGTGTGCTTAAAGGTCAAAAACATGCAACATCTTCGGTTTATAGAATATGAAACCATTCTAAAAGCTGTTATTTGAATTCAGATTCTATCATCTAAACCATGCTGAGGGAAGTTTGTCATGTTTTGAATTCTATAATCTCAACGTGTCAATCAAGAATTTTTTTTAGATAACCAGGTATTGAAAAAAAAATACACAAATAATCACGTTTCGGTCAAATTTACGCAAATAATCAGGTTTTTGGAAAAGGTATAAAGGAGGCGCCAATTGAATTGGCTCCTCCTCTTTAAATTTACATGTAGGCGCCAATTCATTTGACTTTACCATTCTGACTTTTTTCCAACGCCAAGTCAGATGGCGCCACCTCATATATGTTGCATGTAGGCGCCAATTCATTTGGCTCCTATGTGTTTTCGTGATTCTATAAATAAAACATCATTGTCTCCATAATTAAACGATTTCATTAATAATTAAACGATTACATAATCAAAAAATAAGTTACATATATTTTAATGGTTTCCCGGAACTCGAAAACGACCCCTTGTTCCGCATCCGCGTCCTCGCCTAACTCGTGGTGCGAGACGTTTTTCCTCTTGCGGTTTGGTTGGTGGTCGTTGCGGTTGGGTTGGTGGTTGTTGCGGTTGGGTCGAGGGCCTTGCGTAGTCGATGCATTCAGGACCCATGAAATTTGTCAGATCGTCATATCCAGAATATTCGCTTTGAAATAGTCGGTTACCCATGCCCTCAAAGTTTGGTCGTAAAGGTTGGGGGTGGGGTTCTATGAAGGGTGTATAGCACTGTTCATTTTAATAACCGGACTTCAAAGGGATTGAAACTTCAGGAGTTTGGTACTGTGATTGTTGGGTGTATTGGTATTGAGGAGCTGAATTGTAACTTGGGTTGGTTGGAGAATATGCTTCAAAATCACCCATGTCTGGGCTAGGGTGAGAAGATGATGGGCCCACATTGGGATGGATCATGTATGGTCGGTGTTGTTGGTACTGTAATTGGGCGTGGGGCATATGAAATTGAGGTTGTGATTGGGGTTGAGTGTTTGTGGATCTATGTTGTCGTGGTGTTTGGTGGGAGGTTGATGTGTGTTGTGTTTGTTGTTGTGTTTGTTGTTGTGGTTGTTGTTGTGTTTGTTGTTGTGCCCATTGTGTGCGTGGGTCGATCAAATACCTCGGGTGAGACACAAACATTTCGGGATTAATAACCTTTCGGTACCAATCAATATATTAATCGGTATGTTGCATATTATTCTAGTTGAGGAAAACAGCGGATTGTAAGACATATCGGTGACGCCTATGCCACATCCTACACCATTCCAGAGCGAATTCTATCCAATTAATACCCCATTGGCCATCTACCCTCTTGAGATGCCAAGGATCTAAACAAGTTGGAGAACGCGGTATGTCTTGATGCATTCCAAAATGCATCTTTACACGGTCGCTTTGGTGCATCTTCACGGTGTTGAACTGTATGATTGCAGTAGTTACAGTCCAAACTGATGCATCATCGGGGTTGGGTTAATGGTCCAAACCCAAATATAGTCTCCAGATAAACTGTGGATAAAATTAAATTAGAATAATTAAAATTTTTTTTAAAAAACTAAGTTAAAACAAGAAAAAAGTTCGAGTTAATGCGTACCTCATCCGGGCCAAGGTGATCTATAAGATTACGATAGAAACCCACATTACTTCTTGGATTCTTGCTGTAATTCATACCCGTTACACAAAACCTAAGGAATGACAAAAAATTAATTATGTACATATATATTTCGAAGAGAGAAATAATGAATTATGTACGATATATACTTACTTGGTTGCGTATGGGAACGTGAACGAATTGTAGTTGACGGGGTTAAGGGACTCCATTCTCCACCAACCCCATGCTAGGAGTAAGAAAGCACATCCATAAAAAGTACATGTGTATTTTGTTGCATTTTTACATAATGAACTGTATAGATAGGCTAAAACAGCGGAGCCCCAACTATATATACTTATTTTTTCAAAGTCTCCAAGTAAACTTAAATACATCATATTGATACTATTTCATGTGCTTTCGAGGAATAACATGGTTCCAAATAGTATCATAATATAATTTCTAGCTTTAATAACTTTCTCTTTGTAAGTTGAATTTCGATTCAACCCAAGAGACGCATAATGCTCTTTAAGTTCGGTTAGAAAAATACCTTGGCTCTAGCAACAGTTCTATCCACCATATCTTTGCCCAACATTTCTTCGGATAGACTATTGCGTTGTCGAACCGACTCATTCACCGGATCACCACCAATAGCGAGACCCATTAACATGTACACATCCTCTAATGTGATGGTACATTCTCCAATTGGAAAATGAAAGGTGTGTGTCTCGGGTCTCCACCTTTCCAACATTGCAAAAATAAATTTGGCATCGATCGTGCAGTTAGAGATCTTAATAACATGTCCAAATCCGACATCTTCTAAGAGTGGGACAATGAGCGGATCCGGAGCAACGTACGTGAGTTTGAGGATTTTAAATCTTCTAGCATCCTAAAGAATAAATATAACGAATATATAAATGAGTAAAATATTTATAACTACAGATATAAATGATTAAATATGTGTGACTAAAACTTACAAACGTGGCAATGTTTTCTTTTGTTCCCCTATGAGTATCACCCTTTGTAAGTTGAGACATACTGTGAATCTGAAAAAGTGAGGTTTATAGTAGGTAGTAGAAATTTAGGTCCAGAGAGTGAGAATTGTTGATGCAAAATAAGTGTCTGGGGCGCCATATTTATAGGCGACTTTGATTAGGGAGACTGTTTGCATGCAGGACACGTGTCACGCATGCAGACCACGTGTCATAGACAAGCCGAGTCAATTGGCGCCATTGCCCAAGTTTGAATGGAGGTGTAATTCAACGTAATCTTCAAAATATGTTTGCCAATCATGAGTATTCTGGGTACGACTCGATTGAGTTAGACATTACGCTCCAATATCCTCAATTGTCTCAACCAATTGAGTCACAAGTGGTTGATCCCATTGAAGACGAACTACTTGAAGTAGATGTCGTTGACGAAGAAGAGGAAGATGAAGAGTTAGAGTTTGATAATATGGTCAACGATGATTTCGAAGACGATGGGATACATGAAATACATCCAAATGAAATCTACACACCACCTTCGCACATGACAAACATCAACATGGGCGGAGATGAACCGTCATCAGATCTTTTCAACATCCCTTACTTGCAGTCTGATGAAAATTTAAAAGAGAAAGACAAGTTTTCACATGTTAAACTCTGTTGATTTTAGGGTAGATCGAACAAATGCGGATCGGTACAAAATCAAGTGTGTCCACCCAGAGTGTATGTTCAGGCCCACCGCATCATACAGGATGAGAAGTGATTGTTGGATGATAGGCTCTATGTCTACCCATACTTGCGTTAATTCTACTCAATCACAAGATCATCGTAAACTAAGTTATGATCTAATATATCAAGAAATTTATCCTCTCATAAGCAATGATCCGTCATTGAAAGTGAAAACAATAATCTCTCACATCACTACAACCTACAACTACACTACCTCGTACATGAAGGCATGGTTAGCAAGGACAAAGGCTGTTGAAAAGGTATATGGAAACTGGGAGGATTCATACAAAGAATTACCGCGCTACTTGAATGAACTTCGCATGTATGCTCCTGGAACAATTTATATTATGAAAACATTGCCAGCATATGCCCCAGACGGATCCTGTGTTAACGGAAACGGAATTTTCCGTCGACTGTTCTGGGTTTTTCAACCTTGCATCACAGGATTTGCATTCTACAAACCTATTTTTCAGATAGATGGAACGTGGTTGTTCGGTAAATACAAAGGCACGCTATTCATGGCGGTTGCACACGATGGTAACAATAACATTTTTCCAATTGCGTTTGCTCTTGTCGAGGGAGAGACAGGTGGTGGTTGAAGTTTCTTTCTCAAGAATCTCCGAAGGCACCTGGCTCCGCAACCTGGTCTATGCTTGATCTCCGACAGACATGCCTCCATTGAGAGTGCATACAATAATCCTGCTAATGGTTGACATGGCCCCCCTTCAACGCATGTCTACTGCGTTAGACATATCGTACAAAATTTCATGCGGGAGATCAAAGATAGAGCACTTAGAAAATCAATTATGAATGCGGGGTATGCATTAACACAACCTTTGTTCCAACACTATCGCACGGAGATCAGATTTTCAAATCCAGAGGCAGGTAGGTGGATTGATAATATCCCAACGGAGAAATGGACAAGGTCATACGATAATGGGCAACGATGGGGCCACATGACAACAAATCTTATTGAATCAATGAATGATGTGTTTAAAGGCATATGAAACCTCCCAGTAACCGCTTTGGTCCAATCAACATATTTTAGGATGGCTTCATTGTTTGCAAAAAGAGGTGAAATATGGAATGCAGTATTACAATCGGGACAACTATGGAGTGAAAGCAGCTTGAAATTTATCAAGGCAAAAAGTACCAAAGAACACACTCATCATGTGACAAAATTCGACCGACATAACCACAACTTCATTGTCAAAGAGACAATCGACCACTACGAGGGGCTGCCAAGACAAGAGTATAGGGTTATGCTAACATCTCGTTGGTGCGATTGCGGAAGGTTTCAAGCCTTTCGTATGCCTTGCTCTCATGTCATCGCGGCATGTACGTATGCTCATCAAGATGCACTACTACTTCTATCCCCCATTTACAAGGCAGAGACTTTGCTCAACGTGTATAACAACGGCTTTCTAGTTGTAGCAAAATGATCAGTGCATTTTGATGCACATACCTCTATGTATTTACTTAGGCATTTCCATGGTTTGTTTTGTTTATTTTTATATTTTATGATGTTCTTATAATTTAGTTTATTTGTGCCTTTATTTGATTTTCGCACTTTATTTTCAGCATTAGCAGTCTGCACTAAAATGATCATAACTGGAGCTCCAGGAATCAGATCGACGCGTTATAATAATCGTCGGAAAGCTAAGAGAAAGAGCTACAATTCTCATGTTGGAGTCAAAGTCAGATACGGAACTCATATTTTCCAGAATTGCGTTTGAAGTTGCAGCAATAGTTTTTTATTTAGTTTTGGATCGTTAGTTTTGGGCCTGGGTTATGTCTGTTTGACCCAGTTGGGTTATGACCTGAATTCTTGTTTCTCTCTAGTACCTAGGTCTGGCCGTAGTGTTCGATGTCACTTTTACTTTTCACGAAATAATTTTGAAAGCTTTGTACGAATGATGAGGAACTAATCCCGGCAATTTCTGCTGGTTACGGTTTCCAATACTTTGAGGTTTTTAATCTTAAATCCAATTTCTTCTCCCTTTCGATATTAATCTATATGTCTTGTTTGCTTAATTCGAGTTGTATAGAATATTATTGATTTATACCGATTGATTGATGTTCATTTACCTTTATCGTATTTTATCGTTGCTTAATCGTTAAACTGCGTAAGTTAGAATCACGTTTGCTTAATTCGTGATTGCGCTGATCCGTTTGCTTAATTCGGAAAATAGGAATGAAATCTTATAATATCAAGTTCGCTTGTTATTTGGTGTTGTAATCGGTAAGGGAATAGAATCCGCTTAGGGGATTGAAGTTTATTGAACCAGTGATAAGACGGTAACCAAATCAGTAGACTTGTTGTTTTAGCTTATTTACATAATCACTTATTTTAATCACTTTTTCACTCTGTTATTATTTTATCGATCCTAAACCAAACCCCCCTTAATCAATTTTGATTAGTTAATATAATACAAGAATCCTTGTGAGAACGATATTCGAGTTGTCGTTACCGTTAAACTACCGTTTTACAAAATACTCATTTTTGATCTGCGCGAGACAGCAGATCAAATTGGCGCCGTTGCCGGGGATTCTTGTGAATATTAACTGATTTTAGAGTCTTAGGTTTAGTGTTTGTGCGTTTTGGTCATAGGTTCCTCGCGGTTTAGGCCATAACGCCTTTTGAGTCGAAAAATCAATTTTTAGGAAAATTGCACCGTTTCGAAAATCTATCCCGACAGTTAGGTGTAAAATAATTCTTCCGTCAAAAGTCACTTACTACGGAGTAGTTACGTGACAAATTTTTCGATTCGCGAAAAAAGGTTTTTTTCTATTTTTAATTAACTTTTTACTGTTTTCGCTGTTTCGAAAAAATCCAAAAAAAATTCATAATTCTTATTTCGTTATATTAGATGAAATATTATGTTTTTATAATTTTATGAATTTATTTTAATTGTTTTCCTTCTTTCTATTTGTTTCTGTCTGTATGGGACATAATTAGTATTTCTGTGTTTGTTGAAACCATGGATGAACAAAGAACTTTGACGCAGTTGGCTGTTCCTAATGTGAACTATAATGGTTTATGTATTGACTATCCTACAATTGATGCACCTTTTGAATTGGAATATGGTTTAACATATTTGTTGCCTAGGTTTAATAGTTTTGCAGGTGAGGAGCCGCATAAGCATCTGAAGGAATTTCAGGTTGTGTGCTCTGCACCTTCCGAACCTTCACTAGAGGATATTGTCAAACAAATGGCTGCAAATAATCTTCAGTATCAACAAGAAATAGATTCTACTCTTCAGACTTTGCAAACACAGATTGGACATCTTGCCACTTTGATGAATGCCATGCAGCAAGCTCAAGGATCAAACCAACAACCCATGAAAGAACATTCTATTTTTCAAATAGAGTTGCTTTCTGAAAATGTTGATGATACTTGTAATGATTTGCTTGAATCTGATTTATCACTGTCTGATTTTGATGATGTTTACTCATGTTCTAATTGTACTGACACTAACATTTGTGTTGTATGTGCTGAGATTGATGCTGCCTTGCAGGGTAACATATTTACTACAGGTGAAGTTGCTATCGATGAAGCTGTTCATGCAGCTGATACTCTTGACATCCCGACTTCCCCAAGAACTCCTTCCATTGAGCAGCCACCTTCTCCCGAGTTGAAGCAACTTCCTGAAAATTTGAAATACGCTTATTTAGAGAGTAATAAAAAACTCTCGGTTATAATTTCTTCTAACCTTGATTTTGATCAAGAAAATAAGCTTTTGCAGGTTTTGAAGAAGCATAAGAAGGCGATTGGGTGCACATTGGCTGACATTCCCGATATTAGCTCGTCCATGATTTTGCATAGGGTCTCAATTGAAGGGGAAGATGAAACAAAAGTAACGAGGCATCCCCTCAGTCTTTTGATCTCTGATGTTGTGGAAAAGAAGATCACGTGCCCGTTCGACACTTTTATTTATCGAAGATTCTTCTTTGATCCTGGAATAAAAGGCGAAGGCACTAATAAAAATTTCAAGTTCAATGGACATTACCCAAAGCTACTCCATGAAAGCCCCGCTTTGAAAGAAGAAAATGTAGAAGATATCTCTTTGGGAAAGGCTTCTTATGTGATCACCTATCCTCCTTGACTACTCGGGTGTGTTCTTTCCTCTCTCTCCTCTCTTTTATTTTATGTTTGTTTCTTTCATTGAGGACAAAGCATGTTTTAAGTGTGGGGGAGGGAATCATTTATTTTATTTCTTTTTGTTCTTTGTTTTGTTTTCATTCAAAAAAAATTTTGCATTTTTGTTGAAAGTTTTAGACTATAGATTAATTTGAGGTTGGTTTGCGGAGACTTGGGAAAAATTCACAAGATCGGTATCGTTCTAACACCGCAAGTTTCCTGCATATGGAAATTGATTTGAATTTTTTATTATGTTTTAACCTTAAATTCTCATTCTCTGACAGCTCTTGAGTAGTTTATTTCAGCAGTCGGCACCATCTCTCACACACTTTACACAGGGAAGCCGATGAATATAAGTGAGTGTTCCGAAAAAAAATAGAAAAAGAAAAAAGGAATGCACCTTCTAAGTTTGGTGACCCTCACCCGGTCACTTAACCCAACGGTTGTGGAACCTTCAAAAGTTGAAAATAAGACTTTTTGTTAGTTGGTTCAACGGTTTCTGGTGCTGAACTTGGTAGGAAAGATTACGGTCCGATCCCCCGCAACTACTACTGAGTAAACAAAGGGTTATGCCACGTAAGTACCAGAACCCCGTGCAGAAAAGGATCAGAGTCACTAACCGTTCGTCTTGCTATAAGTGTGAGGAGATAACGGGCTTAATGTGATTGCGCCTGAATGAAAAAGAGCAAAAAGGATGAGTAAGTTAGGCTGTGGTATAATAATATGATTAGAATTGGTTTGTGTATTTAGGAGACTTATGTCTGCACAATTGTGGATTAGTGTTCTTATGATATCCTTAGTGTGCGAGATTAGTACCTATTGATGCAACCTTAACCGAAGAAAAGTTTGTAGCCTAGAATAAGTAGATATTGTTGTGTATTTCTTTGTTTTGATTTTTTTTTTTTTTTAAATTTTTTGCTCGGAGTGCAAAAGTTCAAGTGTGGGGGAATTTGATCAGTGCATTTTGATGCACATTCCTCTATGTTTTTACTTAGGCATTTCCATGGTTTGTTTTGTTTATTTTTATATTTTATGATGTTTTTATAATTTAGTTTATTTGTGCCTTTATTTGATTTTCGCACTTTATTTTCAGCATTAGCAGTCTGCACTAAAATGATCATCACTGGAGCTCCGGGAATCAGATCTACGCGTTCTAATAGTCGTCGGAAAGCTAAGAGAAAGAGCTACGATTCTCATGTTGGAGTCGAAGTCAGATTCGGAACTCATATTTTCCATAATTGCGTTTGAAGTTGCAGCAATAGTTTTTTATTTAGTTTTGGATCGTTAGTTTTGGGCCTGGGTTATGTCTGTTTGACCCAGTTGGGTTATGACCTGAATTCTTGTTTCTCTCTAGTACCTAGGTCTGGCCGTAGTGTTTGATGTCACTTTTACTTTTCACGAAATAATTTTGAAAGCTTTGTACGAATGATGAGGAACTAATCCCGGCAATTTCTGCTGGTTACGGTTTCCAATACTTTGAGGTTTTTAATCTTAAATCCAATTTCTTCTCCCTTTCGATATTAATCTATATGTCTTGTTTGCTTAATTCGAGTTGTATAGAATATTATTGATTTATACCGATTGATTGATGTTCCTTTACCTTTATCGTATTTTATCGTTGCTTAATCGTTAAACTGCGTAAGTTAGAATCACATTTGCTTAATTCGTGATTGCGCTGATCCGTTTGCTTAATTCGGAAAATAGGAATGAAATCTTATAATATCAAGTTCGCTTGTTATTTGGTGTTGTAATTGGTAAGGGAATAGAATCCGCTTAGGGGATTGAAGTTTATTGAACTAGTGATAAGACGGTAACCAAATCAGTAGAATTGTCGTTTTAGCTTATTTACATAATCACTTATTTTAATCACTTTTTCACTCTGTTATTATTTTATCGATCCTAAACCAACCCCCTGTTAGAACAAGAATTGTTCTGATCAATATTCTTAGTTTTGATGATAACAATGTATATGAATTTTGCTTAAGACAATGTGGTACTCTAATCCTATGCAATTTCCATTTCAGGAAATATATGAAAAGTATGCACAAAATCACCGCAAGAAGCACTGACTCAGAAGGTTCAGCATGCAACATCAGAACATGCTCTCGCAAGACATCAGAAGATGGTCAAGCAGAATCAGAACATGGTCTTTTGAAGCATCAGAAGAACTTGAGATCAGAAGCAGAAGCACTGAAGTTCTCATGGTATCACGCTTGAAGCACTTCAAAGTCAGAAGACAAGAAGATGCTCTGCACCAAGCTGTTTGACTCTGATATATTCAAACGTTGTATCTACAAAGATCAGATCAGAAGCAAGTACAAGATGGCAGGCTACGCTGACTGACAAAAGGACGTTAGAATCTATTAACGGCAAAGTCAGTAAAAGCAGGAAAAGAAAGGCTCGAGGTAGTTGACAAAAGAGTGAAACATTAAATGCAATGCTGTACGGATCACGTAACACATTAAATGCTCCCAACGGTCATCTTCTAAAAACGCCTGTAAATAGAAGTTCTGATGAGAAGCTGAATACAACACTCTACGCAAACATACAGAAACGCTGTTGTTGCACCCCAAAATTTGCCCACTTATTTATTCCCCATTTGGCCTTCACATTACATTCATGTGCATACCTCATATAGGCCATTCATCCATTACATTCATCCATATCATGGTTACTATCCAGAATTGATAAGAAAAGAGCTCCTGCAGAAGAAATTCCTGATAAAAACAATAAGGGAAAATTTGAAGTCTGATCGCATGGCATTATTCCCCTTGAAGTCCTCCTGAAATAAGGGTCTCATTCTCTCCAATTCAAAGCTTGATTAAAAGATACAATCCTCAGATTCATCAGGGCTTTCAAATTAGGGTTTTGACCAAAGTCAACCCTGTTGACTTTTTGGTCAAAATTTAATCAGAAGATAATTTTGGGTATGAAGTATGGTTGCCTTGAAGAAATATTCACTGGAGCCTCTTTGGTTGGAAGTTGATTGAGAATTGGATCGGAAACTGATTAATCGAAAATTCATCTGAAACTGAAAAATCAAGACAGTTGACTTTTTGGTCAAAGTCGAGGTCAACTGTCAAATATTGAAGGTTGGTTGAAAACCAGTCAAGAAAGTCAACAAAACAAAATAAAATCAAGAAATAATTGAAGTTGCCATTTTTGGAAGTTGGTTGAAAAATGAAATTTCCAAAAGAGGAAAGTTTGATACTTGGAAATATTTTTGAGGGTTTTCAAATGATTGATCAGTTGACTTTGTGACACATTTACACGTGGATAGGGGCAGTTTTTGAGGAAAAGTGTAACATGAAAGTTGTCCAACTCATGGCCCTCTATAAATTTGTAGTTGGGAAGATTTTCATATGAAGACTAGATTAAGAGATATAAAGTCAAGAAGTTGGAAGAATTTCATATTTTTAAGTCAAGCTGCTGGTCATTCTTCAAGGCACGCGCGAGGCATTTTGTCAAGCATGTGGTGGACCAATTTCAAAGCTCATTATAGAGCAATAAAAGAATTATAAAAAAATAAAACTTGGTGAAAATCTCTTCTCCTCTATGTCCTCTATTCAACAAGATAAAAACCATGGAATTTTATTGTGTTTGGAGCCCGATATAAAGCTCCAAAGTCATGCCTTGGCAAAGTCACGTCTTGACAAGATGCTAGGCATGAACTCAGGGCACGCGTGAGACAAATGATCAAGCACGTGGTGTGTTGTCTTTGAACCGGTATTTAGAGAGTTTCAAGCATTCATTTGACCCAAATTCAATATCATACTATGCTATCCCTTGTCCTCTTCACATTGATCATGAGTTTGAGCCTAGTAGTGACCTATTGAGAGAGCTATGATAGCACAAACATGGCCAATTGAAATGTTTGTAAAGATTAGCCGAGTCAACTTGCTGCAACTATTCCACAAGGTGTTGTCAATCATGTTGCTAAAAAACAACCATGTAACTCATGCACACATGAAAGGAACACCCAAAGCTTACCTCATATAACCATGCAACATCACTGAATTCAAAAAGCATGCAGTAAACTTGCCTCACGTACCATGCTTGTTCATTAAGTCTTGTAGAGAAATTTTCCAATGCAAGCATCCTCACCATAACACTTATGCAACCTCATATAAAAACCAAGACTCCACACTATTTAAAAGGGAACTTCATTTTTTCCAGTTCCAAAAAGATTACTCTCACGATTTCTCTCTTCCCTCTATTCCCTCGGTTCTCTCTCTCATCTCACTCACTCTCACTCCTAACCGTTTTCTCCAACAAACTCTTCATCCAAACTTCAACTTTCAACACATCATCATCACCATCTTCACTCTCCTTCAACCTCCACCACGATAACCTTCTCTTATCAAAATCATCATCATCCATGGAGGTTCTGAGCAAGATCAAGATCATTCCTCAACATGTGCGATACTGAGTTTGCTTCCCATTCGGTGTAGTGATTCTCTGAAGTTCTTTCATCATCAACATCATCACCAAGCGCGGATTAATGATAGCATTGTGCTCCTTTCTTTGAATCAAGATTCGCAACAAGTAAGCTCTACTCCTTTGCATTTAGAAGCATGTATAGGCCTGGAACCCGTCATCAGGGATTGGGTTAGGACAATTAGAACCACCATGTTTTCAAGTATGTGTTGCATTCTATGTGAATTTTTGGATCTTGAAGTTTGATTTCGATTTCTGTGATATAATGCGTGTTTGAATATTTGAGTGCATGTATGAATTCTGTGAGTGATTTTGAACATGTTGGTGTGTGTTGTGCGTGTTTTAGTGAGGATCTCAAAAGCTAGGGTTTACAAACTTGGCTCGGTTGGGATGATAGAAGGAAAATTAGGGAAAACGAAGGGTATATTCGGAATCTACGCAAGATTTTGAGTCCGAAGGTGCCAGCTTTTTGGGTTCCTGGGCATAGGTTCATATTTCCGGCCGATGGTGTTAACGGAGAAGACGACCGGAAAATTCTCCGGCGTCTGAGTTTCATTTCTGTTCTTTTCCTCCCGTCTGCTGACGTGGCGAAGCGTTATTGGTTTACTTTCCCATCTAATTGCCACTTTGTTTTATTCAATCATTGATTCATGTGTTGGAAAATTCTGATTGGCTAGGATAATTCGTTTTTGTCTTTTTTGACTTAAGGGAGAAGCTGACCAATTGATATCACATAGTCCCCATGCATGTCACGTTTTTTTCTGAATGTAATAATGCATGCTAATGAAATGAATCTGAAACAAAGATGAAAAAAAAGAGAGTGATTTGAACGTGGACTGGGCCCTGGCGAAATACTCTCCGCACCCCTTGAAGCTGGGCCCAAACGCGCCCTTAACTAGACATCAGTTCATTCTCAAATTGCTAATACACCCTGCCAGTGTTTTTTACTTTTGGTTTTAATTGTTTTCTTCCCTATTTGTGTCCCATAAATCTGTTTTGGTTCAAATAAAAAATAAATAAAAATATGTTTTAAATAGAATTTTGTATTTAGATAATTTTCATAATTTTTGTGGATTTTTGTGAATAGATTTACTATTTTTGATGGGCCATTTTGTTGAATGTGTTCATAATGTCTCATGTTTTGATAAGTTTTGCAAACTAATTTGATTAGGGGCCTTAGGGATCGAATCTAATTGTCATCTTTTGTGTGATATCAGTAGACTAACATACCATATTGTGTGTAAAAAATGAAAGTCCAATTCCATGTTTTGGTTAGGTTTTCACTAGGTTTCCTATACCCGATTAATGTGCGTTTCTAAACGGATAATCATGTGAATTTGAACTATAATTTGCTTTGCATTTACGCAATAGCCTTAGATCCTTTTTGTACATATAATTAGGGATGTTTAGAGGTCCTAAGACCTGGAATTAGATTTTTAAATCGTGTCTTCTCTTTTTACTTGAATTTTCCTTTCTTACATGTAAATAACTAGCTTTTGGTTAACGATTGTATCAAAACTTGTCCAAATGACCTATAATTTTGTATGAGACTTCTTGACATTATTCCATTGTTGTTTAGACATCTATTAGAGGTTATTAGTTACTGACTTCCATCATTTGATTGCATTTCTCTAACTTCATTCACAATTTGAATTTACTAGCTAGTTTTGACCTAGTTTTGTCTAGTTTTTGTTAGAACTTTGTGTTGCTTCAAGATAATTGACTAACATAGATTGACATAATTCCTTAGACCTATAAATACCATGTAGTGCTACTGAT
Source organism: Vicia villosa (assembly GCF_029867415.1). NCBI lineage: Eukaryota > Viridiplantae > Streptophyta > Magnoliopsida > Fabales > Fabaceae > Vicia > Vicia villosa. Next base: position 845,689 of record NW_026705050.1, read on the forward strand.
CTCAAGCTTAGTCCGTGTGTTCATTTGCTTTTTGTTTTGACTAATTGATGTTTGTTCGCTAATTGTTAAGTAACGATTCATGCGATACTTTGGTAACTTCTTGTGAATATTTTCGTGTGATGTCATGATGCTTTTGTGTTTGATTTAGGACACTAATTTCCTTGGTTTGCTACTGCCCTAGGGCTTTCTTCTCTCTTTCTCACGCTTTGCCTCTTCTTTCACACTTTGATTGTTGTTAGTTTAAGAGGCGACGATTGTTTGTTCTTCCTCCACCTTTTGTGGATTGTTTTTTTCTTGAGATTCATTGTGTGTAGTCTCTCTTAGGAGTAGACTTGGTTAGGGACTTCATTAAGTCACATACCTTGCTGGTTGTTTTTGCTTATCTCTTACTATATGCTTGCCATGTTCCCTTAGGGTGGTAACTTCGATCTTCATTAAGATTAGTCACATAGAACAACTTAGGTTGTAATCTATGCATGATAACATAGGTAGAGATCCCTTATCCTTGACCTTAGGGCCATTCTTATTTGTTAGCATTAGGTTAGAAATGTATGTTCCCCTTTTGCATAACAAACAGAAACCAATAAAACACAATAAAACATTAATAAATAGTGAAAAGTTAATAAAAAGGAATGGAAGCTCTCGTCCCTCTTGTTTAAGGGGATCACTTGAGTGGAGATTCCTAAACTTAAAAAAAACACAAACCAAGAGTCGATTGAGTCTTCCTTGATTAAGGTTAACTCGAAACGCTCGACATACTTTTATTTTGCTTTTAAGAGCATGTTACTTCCACTCCAATCCCTGCGTGAGTCTCCAAAGGTCGAGCGGCGGAGTGTGCTGTAACTGTTCACCAAAAAACACCAACAAATCCTAAAAAACATAGAAAATCTTGAGCAGAACTACGGCGCTCTGATTCTTCTTAAGAGGATACGTAGGCATAGAGGCAACTCTAGCGAGCACAATAATTATTAAAAAACTTTAGGTTTAATCATGCATTGCATTAGTGATAGATACACCCTTTAGATAGAAACAAACATAGGTGGATACCATCGAGTACGATGGGCGTGAGGGGTGCTAGCACCTTCCCCTTGCGTAACCGACTCCCGTGCCCCGTTCTCTGGTCGTAAGACCTTGTTCTTGTTCGAGTTAGGTTTCCTGGTATTCCTTTCCCTCGATGGGATAAATATATTAGTGGCGACTCTGATTCCATTTTTCGCGGTAGCGACAACTGTCAAAGTGAAAAACTCTCAAAACTTCATCTTTAACCTCACTTCATTACTTTTGTAATATCTTAGTGAGATTAAGCTTAAACTTAAGAGAAATATCACAGTTGTGATTATAGCTAATTAAGAAGCATTGTAATACTCTTGTAAGAATTTGTTTATATTAATTTGTAAAACGTTCTTAGAGTGATCAAGGTGTGATCAGAATACTCTAGAAGACTTAGAAGGTATCTAAGTGGAAAACCATTGTAATCAAGGTTGATTAGTGGATTAAATCCTCAGGTGAGGTAAATCACTCTAAGGGGGTGGACTGGAGTAGTTTCGTTAACAACGAAGCAGGATAAAAATCATTGTGCAATAGTTTTTATCATAAGAGTTTTTAAAGTCATACTTATTCAAACCCCCCTTTCTAAGTGTTTTTCTATCCTTCACCCCCCCTTAATCGATTTTGATTAGTTAATATAATACAAGAATCCTTGTGAGAACGATATTCGAGTTGTCGTTACCGCTAAACTACCGTTTTACAAAATACTCGTTTTTGATCTGCGCGCGACAGCGGATCACAAAACCAAATTATTGGCCTGTGTACGAAGGAGACATAGTTTGGCACAACGAGCAAATGCAAAGGAATAAAAAGGGTCGTCCCAAAAGCAAGCGTAACGCAACTGAAATGGACTCCCTTGACAAGCTAGAAAGAAATTGTGGTTTGTGCCGTCAGGTCGGACAATCGAAAAAATTATTCCACTCGTGCTACTAGTTCGACAACATAAAAATTGTATTCATATTATCTGCACCTTTTTTTTAATGTCAGCAAAATGTTTTTCATTAAGAACATTTGTTACAACATATCAAACACAAACACGACATTAAGTGCCATAAAGACTAAAACAAGAACACAATATGCCACATATAAGCAACAACACAACAACATAGCTAGGAAATTACAACCGTCAAAACAACTTCATCGAATTCGTGCATCAGCGAGATTACGTCTCTGTCTGTTTTGACTTCCTCCAACCAACAACGAGGTTTTCCAGTTGCAAGTGAAGTGGCTGTCCTTCTTCTCTGGATCCTTCTAATTTGTTCACCATCTTCGATGTCTCCCTCTAACCATCGCATCAATTCTCTCTTCAGACGCTCCATGGAATGAATGTTCCAAAATTTCATTTTCATCGGAGGTTTGGTGGCCGAGAAAATAACGTACCCGTCTCTCGTCAAAATTATGGGAGATGTCATCACACAAAATAAGAAGAGAATGAGAAGAGAAGAGAAGGTGAGAAAGTGTGATGAATGTGGGAGACAATGATGAAGGATAGAAAAACACTTAGAAAGGGGGGGGGGTTTGAATAAGTGTAGCTTTAAAAACTTGACAGATAAAAATAAATTGCACAGTTATTTTTATCCTGGTTCGTTGTTAACTAAACTACTCCAGTCCACCCCCGCAGAGATGATTTACCTCAACTGAGGATTTAATCCACTAATCGCACGGATTACAATGGTTTTCCACTTAGTCAGCAACTAAGTCTTCCAGAGTCTTCTGATCACACACTGATCACTCCAGGAACAACTGCTTAGATACCCTCTAAGACTTTTCTAGAGTATTCTGATCCACACGATCACTCTAGTTACAACCTGCTTAGATAACCTCTAAGACTTCCTAGAGTATTCTGATCCACACGATCACTCTAGTTCCTTACAACTTAATGTAATCAATTCTAAGAGTATTACAATTGCTTCTTAAAAAGCTATAATCACAAACTGTGATATTTCTCTTAACGTTTAAGCTTAATCTCACTAATATATTACAACAGCAATGTAGTGAGCTTTGATGAAGATGAAGATTCTGAGCTTTGAGTAGAACAGAGTTTCAGCAAGTTAATATGAGTTGTTTTGGTGCAGAATAGTTCGGATCATCATTAACCTTGCTTCTCATCAGAACTTCATATTTATAGGCGTTGGAGAAGATGACCGTTGAGTGCATTTAATGCTTTGCGTGTTCCGTACAGCATCGCATTTAATGTTATACGCTTTTGTCAACTACCTCGAGCCTTGTTCACGCTGTGTCTACTGACGTAGCCTATAATAGCTTTTAACGTTCCTTTTGTCAGTCAGCGTAGCTTGCCACTTGTACTTTCTTCTGATCTGATGTTTGTGAATACAACGTTTGAATATCATCAGAGTCAAACAGCTTGGTGCAAAGCATCTTCTGATCTTCTGACCTTGAAGTGCTTCTGAGCGTGATACCATCAGAACTTCAGTGCTTCTGTTCTCTTGTTCTTCTGATGCTTCCATAGACCCATGTTCTGATTCTGCTTCGACCATCTTCTGATGTCTTGCCAGACCATGTTCTGATGTTGCATGCTGAACCCTTTGAGACAAAGCTTCTGAGCGCTGAATTATGCGTACTCTTTATATATTTCCTGAAAGGGAAATTGCATTGGATTAGAGTACCATATTATCTTGAGCAAAATTCATATTATTGTTATCATCAAAACTAAGATAATTGATCAGAACAAATCTTGTTCTAACAATCTCCCCCTTTTTGATGATGACAAAAACATATATAAATGATATGAATTTGCGATCAGAAAGAGCAGACGGCAAAAGACAAATTACACAGCTATAGCATAAGCATATGAATATGTCTCCCCCTGAGATTAACAATCTCCCCCTGAGATAAATAATCTCCCCCTGAAATAAATACTCGAAGAACTTTAATAAAAGACTTCCCTGATTATTTCGGTAGAGACGATCACATAAGCTTCTTGTCTTTAGAGAATTCATAGCTTCTGACTTCTGCTTCCATTGGACAGCTTCAGAACTAGAATTTCTTTAGATCCCTAGAACACTCACAGCTTCTGATTCCTGCTTCCATCTAGGACAGCTTCAGAACTTGAGTTTTCTGGATCTTTAGAACATTCACAGCTTCTGATTTCTGCTTCCCTCGGATAGCTTCAGAGCTTTGAATTTCTACCAACATCACTTCATGCTAGATTTGTATCAAAACATTGTTGAATGTACCAGAGCATCATCAGAGCATCTCTACATCCTGAAATGTTACAGAACAAAAAACTAAACGACAAAAGTCAGCATGAACGAGTCAGAACATAAAATGTATATTTGAACACATGATATGTATCAGAGCCATATAGGCTAAAATAATGTATCAGAGCAAATAGAATTTTGTCAAAGCAAATAGACAAATATGGATCAAATTCTATTATCAGTGCTTCTGATTCATTCTTCTTTCTTGCTTCTGATTTCTGAAGCTTGATAGCACTCAGCTTGCTTCAGTTTCCATGAGCTTATTCTTTTTACAGAATAACACTTTCTTATGGTTTTTGCTTCTTGTGTTTGCTTTGAAGATTTTCTTCACTTCTTTATACCTGCAAAACACTTAAACCATATAGAACTTGCAGTTCTTGTTAGTGAATGTGTGGGAGCTTTACCCAGCAACTGATAGATTTATCAAATCATTTATCATTTATCTTCTCCCCCTTTTTGTCATAACATCAAAAAGAATATTTTCAAAAGATTCAGATGTATAAAACGACAAATAAAATCACTGGAATGTAAAAACAGAGAAAACTTTTCATTGATAATCAAAAGATATTACATGAGAAGATGTTTAACAACCAGATGCAACAAGGAAAGAAAACTACTAAGACCAAAGCCTAAGACCCTAGCTAAGACAAAATCTGTGCCAGCATGCCATGAAGGAGTGAAACGCATCATTGACTGCTTCTTGGGCTTCCAGGCGAGGGGTCAGGGAGACTTGGTTCTGATGCAGATCTTCCACAATCTTTATCAGAGACAACATTCTCAGCAGGTGAAGATAAGGAGATTTCTATGGAATGGGTTGAGGGAGAGGAAAGGTTAGATGAGGAGGAAGTTGAGTCTTGAAGGTAAAAAGATGAGGAAGAAGATGGAGATGATGGAGGGCTTTCACCAGGGGGTTGAAACACACGTCTAGAATAGTTTCCAGATAACATTGCTTCGAATGGATTCACCTTGAGAGGGTCATAGGTGATCTTTATCTTTTTGGGTTTGGAAGGAGATGTTTCAACAGCTTTTCTCTTTTTGTTTTGATCATTTTCATGGTTTCCTGGGCTTGATGAAGAGTTCATGGTGGATTTGCAGATAATGAACAGCTAGGGTTTGATATGAATTCAAAAAGATAGAGAAGGAAAACACAGACAAAGTGTAATAGAGAAAATATAAGAGGGAAAGAGACGCGTTTGAAGAGTATTTAAAAGAAAATAAAATGAACCAAATGATGGATAGCATTTAATGTTACGTGACATGAGGAGAGATAATAAAGACAAATGAGGTGACTAGCACAGTTACCTATGGTCGGCGTCCCTTCAACTGCACGCGCGCTTATCCATGAATAGTAACGACAGGTTTACCATCCCGAGATAAAACGTTACAGCTGTTTTGCTTTAAAAGAGGTTCTGAATCAACTTAGACAATGAAACGTTAGTAATAACCGAATCATAATTTCTAAAAGATTTCAATCAGAACTTCTGATTAAAAAAATTCACATTCATTTCAGAAGATACTCATACGTAAGAACTTCTCATCTTCTCATTCTGGGCATAAATCCATACTGATGTTCTTCAGAATGAACTTAAACCTATCTTCAGCCAGGGGTTTTGTAAAGATATCAGCCCATTGATGGTCTGTATCCACAAAGTTTAAAGATATAACACCCTTCTGAACATAGTCCCTTATGAAATGATGTTTAATCTCAATATGTTTAGCCTTTGAATGAAGAATAGGATTCTTAGATAAACATATAGCAGAAGTATTATCACAGAATATAGGAATGTTACTCTCATATATCTGATAATCTTCTAACTGACTCTTCATCCAGAGCATCTGTGTACTACAACCAGCAGCAGCGACATATTCTGCTTCTGTTGTTGATAGAGCAATAGTTGCTTGCTTCTTGCTATACCAAGAGATCAAATGACTTCCAAGAAATTGGCAACTTCCTGAAGTACTTTTTCTTTCAATTCTGTCTCCAGCATAGTCAGCATCGCAGAATCCTACTAAGTTGTATTCTTTAGATTTTCTGTAAACTAAGCCAACATTAGTAGTACCTTTCAGATACCTTAGAATTCTCTTAACAGCAATTAAATGAGATTCTCTAGGATCTGATTGGAATCTAGCACACAAACAAACACTGAACAGAATGTCAGGTCTAGAAGCAGTCAAATATAGAAGAGATCCAATCATACCTCTGTATAACTTCTGATCTACCTTCTTACTTACCTCATCCTTACCTAGGATGCATGTTGGATGCATAGGAGTTTTGGCTTCTTTGCAGTCTAGAAGATTAAACTTCTTCAGAAGTTCCTTCACATACTTGGTTTGGTGAACATACGTTCCTTCTGATGTTTGATTTATTTGTATTCCAAGAAAATACTTGAGTTCTCCCATCATGCTCATTTCAAACTCAGCCTGCATAGACTTAGCAAACTCCTTTCCAAGTGTAGCATTAGATGTTCCAAAAATAATATCATCTACATATATTTGACAAATTAAAATATCCCTTTTAAAGGTTTTACAAAAGAGAGTAGTGTCCACTTTTCCTCTAGTGAAACCATTATCCAGAAGGAAAGAACTTAAGCGTTCATACCAAGCTCTGGGAGCCTGTTTCAATCCATACAATGATTTCTTTAGTTTAAAAACATGATTAGGAGACAGAGAGTCTTCAAAACCAGGAGGTTGATGGACATAAACTTCTTCATCTATATAACCATTTAAGAAGGCACTCTTAACATCCATCTGATAGAGAGTGATGTTATGTTGAGTGGCAAATGAAATTAATAGACGAATAGATTCTAACCTGGCCACTGGTGCAAAGGTTTCTGTATAGTCAATCCCTTCTTGCTGACTATAACCCTGAGCCACTAGTCTGGCTTTGTTTCTTACCACTTCACCTTTCTCACTGAGCTTGTTTCTGAAGACCCATTTTGTACCAATTATATTGAATCCATCTGGTCTAGGAACAAGATCCCAAACATCATTCCTTGTAAACTGATTCAGTTCTTCTTGCATAGCAATTATCCAGTCTGGATCTTCTAGAGCATGATCAACAGAAGTTGGCTCGATCAAAGATACAAGACCTAATTGACAGTCTGCATTGTTCTTAAGGAATGCTCTTGTTCTGATTGGATCATCCTTCTTTCCAAGAATGACATCTTCTGAATGACCAGAGATGAGTCTGGATGATCTTCTGACAGATGGTTCTTCAGAAATGCTTAGATTCTCCAGAGGAGCTGATACTTGATCTTCAGATTCTTTGCTTCTGAGAAGCTCTGCTTCTGATGCGTTGCTTCTTGGCTCAGCGACTTCTGATATATCAATATCCCAATCTGCAAAATTATCAGACTGCTTTGGTTTTTCAGAACCAAGCTTATCATCAAACCTGATATTGATTGATTCTTCTACAATCAATGTTTCAGTATTGTATACTCTGTAGCCTTTTGAGCGTTCAGAATATCCAAGAAGGAAACATTTTTGTGCTTTGGAATCAAACTTACCAAGATGATCTTTAGTGTTCAGAATAAAGCATACACATCCAAAAGGATGGAAATATGAAATGTTGGGCTTTTTATTCTTCCACAATTCATAAGGAGTCTTATTTAGAATAGGTCTGATAGAGATTCTATTCTGAATATAGCATGCAGTGTTTATTGCTTCTGCCCAGAAATGCTTAGCCATATTGGTTTCATTGATCATGGTTCTGGCCATTTCTTGCAGAGTCCTATTCTTTCGTTCTACAACTCCATTTTGCTGTGGAGTTCTAGGACAATAGAAATCATGGGCAATACCATTTTCTTTGAAGAATTCTTCAAAGGATCTGTTCTCAAATTCACCACCATGATCACTTCTGACCTTTATGATTTTACACTCTTTTTCAGATTGAATCTGAATGCAGAAATCAAAGAACATTGAATGAGTCTCATCCTTGTGTTTCAAGAATTTTACCCACGTCCAGCGGCTATAATCATCTACGATGACTAATCCATATTTCTTCCCTCTGACAGATGCTGTTTTGACTGGGCCAAACAGATCAATGTGCAAGAGTTCTAATGGCCTTGAGGTAGAAACAACATTCTTGGACTTGAATGCAGGTTTGGAGAACTTGCCCTTCTGACATGCTTCACAAAGAGCATCTGATTTGAATTTCAGATTAGGGAGTCCTCTGACAAGATCCAGTTTGTTAATCTGAGAAATCTTTCTCAAACTAGCATGACCTAATCTTCTGTGCCAGACCCACTGCTCTTCAGAAACAGACATAAGACAAGTCACCTTCTGACTCATAAGATCTTGCAGATCTGTCTTATAAATGTTGTTCTTCCTCTTGCCTGTAAATAGGATTGAGCCATCCTTCTGATTTACAGCCTTGCAAGTCTTTTGATTAAAGATTATATCATAACCATTGTCACTCAATTGACTGATAGATAAGAGGTTATGTGTTAATCCTTCTACAAGAAGTACATTAGAAATGGAAGGAGAGTTACCAGACTTTATAGTTCCAGAGCCAATTATCTTGCCCTTCTGATCTCCTCCAAACTTGACTTCTCCTCCAGACTTAAGCACCAGGTCTTGGAACATAGACCTTCTTCCTGTCATGTGTCGTGAGCATCCAGAGTCCAGGTACCATGACATGTTGTGCTTTGTCCTTTTTGCAGCCAAGGATATCTGCAATAGGAATAATCTTATCCTTAGGTACCCACATTTTCTTGGGTCCTTTCTTGTTAGATTTTCTCAAGTTCTGATTGAACTTGGGTTTAACATTGTAAGCAATAGGAGGAACAGCATGATAATTTTTAATGTGAGTTTCATGATATTTCCTAGGTTGTGTCACATGCTTTTTGGTGTGTGTTATGTGAAAACTTTGAGCATGTGAAGTGTGCCTAATATCATGGGAGTGGCCATACTTGAACTGATCATACAATGGCTTGTATGTGAATTTCATTTCATCAACAGGTTCAAGTTTGTATGGGGTTTCACCCTCAAAACCAATGCCGACTCTTTTGTTTCCAGACACAGCATATATCATAGAAGCTAGCTGACTTCTGCCAATACTTCTAGATAAGAACTTCCTGAAACTTAAATCATATTCTTTCAGAATATGGTTTAGACTAGGAGTGGATTTTTCTGAATCAGAAGGAGATCCAACATCATTGGATAATTTTAAAAGTTTTTCTTTTAATTCAGAATTCTCCAACTCAAGCTTCTTTGTTTCAAGTTCAAATAGCTTTTTCAGCTTTTTGTATTTGAGACTGATCTGAGACTTGAGTTCCAGAAGTTCAGTTAGACCGGAAACTAACTCATCTCTAGTAAGTTCAGAAAATACCTCTTCAGAATCTGATTCTGATGTAGATTCTGATCCGTCATCTTCTGTCGCCATCAGCGCACAGTTAGCCTGCTCATCTTCAGAGTCTGGATCATCTTCTGACTCATCCCAGGTTGCCATAAGACCTTTCTTCTTATGAAACTTCTTCTTGGGATTTTCCTTCTGAAGATTTGGACATTCATTCTTGAAGTGTCCAGGCTCGTTGCATTCATAGCACATGACCTTCTTCTTGTCAAATCTTCTGTCATCAGAAGATTCTCCACGTTCAAATTTCTTTGAACTTCTGAAGCCTCTGAACTTCCTTTGCTTGTTCTTCCAGAGTTGATTTAGCCTTCTGGAGATCAAGGACAATTCATCTTCTTCTTCAGATTCTGATTCTTCAGGATCTTCTTCTCTAGCCTGAAAAGCGTTAGTGCATTTCTTGATATTGGATTTTAATGCAGTAGACTTACCTTTCTTTTGAGGCTCATTTGCGTCCAGCTCTATTTCATGACTCCTCAAGGCACTGATAAGCTCTTCCAGAGAAACTTCATTCAGATTCTTTGCAATCTTGAATGCAGTCACCATAGGACCCCATCTTCTGGGTAAGCTTCTGATGATCTTCTTTACGTGATCAGCCTTGGTGTATCCCTTGTCAAGAACTCTCAATCCAGCAGTAAGAGTTTGAAATCTTGAAAACATCTTTTCAATGTCTTCATCATCCTCCATCTTGAAGGCTTCATACTTCTGGATTAAAGCGAGAGCTTTAGTCTCCTTGACTTGAGCATTTCCTTCATGAGTCATTTTCAAGGACTCATATATGTCATAGGCCGTTTCCCTGTTAGATATCTTCTCATACTCAGCATGAGAGATAGCATTCAGCAAAACAGTTCTGCATTTATGATGATTCCTGAAAAGCTTCTTCTGATCATCATTCATTTCTTGCCTTGTCAGCTTTACGCCACTGGCATTTACTGGATGTTTGTAACCATCCATCAGAAGATCCCATAGATCACCATCTAGACCAAGAAAGTAACTTTCCAGTTTATCTTTCCAGCATTCAAAGTTTTCACCATCAAATACCGGCGGTCTAGTATAACCATTGTTACCGTTGTGTTGCTCAGCAGAGCCAGATGTAGATGCAGGTGTAGACTTTTCACTTTCATCAACCATCTTTTACTGAAGCGTTTTTCTCTTCCTGAATCTTTTCTAAACACGGTTAAGTGCTTGCACCTTAGAACCGGCGCTCTGATGCCAATTGAAGGATAGAAAAACACTTAGAAAGGGGGGGGTTTGAATAAGTGTAGCTTTAAAAACTTGACAGATAAAAATAAATTGCACAGTTATTTTTATCCTGGTTCGTTGTTAACTAAACTACTCCAGTCCACCCCCGCAGAGATGATTTACCTCAACTGAGGATTTAATCCACTAATCGCACGGATTACAATGGTTTTCCACTTAGTCAGCAACTAAGTCTTCCAGAGTCTTCTGATCACACACTGATCACTCCAGGAACAACTGCTTAGATACCCTCTAAGACTTTTCTAGAGTATTCTGATCCACACGATCACTCTAGTTACAACCTGCTTAGATAACCTCTAAGACTTCCTAGAGTATTCTGATCCACACGATCACTCTAGTTCCTTACAACTTAATGTAATCAATTCTAAGAGTATTACAATTGCTTCTTAAAAAGCTATAATCACAAACTGTGATATTTCTCTTAACGTTTAAGCTTAATCTCACTAATATATTACAACAGCAATGTAGTGAGCTTTGATGAAGATGAAGATTCTGAGCTTTGAGTAGAACAGAGTTTCAGCAAGTTAATATGAGTTGTTTTGGTGCAGAATAGTTCGGATCATCATTAACCTTGCTTCTCATCAGAACTTCATATTTATAGGCGTTGGAGAAGATGACCGTTGAGTGCATTTAATGCTTTGCGTGTTCCGTACAGCATCGCATTTAATGTTATACGCTTTTGTCAACTACCTCGAGCCTTGTTCACGCTGTGTCTACTGACGTAGCCTATAATAGCTTTTAACGTTCCTTTTGTCAGTCAGCGTAGCTTGCCACTTGTACTTTCTTCTGATCTGATGTTTGTGAATACAACGTTTGAATATCATCAGAGTCAAACAGCTTGGTGCAAAGCATTTTCTGATCTTCTGACCTTGAAGTGCTTCTGAGCGTGATACCATCAGAACTTCAGTGCTTCTGTTCTCTTGTTCTTCTGATGCTTCCATAGACCCATGTTCTGATTCTGCTTCGACCATCTTCTGATGTCTTGCCAGACCATGTTCTGATGTTGCATGCTGAACCCTTTGAGACAAAGCTTCTGAGCGCTGAATTATGCGTACTCTTTATATATTTCCTGAAAGGGAAATTGCATTGGATTAGAGTACCATATTATCTTGAGCAAAATTCATATTATTGTTATCATCAAAACTAAGATAATTGATCAGAACAAATCTTGTTCTAACAAATGATGCTTTATTTATAGAAATCACGAAAACACATAGGAGGCAAATGAATTGGCGCCTACATGCAATATATATGAGGTGGCGCCATCTGACTTGGCGTGGGAAAAAAGTCAGAATGGTGGAGCCAAATGAATTGGCGCCTACATGTAAATTTAAAGAGAAGGAGCCAATTCAATTGGCGCCTCCTTTATACCTTTTCCTGAAACTTGGTTATTTACGTAAATTTGACCGAAACATGATTATTTGTGTATTTTTTTTTCAATACCTGATTATCAAAAAAAAATCGTCAATCAATGCATTAAATTATAATGTATGGTTTATATTGCACGGCTAGGTGAACTATAATGCACATCAACGGTATAGAATGATGTGTTTGAGAAAGTACTCTCCCTCCATACAGACTACATAGTAAAATTCATATGGAAGAGGCTGAAGTTAAATTTTCAGCCTTGAGTCACAGGAGATTTGACAGCTAATACATAGTTTCTTGCATGCAAATTCAGCATTTAGTAGAACATCAATTTTCAAGAGAAGGAACCTAGAATTAATAACTCAAAAGTGAGTACAAAAGGCTGGCCTCAAAATACATTATCTTTCATTGATGATCAAAATATAATACAAAGTATTGTGTTATTCAGATTCAAATGCTTGTACATTTATAAAGCAAGCTTCAAGTTTGTGTCAAACAAGGGAAAATAAATTTCCTAAAAAACTACTGTATGAAATACAGATACAAGTATGATACAACAAGCTAGGAAAAATTGAGGGGGAGGGAAAATAAAAAAATATAAAGAATCCTTGCTGGAGAGAGAGAGAAAGAGTACAATCTATCTCTTTTGAAAGTTAAAGGCCTTGATTGCAACAGCAAAAATAAATGCAAAGAGAACAGCGACTCCACCGACCACAATAGCAGACTCGCCTATGAAGTCGTGTTTGATACCAAAAAAGTCTTCAATGAAAACTTTCACATTCTTTCCGTCTTCAGTCGTCATAGTAGTAGTTATATCTCCAAATTGAGATGCAATCAATCCGTATATGGTCCATGCAACTGGACATGCCCAGTAGTACCATCTCCACCATACTGGAATGCTCTGTTATGAAAAGGTAAGAAGAGCAAAAACACAATAGTTAGCATACATATGATATAAGTTCATTCAAACAGTCTTTCTGAATGTTAGCGCTTACAGGTCTTGGGACGACGAATCCTGAAAAGAGGTTCCAAATTGCATAAAATGCAGCAGCCACGATAGAAGCAACATGGTGATTTGGTGTCACTGCCACAGCCATCATACCATAGAAGGTAAAGTAGAGCAATGTGAAGTACATAAAGAATAGATACCAAAGGAATTTTTCTGCGGTCCAGTCAAATCCGATCATGGCGTAGACTATAACTCCATATACCACAGCTTGAGCAAAGACATAAGGTAGCTCTACCAAAATCTGTGACGAAAAGGGAGGTGTTAATAAGAGAATTTCTAGTTTGCATACTAACCTAAGTAGTAAATAAGTGGTAGATTAGACGATGATTATAATTAATTACCTGTGAAATTGCATAGGGTAAGGCAGAATACATTCCAGCAGCTTTTTCTCGATAAAATACAGTTCTTTCAACCGCTACCACTGGCTGCACAGAAGAAGAATTTTGTACTCCAAGGAAGAGAACAGCAGTATACATTGAACCCACAGCATTCAACAGGTCTTGTCTACTTTCGCTGCAAGGCACCAAAAGGTATTAGAATTTGAATGTAAATAAACAGAGATTAGAAAATATAATGTTTAATGAATAATATGGAATTATTTTTTGATTAAAAATAGTTAGACTTACTGTTTGCCACCGAGGTCCCAAAACATTGTTCCAAACATCAAGGCTATGAATGTAGTGAAGAAAAACCTCACTGCAGTGTATGGTGGATTACGCCAATATGACCATCGTTGCTTCCATAAGCAGGCCTGGCATTGGACCAAGAAAGACTGAGAGAATTGAGTAGGGAAATAGAGATCCTTTGAAGCAGGAGCAGGCTGGCCAAGTTCTTGTATGAGTTGTTTGTTTCTCCTGAAGAGCCATACAGAACAGTTTAAGCATGTTGCAAACATGACAGGAATAGCTACTATAGTTTAGATTCATATCCATATGCACTAGTTTACCTATATAGATCTGAATTTTTGTACAAGTCGGTAAAATCAACACCCAAATTAAATTCTTGTGCTGTACTTGAAACTTCCAACATCCATGTTGCTGGGTTATATCCGTCTTTGATTTTACTCACCCCGTCAATGCTCTGGACAAAGAAAATTATTTGAAAACTTTAGCAACTAATTACAATCAAGAAATAGAGACATTGACTTGTGTAAATATTAAACTAAATTAGGATCCTACCTCAAAATACTTGATCAAATGAGTAGAATGACGACCAAGTGGTCCAACATATATTTCTTGCCCTCCACGCTTCATGAGGAATAGCTAGAATTGCATATGAATAAAATGTCAAATTCAAGCAAAATAGAGAGGAAAAGAACTATAAAAGGAAGCTTTGTTTGTCATTAATATTTATTTATTATTATTACCATTCACTACATACCTCATCAAATGCTTCAAATATGTCAATGCTAGGCTGATGGATAGTACACACAACTGTTCTTCCTGTGTCCACTGTGTTCCTTACAGTTCTCATAACAATTGCAGCAGCTCTAGCATCTAAACCAGAAGTAGGCTCATCCATGAAAATTATAGATGGATTGGCCACTAATTCGACTGCAATAGTAAGTCGCTTGCGTTGTTCAGTTGAGAGACCACTAACGCCAGGCAAACCTACCAGGGAGTTACTCAAAGAGTTCAGCTCCACGAGATCCATCACTTCATCAATAAACATCTGCAATCATTTGTAATGAATGTCCTTAATGTCAGAACAATCAACCTTAAGTAGATTAAACTTTTCATTAGGAGAAATGAAAACTAAAAGGGCATAGCTCTTGTGCTGTAAGCATTAACTGACCTTTCGGGTCTTGGAGTCAACTCCTGAAGGTAAACGAAGCCATGCTGAGTAAAGCAGGGACTCATAAACTGTTACATGAGGTGAATGGATATCATTCTGCTCACAGTAGCCAGAGATTCTAGCAAATGTTTCCTGCTTTTTCGGGTAACCAGAAACCTTGATGTCTCCATCAATATGTCCACCTGTTTTCCTACCAGCCAGAACATCCATCAGAGTTGTCTTTCCAGCTCCACTTACACCCATCAAAGCTGTGAGAACACCAGGTTTGAATGCACCACTAACACCCTTCAAAAGTACTAATCTGTCCTCTGAAACACCTTGCTCCTTCATTTCCTGTAAGTTGAAATTAGAGTTAAGTTAGAAAAAAATTTGTCTTACTGAATATGAGTTGAGTTGGATATCTAAATGCCGAATGTATCACTTTGTGCGAGTCTTACCGCTGGCATATCAACAGAATATACAATATCATCAAAAGTGATAGAATGTGGTTCAAATGGAAGAACCATTCCTTTCTTTTTTCCGTGGCTAGACTCTGATACAGAATCACCTCTTCCTGAACTTTCTGAAAGAGAAGAGAAAAAATGTTCAGCTACTAAACTATATGACAAACTTCTATATGTTTGCTGTTATGAGTGATATGCATATAATCAAAAAAGTTCACCTATGCGAGGTAATTCAACTTCTTGTACGGTCCTGTCATTAGAAGAAACATCTTCTGAATCTTCTGGTATTGTTGCTTGAAGCTTATCAAATGGGCCTAATACAGCGAGAGCCACAGCAAACACCACGTTGAAAAGGAACACAAATCCAGCCAATCCCGCGACACCGATCCAGTACCAATATGAATGTGGGAAGAACCCACGGGTATCGAGATATTGTTTTCCCAAATCAAAAGTAGCCTATAGGTAAGTATATAATTAAATAAATCAGGCATGTAAATTTCTCAATCAAACATTAGATGTATTAAAAAGTTGCAAGCAGGCTCAAGAAATTACATTGTGCCAACCGTGTCCAAGAAATTCGTTGGCCATCAAAGCATTTTGCCCATACATCAAAGGTGAGATCCAGTAACCCCAAATCCACCACTTCTTGATATCCTCTGTTACATTAGCAATAACATTCAATAAGCATCAACTAACTAAGGTTTCATTTCATCACAAGAAATTAGTTTAGCAAATTAGTTTTCATTTTTGGTTAAAATTTAATGTGTTAGTCAATTTAACTTACTTCTTGAGAGAATGAAGCCACCCAATGCCAGAAATGTGAGAATTGCAAAGGAACCAAATGTGTTGGCAACAATCATGTTTCTACCAAGTGCTGCAATGGCTCGGAACAATCCAGAAGCCATCTGACTCAGGAAAATCACTACAAGGAACTGCTTGAGCAACCTGCCCAAAATCCAAGACTTCACATCATTAGTAGCATGCAAATGCAAACTATATAGTGCAGGTGGCATTGAATACTACATGCTCCAAACAGAATAAAAAGCAATTTCTTTTACCTTTCAACATTTGGATCAAATCCAATAACGTAGTAGGTAAGAAACACCCAAAGAGAAGCTTCCATTAAAGTAATGGGAATCTTGAGAATCCACGCAGGAATAGCATATGCCCATGAGGGATAAAATAGAAGGTCTCGTTGCTTGTAGAAAACAGGAAGCTTAGCAATGGTCATAGAAATCTCAGACATTCCATTGAACATAATTGTCATAAGTGTGAAAAATAAAGCACCAGCATAAACACCCGCGTCATCCTGATTATTGTGGTGCATCTCAGTACGAAAAAACAGCGTCATTGCTATCAATGCCATGACGAAAAGCTGAAAAACATATATCAAGAGCAATATGTTTAGTCAATCAAAATCATAATCACAGAATGCATAGATGAAAAAGAGTAAAATTTTACTTATTTATACTAAAAGAGCTAGATAGATTCCAAACCTGAGTTAGCTTGAAAATGTAAACAAATGAATTCCTTTTCATGAGCAAATACTCTCTTGAGAAGTTAGCCTTTAGAAGCTCCGTCTTGTTAAGACCATACTCTTTGGTGGTCAAAGCAGCTGGATGGCTCTTTGTCTTGTCAAATGGAACGGAAAGCTCCTCAGCAAGTTTCCTACCAATGTGGAATGATTGAAACGCCTCAGCGAATTGAGTAACAGTTACAAATCTGTATGGTTGATCTCTGCGCATCCAGTACTGAGCTTGATCCTTTTTTGACGTTACTTCTTGAAGAAAATCAGCAACACCTTTCCTGTCAGGACATTTGAAACCCATAGATTCAAAAAAGTCGAGAACATATTCACGGGGGCCATGGTACACGATTTGTCCATCAGAGATTAAGATAATGTCATCAAAAAGATCATAAGTCTCAGGTGCTGGCTGGAGCAGTGATATAACTGCAGTTCCATTCATAATATGAACATATTGCCTCAGAGAGCTTACAATCTGGAAAGTTGTAGAACTGTCAAGCCCGGTAGAAATTTCATCCATGAATAATGCATTTGCTGGTCCAACCAACATCTCTCCTGTAGTGACACGCTTCCTTTGTCCTCCAGAGATACCACGCAACATTTCGTCCCCCACCATGGTATCAGCACATATATCCAACCCCAAGATCTGCAAAATAATACAATGTAAAACTTAATACCTTTGGCTTATAAGAAAATTCAACATACAACACGAAGCAGCATTTTATTATGATGCAAGACATGATAGAGCCTATGCAAGGACAATATTAATTGGGAGCAATCAATTCAAACTACAAAATGAGTTTAATTTTGATACACAGTCAGTTTTAAAAGTTTTACACTGTCAACAAATAACAATCAATCGTATGTATCCCTTAAGAAGTACTTATTGTTGGATAAATAAATCCAGCGTCACCCTTAGGGATTCGAATGGGCTTAACATCCCAACCCATGGCGCCTAGAGAGAGCTTACAAACCTCGCTTTAGGTGCAGCCCCTGAGGGCTCGTACTATAAGGAAATAAAGTTGCGCCCTCACTAACAGCAATTGCTTTTAGCGCAGTGGTAAGCGCTTGATCCTACAAGTGGTATCAGAGCCTGGTTATGGGTTCGAATCCCCCCGGCTGACACTGGGGGGAGATTGTTGGATAAATAAATCCAGCGTCACCCTTAGGGATTCGAATGGGCTTAACATCCCAACCCATGGCGCCTAGAGAGAGCTTACAAACCTCGCTTTAGGTGCAGCCCCTGAGGGCTCGTACTATAAGGAAATAAAGTTGCGCCCTCACTAACAGCAATTGCTTTTAGCGCAGTGGTAAGCGCTTGATCCTACACTTATGATTGAAGTCAAACATTTTCAATTATCTGGGGATTATGAGAGGATAGAACTAATTATTGAACTGTATTTTAGTATATTACCTTGAGTATATAATCTGTTGAAATGCTATACTCCTGTCCTTCAGTTGCAATTGCCTATTATATCAAAATACAATTAGATATGCAAAGATGGTAAAATAATCCCAACGACTATTTCAAGACTGGTAATAGCTTCTTTATGTATACCTTCATGTAGACATCAATATCTGGGTCAGGCTTGATATTTGCTGCTTTCTCTCTTCTAGACAACTCAGAAAGCATGTCTGAGGATCCCAAGTAATAAAAAGTCAAGCTTTATGCACCTCACAAATTAGATATTGAAAACTGAACTGGTAAAATTGACTAACCGTAACGTGATCCAACTCCTTGGCACCTTGCTGAGAAAGCCAAGGTTTCTCTCACAGTCATTTCTCCAATATGAACATCATGCTGGCTGATATAAGCAGCAGTTCTTTGAGGTACAAACTCATTTAGTGCATGGCCATTGTAAGTCACACTCCCAGATAGCTGTATGAATTAAACATTGTTACGAGATTATATAACTTTACATATTAAGTAAACTTTTTAACTACTAATGAATTATACGTCGATGACGATGATGATATTAAATGGAAATTTGATTTACCTGAAGACTTGGATCAAGCTTTCCAGATAAGGCTAAAAGGAGTGTAGTCTTTCCTGAACCAGGAGGACCTAAGAGTAGTGTCATCCTTCGAGGTTTAATAATTCCATTAACATCCTTAAGAATCGCCACATGTCTCTTTTTGCTAGGGAGAATATGGAGAACATTCAATAAACCCTGAAACAACAAAAGATTTCAACTTATGAAACTCAACAACAAAAAACAAAACAGATCTAAGAAGAAAAAGTAAAATTTCTGATCACTCCTTACCTCTACAACATTAGTAACAGCATTAATGAAACTAGGCAAAGCTCTACTTCCCACAAAAGCTTCCGCATCAATTTTCAAGTTCTTATATCGAACTTCAATCGTCGGAATATCAAGTCCAACTCTATAATAAGAAGCAAAAACACAAAACACAATGAGTTATGAAAACACACATGTCCATAATCTGTTTTCAAAAGCTATCATAAACAGTTTATTGAAATAAGCTGAAAACAACACATGAACATATGATCCAAACATACATTTATTGAAATAAAATAAAAACAACTTATAGCTTATATAAGAAAACAGATTAACTCGATTTCATCTCATATTAAAGAAACAGCTTAAACAATAAGCACTTAATTAACCTGTAATAGAAAACTGGATCTTATAGTTATTTACCTATCAACTCTTTCCTTGACCTTCAAAAGAAACCTCTCATTATCCTGTTCAGCAACCTTAACCAACCTCTCCAGAAGCTTCTGCTTCTCTTGAAATCCAATATCAGTAACATCAACTTCAGTTGCAACTCCATGAGAAGCAGTTAAGAGACCTTTTCTCAAACGGTTATAAGTAGGTAGTTTTTCAAGTGCCGCCCATTTAAGCGCTTCTTCATCATCTTCTTCACGTGATGATTTAGAGAAAACCTCAACTCCACTGTTTCTCCATATTGTTGAACTTCGAGCTCGTAAACTGTTCGTTGCTCTGTATATATCAGTTCCTTCCATTCTCGCTGTTTTCAAACAGCTTCAACGCAAAGCTTGTGTTTCCTCAACGCGATTTTAGTTATAATGATTGTGATTATGAAAGTTGAAACCAAACAAGGCACTATCACCGAAAGAATCAATTAATAATTAACTAAAAGAAGAAAGAGAGAGTTATTTTTTGTGTTACTATTTAGAGGTTTGTGAAAAGGTGATGAAAATGAATGAGAAAATATGAGTGTATTTATACGTTTGATGAGAAATAGATTTAAGTCAAACGTGATTATTTGAGAAAAGTGATTAATAAGAAAAGTTACAATGAGGTCAACAATGGGAACCGGGAAGAAAAAGGAGAAGAAGCGAGGGAATTAAATTAATGTTTTGGTGGTCAAATAAAGTAAGAGGAAAGTTCTGTGTTGTAACGTGTTCTAAAGTAGAGAACACGGGTTATGATGAAATAGTTACTATTTAAAAATAATGTATTGATTCAAAAATTTATTATAATAATAATGTGATAATGTGAAGATTATTTAAAATAGAAGGGAAAAATGTTTATTCATTTTATATAAAGAGGGAATATTATTGTGTCTGTGTAGGTGTTAATATAATAATATTATTATTACATGATTAAACACAAGGCGGCTACGCTTCCTCATTGTCATTATTATTGTTATTATTATATTATTATTAGGCACGTTCATTAATTGAATTTATTTTTATTTTTTATTTTTGAAGAAATGTATTGAAGTTGGGATACTAGAAAAATGAAAATTAAAAATACAGTAGTTTGTTATTGGAGAAAAATTATTAATGAGAAACGGAAGAAAAAAATAGTACACGAGAAGAACGTTGGATTTAAAAAATTGGTAGTTAGAAGTTATTTGAGGACCTTGACTAATGACCAGTACAGGTGTGAAGTTAGGGATGATACATGTTATTTTCATGATTGCAATCTAATTTGAAAACAAGACATGGTTTCAAATTTCAACATTGAGATGAAAATTTTGTACAGATTTCAAACTGAACAACACAAGAATCATTTGAGAAAGATTAGAACATTGACTTTTGGACTTCTAGATGGAAACCAAATTAACATGACTTTTGTCAACAAATTGAAATTGATTGGTGCGTATTTGCCTTAAAAGGAAATGTGGATAACTAATTGCATTTCATACAAAATCATTATTGCTAATAATGGTACTTAGAAGATAATTTTTCCTTCATTCTCTTTTTTAAACAATGCAAATAAACAGAAACTCTCTTCATAATTATGAAGTCAACAGTATCAATGTGGAATAGACGTATTTTAAATAAATCTCAATAAAAATGAACGCTTTTAAAAAAAAAATTGAGTATTTATAGAATAAATGTATTTCATAAGCAAGGTTTAGCAATATGTTTTAGATTAATTGGACTTTTGAAGTGTTACACCTAATAAATTGAGTGAACATGTCTTTTAGTTCAGCGGAATGTGTTTGAGAGGTCGTAAAAGAATGGATAGATTTAACTTAATTTGGTTGATGTTGATATGGAAGATCAAGAACTTAACCATATTTCAGCGCAATATATTTAATTTTGACACTTTATTGTAAGAGAATTTCTTCACCCACCTCCTAACCTTCTTGCTCACCCTTAGTGAATTTACAACACTACCCCTTGTTTCGGAAGTTCATTTTCGAAAAGGTACTTTTTTTTTGAAAAAAATGTGTTTTCGGAAATGAACTTCCGAAAACGTGTTTTTTTTAATATAAAATATTGATTTCGGAGATCCATCTCCGAAATAAAGTTACATTTTCAGAAAATGTGGTGTTTCGGAAGTTCATCTCCGAACTCACCCCCCTTGGAGGAATTCGGAAATGCACTTCCGAAAAAAGGTCTGGACAGAAGAAAAATAACAAACAAGAACGATTCGCTTTATTTAATCGGATGAAGACGATGGAGGAGACGCTGCAACAGGTTAGAAAGTCCTGATCCTCTAGAAATCCATACCACATTGTAACTTACCAACATAATAAACAACAACAAAAAACTTATGAGCAAACTATACTTACATCATAGTGGTGTAGATCCTTATCAGCCACTCGCAACTGAAAATGATTAGCACGAACTTGAATTTTCCTTCCCAATTTTCCTTCTGAGACGACGGAGCCGACTCTAGAGTAGCCTTCTGTTTAACTTCGGCAGTCAGGCTCTCGATGGAGATCAGAGTCGAACTCAAGGAAGCAACCGGCGTTGCGACAGATGGAACAAACGGCGCTGAAACAGATGGACGAACAACCGGAGCTGCAACAACAGACGGAGGAGAGGTAACCGGGGCCAGAGCATATGACGGAGGAGGTGGATGTCCGGAGGAAGAAGGATTGGAGGTACGTCCACCGCGAGAGCCACGGCCACCACCACCACGGCCTGATCCTGCAGCATTGATGGATGATTGTTGAGAATGTGCAGGAGATGGTTGACTCCGGCGATTTTCGGGATGATTTCCTCCACCGCGGCGAGACATTGTGATGAAAGCAGTAACAAGAGATAGAAAACGTTAAAGCAAAGAAGAAGACTTAGGATCGAAAATGATTTGGGATATTTTGAAAGAAAAATGGGTGAGAAGCTTTTAAATAGGAAAGTGTTTTAGAAGTTAATCGTCTGAGAGTGGTGGGGAGAAGGAAAAGGGAACTTCGAAATTTCAAAAGGTTTTTTATTCTTTTAAATAGGGCGTGGCTGTGGAGCTTCCCAATTTTTGTTACGTAGGCTTTTAAGTAGGAAAGTGTTACCACATTTCTTAGAAGGTAACCGTCTTAGAAGGCTTACGTAGGCACATGTGTCCACATTTCTTACCTGATCAGGGAACGTCATTACAAAAAAATCAAACAAAGGGGTGCGCTGGGAAAGTCAAAGTTCTATGTTTATAATCCAGAAGATGGATAGTGTTCGCGGCGATGAAATCCAAGAATCTACATATTGAAATCAGAACAGTCCAAAAACTAAGATGATAAATCCAATACAAAAACACTGTGCGATACAATCCGAAATCAGAACAAAACAAAACAAAACACGTCAAACAAAACAAAAACACGTTATTCTGCCCGACGAGCGTTACAAAATACACATCAAACAAAATAAAAACACGTTATTCTTCCCGACGAGCGAACTCCTCCGAATGAAGATAATTATACCAATCCTCATCCCACTCAGTATCAGAACCATCAGCGTTGATCACGCCTGAAGACTGAGTCTGCACGTCCGAGCCATGGACCCCCAGGGGACGAGAAGCAGAACCAGTCAAAACCTTCTTCTTCTCCTTCACCTCCTTCACCTCCTTCACCTCCTTCTTTGAAGAACCCTTTCTTCCCTTAGCGCCACCCATTCCTGCGTAAAAATGAAGAAAGAAAGGTCCATGAGACCTCCTTTTATAAAAGAAGAAAGGGACACAAACTTCAAAGAAACAGGCACAATAAACAAAGGCGTTAAAAATAAAGTACTTGCAAATTAAAACGGACACTCCCTACCCTCTCTAGAAGACGCAATCCTGCGTGCTGGTTGATTGTCTGACATGTTCCTGTAAACAATTGAAATCGATTAATATGCGAGACAAAATAAAAAACAAAAAAATTTGAACTTCTGATACATTTCGGAAGTTCATTTCCGAAAACTGGGATGGAGGTGTTTTCGGAAATGAACTTCCGAAACACCCTTGCGATGGAGTTTTCTGCAACTTCCATGGCAGACCCCTAAATCAAACTTCAAACCAAATCAAAATGCTTCTAAACAACCTAAATACTACTAACAACCTAACCATATATCATTTATGCAATTAAAACCCTAAATAACATGCATTTGAATAATAGATCTACAAATTTCAAAACTTGCAAAGTGTTAGGATTGAGGGCTTTTGAATGTTGTTTAGCAGTGTGATTGGAGCCTTGATGCAGCTTTGGAATTCTGTTTGCACAAATTTTCGCCTTTGCCACTTTTTGTTTTGATTTAGGGTAAATGATTGGGGGAGGGGGAGTGTTTTGATAAATCTGCAGAAATCGCGGTATTTCGGAAGTGAACTTCCGAAATAATGTTTTCGGAAATGAACTTCCGAAATAAGTCAATTTTTTCAAAAAAAGACGCTTTCGGAAATGAACTTCCGAAGCAGGGGTATTTTGAAATTTTCGCTGGGGGTGACCCCCATAGGGAGGTGGCTAAAGAAATTTTCTTGTTGTAATACTGTTGATATTTAAGAAGAGAATTGGGAAAGAATATTTTCCATTATGCTTGAATAAATGTTACATATATGGGACTGTTTATATATACATAACAATGTGAGACTTATTTTATCCGTTCACATAACTAACTCTTAACTAACATATAATAGTTGAAAATTTCTTTACCCACCTCCCTATGGGGGTCACCCCCAGCGAAATTCCCAACTTACCCCTGCTTCGGAGATTCATCTCCGAAGTTTTTTTTTTTGTAGATTTTTATAGATTTCGGAGATGCATTTCCGAAATGCATCAAAATTCATTTATTTTTTACAATCAGGTAAGAAAACCATTACAGGACTCAGACGGTTACCTTCTAAGAAATGTGGTAACACTTTCCTACTTAAAAGCCTACGTAACAAAAATTGGGAAGCTCCACAGCCACGCGCTAATTCCATTTTGTTACTTACAGTACGTAGTACGTATTTTTATTAAAAGAATAAAAAAAACCTTTTGAAATTTCGAAGTTCCCTTTTCCTTCTCCCCACCACTCTCAGACGGTTAACTTCTAAACACTTTCCTATTTAAAAGCTTCTCACCCATTTTTCTTTCAAAATATCCCAAATCATTTTCGATCCTAAGTCTTCTTCTTTGCTTTAACATTTTCTATCTCTTGTTACTGCTTTCATCACAATGTCTCGCCGCGGTGGAGGAAATCATCCCGAAAATCGCCGGAGTCAACCATCTCCTGCACATTCTCAACAATCATCCGTCAATGCTGCAGGATCAGGCCGTGGTGGTGGTGGCTGTGGCTCTTGCGGTGGACGTACCTCCGGTTCTTCTTCCTCCAGACATCCACCTCCTCCGTCATATGCTTCGGCCCCGGTTACCTCTCCTCCGTCTGTTGT
The DNA here is from genome assembly GCF_029867415.1 of Vicia villosa. Classification (NCBI taxonomy): domain Eukaryota; kingdom Viridiplantae; phylum Streptophyta; class Magnoliopsida; order Fabales; family Fabaceae; genus Vicia; species Vicia villosa. The sequence continues at coordinate 870,763 of NW_026705050.1, forward strand.
TGCAGCTCAGGTTGTTCGTCCATCTGTTTCAGCGCCGTTTGTTCCATCTGTCGTAGCGCCGGTTGCTTCCTTGAGTCCGGCTCTGATCTCCATCGAGAGCCTGACTGCCGAAGTTAAACAGAAGGCTACTCTAGAGTCGGCTCCGTCGTCTTAGAAGGCGGTTAGGTTCCCTAACCGACCTGGTTACGGTCAATTGGGAAGGAGAGTCGGCTCCGTCGTCTCAGAAGGCGGTTAGGTTCTGATCGTACCTGATCAGAAGAATCGTCAAGGCAGCGGAATCTGGCTTGGAGAGCAAGATGGGGGGGTACCTGCAAGGTTCTCCGATGCTTAAGTTAGTAGCTATCAAAGAATGAGGGTTGAGAGTGAAGAATGGAATACCTGACCCTCTAGTGAAAGAGGGTATTTATAGCCCCCAGCGTTGGGCCAAGGTTCCCTAATTGGGCCAAATCCAACTGGAGGCCCACGTGCTAGGGAACTGCCAGAACGTCCCGTGCTAGGGCTGAGTCAGCAGGAGACTCACGTTCTGGATGAGCATAGCGTAGGGTTCGGAGATGGTTGACAGAATCCTTCGCTGAAGCGTGACGCGTGGTCTTCGCGCGTGGATAACTCTTGACGGTTACCCAGTAAATGGGCCCAAATGACTTGGGCATGCTCGGCTAGTGAGAAGAGCTGGGCCTGCTCGGCCCAGTCCAGAACAGATTCCATAACCGACCTGGTTACGGTCAATTGGGAAGGAAAATTCAAGTTCGTGCTAATCATTTTCAGTCGCGAGTGGCTGATAAGGATCTACACCACTATGATGTAAGTATAGTTTGCTCATAAGTTTTTTGTTGTTGTTTATTATGTTGGTAAGTTACAATGTGGTATGGATTTCTAGAGGATCAGGACTTTCTAACCTGTTGCAGCGTCTCCTCCATCGTCTTCATCCGATTAAATAAAGCGAATCGTTCTTGTTTGTTATTTTTCTTCTGTCCAGACCTTTTTTCGGAAGTGTATTTCCGAATTCCTCCAAGGGGGGTGAATTCGGAGATGAACTTCCGAGAACACCACATTTTCTGAAAAATAACTTTATTTCGGAGATGCATCTCCGAAATCAATATTTTATATTAAAAAAAACACTTTTTCGGAGATACATTTCCGAAAACACCTTTTTTTTCAAAAAAAGTACATTTTCGGAAATGAACTTCCGAAAATAGGGGTATTGTGGTAAATTCACCAGAGGTGGCCAAGAAGGTTAGGAGGTGGGTGAAGAAATTTTCTAATAGTTATGTTGATACCTCCTCACAAGTTTAGTTGATCCTTATTGTGAAACCACTATGACCGCAACCACAGTCTTCTCAGGGCTTATGACTAGCACCTAGTCCCTAAAGAAAATATTCAACCATGTTGATGAAGTGTGTGTATTACAAAGATGCTTCCAATAAGTTGATTACACAATGTTTAAGTACAGCAACACAAAAGTGTTGATAAGAAAGATACAGACAAAATCTCCTTGTTAAAAATACAAAACTATACAAAGAATTTCTCTGACATAGTTTGTGCAGCACTTTGGTGTAGTTTTGTAGAACTTATTCGTTGATTTTAAATTCTTCCAATGGATTGCCTTATAAAGAATGATAGATCCGTTAGAGGGTAGAATAGGAAATGCAAATTACAACTGTAAAGTCCCCAACGGTCATGGTGGGAATGGTTGATAACAAGTACAGGTTGGATTGTCCTTACGCCACCTTATAAGAGTACAGGTCATAGTTTAAGTTAGTACTTTTATGCTCACCATCACACGCAAGTTGTCCTTGATCTTCTAAGTCTTTAGATGCTTCTAATTATATGTTGATTGAAGCATGTTTTAGATGATCACAACTTGAATCTTCAAACCTAAATCTTTGAGTCTTCAGAGCTTGTTCAGCATAACCTTTGTCTTTAGAGTCTTCAGCACTTTGTCTTCAGAAGCGATGTCTTTAGATCTTTAGAGCTCGTTTAGCAGAACCTTGTCTTCAGCATCTTCAAAGCATGGGACACAGAAGTAAAGCTTTAGAAGGCCTCTAAAGCTTCCCTTACAATGTCACGATCATAAGCTCTTATAGTAACGTTATTTGGCATCGTTGCATAAGTAGCATTCAAGAAACATCACTTCCATTATAACACATCACTATAGTCAGAACCTGCAAGTAAAAAGCCACACACTAGAAAGAAAATTGTTAGTGTATATAATTGTTCCTTAATATAACATGTAAAGTTATCATCAAAACCTAAGCTCAAATGTAGAACCAGTCTTGTTCTGACAATCTCGCCCTTTTTGATGATGACAAAACCATATATTTTGATAGAATAATTTATACTAGGTAATCACCATAAAACTCAAATTTAGACAAGCTAACCAGCTCCCCCTAAATCTGTTAATACTTTAAAATTCATTTAAGATTTTTCAGAGTCTCCCCTTGAGCCCAAGACTCACAAAATAAATTTTGAAGTACAAAATGAACTATAGAGAAAGAATACTTCTCCATTGACATCTCATCAAAGTCTGACTAGAGCTCTATAATCTTCATCTCATAACCTGGCGTACTATCAGAACACTATGAGTATCATAACCTAGTTTAGTTACTGTCTTAATGCCAAGCATCAAACATTAGAACTTATAATGTTGGCTATCCAGAAGCTTGATTACACACGAGAAGGTGCCAAACATCATATTATCAGAAGGTTCAGAACCTGAACCAACTCCTGACAGACCATGTCTTCTGACCATGTCTTCTTACCGTGTCTTGGACCATGTCGTAGACCACGTCTTCTAACCATATCTTAGACCACGTCATAGAATATGTATTATGACCACGTCTCTTGAACATGTCTTAGAACACATCTTTAGACCATGTCTTTTAGAGCATATCTTCTGACCATGTCTTCATAAGGTTCACAACCTTGAAATAGTATCTGAACAAGAGCAGACTTACTACACTTCCAAACAATTCGCAACTTCTGAAGTATCAGAGTCTGATCCTTAAGAACCTTAGTTACAACAGTTTTTAGATAGTCCGCGACTTCTGAAAAGCTTTGTAAAAAATCATGTTGCAGAAGCACGCGTTTAACATTATTTTAGAAAGTTCACAACTTCTGAACAAAATGCTAATCATAGATTACCCTTGACTTGCTTCCAGATAGTTTTCCAACTTCTGAAGCATCAAAGTCAAAACACCATACTTTCATAAAGTTCACAACTTCGGAACAATAGATGTTATCAACATATGATCACCTTAATTTCAAACAGTCCACGACTTCTGAACAATAAAGGTAACTGAGCTTGATTTAACCTTATTTTCAAAAATTTCACAACTTCTGAAACATATGTCGTATCAATGTACACGTGTATTTGAATCACAGTGAGCTTGCGGAATATTAGAGCGTAGGTTCACAACCTCTTTTCTCATAAAGCTTATAACTTTTGAACACATCACAAAGTCATAGCAGAAATAACTTTCAAGAGAAATAGAATAACACATTATGATTCATTTTAGACGGTTCACAACTTCTAAACAACGACATATTTTATAACAGAAGCTTTTAGCTCTTCAAAGCAACTTCTAATTCATCTTTGATCTTGATTACGTTTGTTGATGCGAAACATCTTGATCTTGTCTTCTGACGTTAATCTTCTTAGGATCTTTTGATTCCATATGGTCTTAGACCAGATGATGATCTTATAGAAAATTTCAGACAAAACTCTTCCATATGATATGAAGGATTGGTATTGGCTTCTTGAAACAACCACAAACTCTTGCAGAAAGTTGAAGATAGTTTGAGGGAGGTTCACATGTAGGTTATTAACCAAGAAGTAGATGAAGAAACGATCATCATGAGACAAAATGTGTCTGTTAACCATTCTTGGAGGAAAATTAGTTAACAACAGCTTAAACCATATTTTTGGAATGGGTAGAATATTTCCAGGGTTGGTGGATTCATATAAATATGAGACATCATGAAGAGAAACTAGCTGCTCAACAAAGGAATACTGAAAAAGAAACTGTTTAATAGTGAATCCAGTTTCTGCACAACCGACAACCTTAGCTATAGATGACAGTGTGATAAAGATAGGAATGTTGTGGACCTGAGATATAATGACACTATCATCATACCTTACATACACATTTTTCCATAAATCTTCAACCAGATGAATGTAGATGGGTTTCTCCAGTACAGTGAAGTAGTTAGACCATTCCTGGATATGCATGATGAAGGTGAAACATGGAGCAACCTCTTTTAAATGAAGAATCTTGATTTTCACTTCCGAGATGATTTCAAGAATATCTTCATTGCCAGAGAAAGTTTTTAGATATATGATGGACTAAAGACAATGCAATACAAGGAGTGAGGAGATATAAGAAGGAAGAAAGGAAACGTGACTAACTGGAGAAAATATTTTTCAAGAAGTGACAAGATATAATGAAATCAGAAAGTGTGCTAACATGATTTATTTTCAGAAAAGTAGATGACCCAAAAAATGTCAGACAATTACTCCCTCCGTCTCACAATAGGTGTCCTCTTTCCTATTTTTATTTGTCTCAAATTATTTGTCCATTTAGAATATCAATGTGATATTTATTATTTCTTTCAACTAACTTACCCTTATTTATTATATTCTAAATCACATAATTACTGCACTACCTATTATTAATGAGGATATTTTGGTAAAATTCACTTTCATCATTGAAATCAACACAATTAATCATTATCTTAAAAAGTGTGAAAAATTCAAAGAGGACACATATTGTGAGACGGATGGAGTAATATACTTTTCTGACATAGTGTCAGATGGATGAGTAAGTGTATATACCTATAATTAGAATAATAATTGATAAAAAAATGCTATAATAATTTTACCTTCTGGAAGACCTGTTGAGATAGAACACTTTTTATTCTGAACATGTGACCATGTTTAAATAATGTTTCAGAATAAAGACAAGTCTATCTTCAGCAAGGGGTTTTGTAAAGATATTAGCCCATTAATGGTCTGTGTCGACGGATTTTAAACAAAGTCTCTCATAAAATAATGTTTGATAAAATGATGTTTGATCTCAAAATGGTTCGCTCTAGAATGCAAAATGGGGTTTTTAGATAAGCAGATGGCATAAGTGCTGTCACAGAAGATAGGAATGTTATTCTCAAAAATTTGATAATCCTCTAACTGACTTTTCATCCAGAGGATTTGTGTATTGCAACTAGAATCATATATGTATTCTGCTTCATTAGTTGAGAGAGCTACAGTAGATTGTCTCTTGCTGAACCATAATATTAAGTTGTATCCTAGAAATTGACAGCTTCTAGAAGTACTTTTTCTTTCTAGTCCCTCATAAGCATAGTCAACATCATATTTTCTTACTAATGAAAATGAAATCCCTGTTTTTGAAATGTGTGAATTTTTTTATTTTATTTTTTGCTCTATATATCTAATTTCTAAGGGAATGGGACCCTAATAATCCAGAGTTCATGCCGAGAGGTCATGATACTGGTCAAGTATTATTCCTACTAGGAATCGAGCTCGATATTCCCCGAACTTCCCGTCCTTAGCAGGAACTCGTTTACTACTCGAGCTCAATTGATAAAATATTTTTGTAATTAAAATATTTTCTTACTAATGAAAATGAAATCACTGTTTTTGTACAGAACAAACTGTTTTTTGGATAATCCATAATCAAATATTATTAGTTTTTTTTTATAAACTGAAAATATCATAAATCAAAAAAAGAAGGAAAATACAAACACAAGGGGGGGACCGAACCAAAACCCCTTAAGGAATGAGCCTTAGCCTAGGGGTACCTTCCCTGTCTAATATATAATCCTTCACAATAATAGAGGGAACATCAGAAAACCAACAAAAAGCATTACAAGAAAGACCTATATTCGCAAGGTTATCGGTATAAAAATTGGCTTCGCGATAAATATGAGATACCGTAAAATCCATGTTATGATAGTAAGCACGGCAACATAGCCAACGAGATCTGATATGCCAAGGAACAAGGTCCGGATTAGAAAAAGCTTTAACCACGAGAACACAATCGGTTTCGATCCAAATATTCCTCCAACCGTTTAATCTTGCTATCTCAATAGCAATCATAGCAGCAGTAAGTTCTGCAACTTCAGCAGAACCTTCCCCCAATAACTCACAGAAGCTCCCTAAATGATCAGCCTTATGATTCCAAAAAATTCCTCCACAGGCCATAGTACTGGGAACACCACAAGCAGCCCCATCAATATTAACCTTAATCCAACCTAAAGGGGGAGGGCTCCAAAGGACCTCCATGAAAGCAACCTGACCACCCCCAGGGTGGATATTGATGTTGAAACCTTTTAACATGGAAAAGCTTCTCATAGAGTTATTAGCCATGCAAGAAGTGGTGTCTCCCACCAATTTAGCCCGAGCCTGAATGCTTGCCACACAATGCTTCCAATGCTTCTTTCTACCATCAAATCTCATAAGATTCCTAGCATTCCAAACAAAGTAAAACAGACTGCAAATAGAAGAAGTTATGACAGCCATAGCTTATTTCGATGGAGCACCAGAGATCAAAGACCAGCAATCCTCAATGCTTTCCACTTTGTTCACAAATTGCAGCTTGTCTTTTAGCCAGTTCCAAACATTAATCGCAAAACTGCACTCAAAGAATGTATGCCTTGTAGAATCTGCAGCCTTGCAGCAAAAAGGACACATATAAGGGCCAAAAAAACCACACACAGTAAAAGCCTCATCTGAGGGTAACTTCCTGTGGATAATTCTCCATATAACCATGGCATGGGAAAGAGGAACATGTTTGTTCCAAATCATCTTAGCCCAAGGAACCGGGGAGCTTTGCTTTTGAAAAAACCTATAAGCTTTCTTGAGACTCAACTCTCCATTAATCTCTTCTTTCCAAATGACATAATCCTCAAAGCTAACTTCTGGAATCTTAACCGCATTAATTAACTGACTCAGCATAGGGAAGGCCGTGTGGACATTAGCAGGGATGCACCAATTTTGGTCAATGAGCCAATCCTTAATTAAGATTTGTAAGTTTTTGTGATAGATTTTCGGGATGTTGAGAGTTTCTACAAGAGGTTCATCTAAACACTTGTCCTTCCAGAAATTGATCCTAGCACCATTGCCAATAATCCATTGAGTATGATCCACCACCATGTCATAATGCTCTTTAATGCTGCTCCATATAGAAGACTTAATATGGTAGGAAATCGGTTTTCCATTCCTCATGACTCTTGAAGCAAGCAAAGAAGACCAACTCTGCAGTCCCTTCGCAAAAGACCAGCAAAAATGCAAATTAGAGGCCGAATTAAAGGATGTCAAAGACTGAATACCAAGCCCCCCTTCTTGAATGCTCTTGCAGCAGTCCTTCCATGCCACAGTGACAAGTTTTCTTTGCTCCAAATTTCCACTCCAAAGGAAATTTCTCATCCAAGTGTTGATCTGCTTAATTATGGAGGCTGGCCAACTATAGACAGTAATGCAATGTATGAGCATGCTCTGAACCACAGCTTTGATAAGTTGAAGTCGACCAGCCATAGACAGCAAACAAGCTTTCCAATGAGCCAACTTGACTTTGATTCTATCTACAATAAAAGCAAAATAGTGAGATTTAGGTCTACCTACAAATATAGGAGCACCAAGGTAAATGAGTGGAGGTTTGGCCATTTTAAAGCCTATAAGATCAGCCAAAGCTTTGTGTCTGTCTGTACTCATTCCTCCAGCATAAATGATCGATTTAGAACTGTTGCACACTTGGCCATAACAAACAGCATATTCCTTTAAGAGGCTGTTAATGGCCTTTAAGGATTTAAAGTCTCCCCTGCAGAAAAGCATAATATCATCAGCATAAAGAGTGTGAGAAGGGACAAAGGAAGATTCATTGGCCTTAATAAGATTAATCTGGTTAGATTGAACTAAGTGAGTGATTCCTCTACTAAGCACCTCTCCAGCCAGACATAAAAGAAGGGGAGACAAGGGATCTCCTTGTCTCACCCCATTGGAATAGTTGAAAAACCCAGCCTGTCTACCATTAAACCCAATAGAAAGTTTAGCAGAGTGCAAGATGGTGGAAATCCAGCTACACAGTTTATTGCTAAAGCCAACGCAAGAAAGAGTCTTAAGGAGAAAGTCCCAATTCAAAGTGTCAAAAGCTTTAGATATGTCAATTTTAAAAGCTACATTCCCACTATAACTTTTGTTCCCCAGAATGTTGACAGCCTCAGAGGTCAAACAAATACCATCCTTTATATTTCTACCCCTAATAAAACCTTTCTGTTCAGAGGAAATAATATAAGGCAGAATGGGAGCCAATCTATCAGCCATAATCTTGGAAATAATTTTAAATTTAAAGTTAGCAAGGGCTAAAGGCCTATAATGATTTATACTATCAGCATCATTAGTCTTAGGAATAAGCACAATAGTATTGGAGTTATAATTAGGAAGAATCCAGTTCTGCAAGAAAAATTGAGTAGTAGCCTTGATCACATCATGCTTAATGATTTTCCAATATTTCTGGTAGAATACTGCTCCAAATCCATCTGGACCAGGAGCAGAATCAGACTTCATATTCATGACAACATGAGTGATTTCTTCAGCACTAGGAATAGCCACCAGCATAGCATTAGTGTTGTCATTCACAACTTTAGGTATCACCTTCTCAATAAGCCCGTTATCCTGCATATCAACATTCTGGTTGAAAATGTTAGTGAAGTGATTAATAAGATGGGATTCAATCATAGCATGATCAGTTATAACACTATCATTAAGGTTAAGAGAATATATGAGGTTCTGCTTTCTTCTAATCTTAGCAAAAGTGTGAAAAAATTGAGTATTTCTGTCCCCATCAGTGTGCCATTTAATACTGGCTTTTTCTTTCCAGAATTCCTCTTCAAACATTAAAGCTTTTTCCAACTCATATTAAGCTTTAGCTTCAGCACTTTGCCTATTATCAGAATAACCAAGGCTATTGATTTCCTTCTGAATGCTCTTGAGATTAGTTTCAGCTTCTAACACTCTAATTTTAACATCACAAAAAATGTTCTTGTTCCAATCCTTTAATTTTAGTTTAAGGATTTTCAATTTTTGGTCAAGAACAAACATAGGACAACCATAAACAATAGAGTTCCAAGTGTCTTTTATTATTCTCTCACAGTCATCATGGCCAGTCCACACTTTAAGGAACTTAAATTGAGACTTAATGCTAATCTTATTAAAATCTATAGAAAGCAAAAGAGGATAGTGATCAGATTTTATCCTAGACAAAGTATGACAATTCACATTAGTACAAATATCTAACATGTCTAAGTTACAAATAGCTCTGTCTAATCTTTTTTCAGTCAATCTAGAACCTTTCCTACCATTAGACCAAGTAAAAAAATTTCCAGCAGTTTGCAGATGAACAAGCTTGTTAGCATCAGACTAATTAAAGAAATCTTGCATAGGAATTCTAACAGGGGACCTAGATCCTCTATACTTATCAGCATTAATGATAGCATTAAAATCACCAAGTAATGTCCAAGGAATCTGTCTATTAGCCATGTTAATACTAAGGTTGTGCCATAACTTTCTCCTAGTTAAATAACAAGTAGAAGCATATATCACAGAGAATCCAAGGACATGATTATTAAGGTTTAAAGTAAAAGAAACATGTTGGTCATCAATAAAAATTATGTCAGGATTCATATTAGCCTTACATAAACACCAAAGATTAGGCAAACCATTCCTATTATTAAAAGCAAAGGGTTTAAGATCAGACCTGTGGAGCCACCTTTGAGGAAACTTGCCAAAGTCCATCCATGGTTCAGCAATAAAAACCAAATCAGGAGTATTACACTGAATTAACCTTTTCAGAGCCAACCTTGAAGAACTGTTGGCAATACCTCTTATGTTCCAATATATGCACTTCATAAGGAAGGATTTTGAGGACTAGGCACCTGCCTAGTGATGGAAGTATCTGCAGACTTGGATTTTCTGTTTCGCCTCTTCTTGTTTGTAACGAGTTGGAAGTCTTGAATTTGGAACAAATCAACTCCTTGATCATCCTGCTCAGCCATGTTGTTCCATGACTCATTCAAGAAATTTGTGACTTGCTCCTTATGTCTAGCATCCAGTTGAGTCTCTGGGACAAAATTGACCATTTGAGTCGCATCTACATACTCTCCTTCAGAAGAGTTTTATGTCCCATTGGTATTACCATGATCATCCAGAGGTTGAGAAAGTATCCTGCTAGGATCTTCATTCCTTTTTTCTAGCACACCAATAGTGTCATCAGCATTGTTAACCAAATCCCTTATCGGTGTTAAAATAGGATCATTCCTGTTTGCTCCATTTTGAATTTCCACCTGTTGTTCAGCACCAGATTTGGAGTTTTCACCCACCAAGAACTTCCTACCCGTGGGAATGAAATGGCTCCTATCCTGCCTAGTATTTTGTTCTTTTTCTTTTCCCGATACCTGTTGTTTCCTTTTACAGTTCTCAACCTTATGGCCAATACATCCACAGTGATTGCAGAACTCAGGGATTCTCTCATATTCAATGTCCACGAAAAAGGCAAATCCCACCCTTTCAACGAGGACCTTATAGCATAGCTCTTTAGTTAATTCCAAATCTACCAAAATTCTAACATAGTGTCCGAATGGTCTATCAAACGAAGATTTGTTAGAAGCTGAGTCTATGCAAATTGGCGTACCTATGCTACTGGCGATGGCGAACAAAACTCTAGGCCTCCAGTATTCTTGGGATAGTCCGTGAATCTTAATCCAAACTTGGGCTGAAGTTTGTTTAAGAGTTGAAGGGATAAAATCTTTTGTCCAAGGGAACAACTTGAGAATTCCATTGGAAAGCGTCCAAGCACCAACTGACCGCACTCTTTGCACATCTTCTAGCGAGGAAAATGCAAATTCGAAGAATCCTTTCCCTAAGGACGTGACTCCCCATTTGCCAATCGATGGCCACAACTCCGATAATCTACTCTTCAGATTAACAACCGTGAGCGGCTGCATACCTTTAGACCAAATCACGCGTCCATGAAGGTGATGTTTGCATTCTTCAACGCCAAGAGCATATTCTTCTTTTGGGATTGTTATAGCAATTCTATCTCCTTTCAGGCAGGGGACCGACAGTTGACTTAAAGGAATATCACACACATTGTTGGAAACAACCGAGGCAAACAATTTAGACTTCGTCTGCAAGGTCGTAGGATTTTCTCTAGGTTTCTCTGACGTGTGAGCATTTGCTGTTTCAGGGAAGAGGAGAGAAGCGTCCATCATAGAGCAGGAGAAGAAGGTGGTAGAGGGAGAAGAAAAGTTTCGAAACTTGGAAGAGATAGCCGTTACCGACGGCGAACTAGCCGTTATCGTTTCTCATCCTAATACTCATCGAATTCGTTTTTGACTAGTAATATTGATTTAGATTACACCAAATCACATCATAAAATCACCCAAGTGGTGTATTATATTAGTATTTAATTTGTTTTTTCTAATTAAATTTGACTTCTAGATAGAATAAAAACAGCCTATGTCGCATTCATGAATCTCTTTCGATGGCCTGACCATGTTCAACATTTATCACCTAAATTACTTAAATACCCCTTTCCTTCTTGACAATATTATCTTTTTTTCTTCAATATTTTCTACTATTAACCAATTGCTCTATAAATCATATTTTGAGTTTATAACTTATAGTTTATAAATTTGTATGACAATAAAAGACTTGTTCGATAAAAGTCTTTTCATCACGAACTCATAACTTATTTTTCAGACGCTATTTTAAATAGCGTTTTAGATTATAACTTATAGCTTATCATTTTTCTTTCATTAATATCCTTATAAATTTTAATTATTTTAAATATACATTTAATTATTAATTAATAAATATTTTTTATGTCATTTTACAATATTTATCAGCTAGTTAAACCGCTAATTTTACCAAACACTTTAATTAGTTTATTAGTTATCAGACATCAGCTATATAACTATCAACATCAGTCATCAGCCATAAACTATCAACCATCAACCATAAACTAGTTTATCACCCAACCACTAATTTTACCAAAACAGAGTCTATCTTATCTTTATAATTTAATAACTCATGTATCTAAATAAGATTTAAAAGGGTGTGCAACAATTCTTTATTATTTAAAAATGATTCTCAATTTTTCACTTTTTAAATAACTAATGTGCGGTTCTTGTTAGTTGTGTCTTTATTAGAAAGATAAAAAAAGTATTTTATATAATTATTATAGGGAGCATCATTATGAGTTGGTTCCAATTATTTAAATATTAAACTGGTACATTATTTGTACTTAAATATATATAAAATAATAGTAGAAAACGTCAAAATCTATGATCTTAACTTAACAGCTTAAAAGTAAAGTGAGAAGAATTTATACAATAAATAAATGTCATTGCCAGCTCTTTTGACATTTTTAAATGCCTTATGGGCAAGGGCAATCAAGATATGTAGATTAGAAAGATCCTGTCCTCCACCCACTCTCCTAGTAAATAAAACAATCATTTATCTTTAGACAATACTAGTAATTAGTACTATTTTCTTTCACATTTATAATATTTTCCTATCTTAAATTAATTAGTTTAAGTTTTGAATCTATTAACTTTTTAACAATACTTTTATTTAATTCAAAACATATTTATTTTAGCTTTAAAATATATATTTTAAAAATAATTTTATAAAAATGTATTTTAAAATATTAAAAGTTCTTTTAAATTCATTTTTTATAAATATTATTGAATACTAAAATATAGTTGAAATCACAATTTTTTTTATAAAAAAAATCAAAATTTTTTATAAGAAGTATTTAAAAATAATTTGAAATTTAAGTGATTTTTTAAAATTTTAATATCCAAAAAAATATAGTCAAAAGATAAAATATTTAAAATAACATTTTAAGAATAAAAATTCTAAAAAAAATTATTAGAAATTTTTTGAATAAAAATTTATAAAATTTTTTAAACATAAATATATAATACTATAAAATTTATTTTAATTAGAGGTTGAAAAAATCTGTCCTGAACAAAGTGTTAGAAATGTTCTTCTTTTAACATTTTTATTAACATTCATTTTTAAATTTAATTGTATTTATATAATTTTTATCACTTTATATTTTATAACGCCCCCTAGATTTTACTCATTTGCAAAAAGAATTATTTTTTTTTAAAGTGTTCTTAATTTTTAATTAAACAACTCAAGCAACTATTTTTTATTAATTTTAACCATTCTAAAAACAATAGTGGTGCAGCATGTTACCTGCTTTCTTTGAAATACTATTTATAAATTTTTTAAAGGTTGTTAATATTAAATTTAACCTAACTAATTATTTTCTTAAAATATTTAACTGCTTTAAAAAATATATTTTTTAAAAAGGCATATAATATAAGAATGAAGGAGTATGTCTAAATAAATTGCTTTAGAGTACACTCTAGTGATCAATATATATACAACATCAATCACTTGCTTGAAAGTTGAAATCATCTATTCTATACTATCTTTGGAAGTTGAAGATCTAGACAGATACAGCAAGATGAGAGCAGCAATTTCTACAAAATCATATCTATAACCAATGTATCATCTCACTTCTCTAATAAACTCTTTCGAATTGGCCTTCAAATTTATTTGTTACATCTCCAAATTGTGATGCAGCAAGTTCATACAAGGTGTAAGCTACAACACATATCCAATAGGAGATTCCAAATTCCACAAAATGCGGTAGCCATGATCGAAGCAACATGTTGGCCTGTTCTTACACCCATAGTCACCATACCATAAAAAGTGAAAGCATAGGAATGTGAAGTACATAAATAATACTATATGTCAAAGGAATTTGAATGCAGACAAGCCAAATTTGATCATAGGATAAACTATAACACTTATTGTAATATGTGTCACGGTGTTTGGAGACGGTCGGGAACAACAACAAACAAATGAGTTATGAATTTTTTCATTCATGCATACTAACTAACACACACTTGGATTCTAACGACCTATAATTCAAGTGCGACTCACTTGCATCATTACTAGACTTAATCTAGATTAACACATACTTGGATAATGAAATTTTATTTGTGTCATTGGATTCTCACTTTAATTAGATTTTCAAATTGTTGGATGTATTAATTGTCAATAATTCTTGACTTTTTCCTTTCTCATTGTTTTTTTTTTTTGGTTACAATGGAGGGCATAAGTCCAACTTCTCATTGTTATTTTTAGTAAATACAAAACTATACCGGTAATTATACTAAGAGTGAAGGTCCATTTTAGTCACTCACAAAAAATGCAGAGGTCAGATTAGTCCCTGAGGAAAAAAAAGTCTCAATTAAATCTCTTACAAAATTTAACCGAGTCATGTTAGTCCCTCTACTAATATTTTTTTTCAAACCGTTTTTTTTTCCTTACTTTTGAACCGTGATTGGACTGTCAGTGAAGACCCATTTTAGTCCCTCACAAAAAAGGAGAGTCCAAATTAATCTCTGAGAAAAAAACTCTATTTAATCCCTTACAAAATTTAACTAAGTCATGTTAATCCCTCTTTAAATATTTTTTTTCAAACGATTTTTTCCTATTTTTAAACCGTGATTGGACTCCTATTTTACGACGGTTGATTTGAAATTATTTTTGAAGGGATTGTAGATAAATCATCGTGATACCATAATTTTCTGTTTTTGTTGTGTTTATTATCATGCTTATGGGTGAGTAACTACGGTTTTTCTTATTATGTATTCTTGTGTATTAGATGTTGTTATTATTTCAGTTGTCAACGATCTTTTAGGAAGATTTAGTTCTGCTGCTGGTGTGATTTAGGCTAATTTATTACTTTTGTAAATAATATTTGTGGCGAAAATAATACACATGATATATGTTGGAAGAAATTTAGTTTATACCATATTTCTTAAATTTTGATGATAACAAAGTATTTAAAGAACAATTAGGTATACTAGGTAACCTAACTTCTGGTGGAAACTCAGACTCTGAATACCGGGTGCAAACAAATTTAACCTCTTACCCATACTCAATTTCTGAAAGCATGTCTATCTTGTCAAGTCCAGTCACGGTTTAAAAATAGAAAAAAATCGTTTGAATAAAATATTAAAAGATGGACGGACATGGCTCAGTTAAATTTTGTAAGAGATTAAATAAATATTTTTTATTAGGGACTAATTTGGACTCTCTTTTTTGTGAGGGATTAAAATGGGACTTCATAGGCGGTCCAGTCACGGTTTAAAAGTAAGAGAAAAAAACGGTTTGAAAAAAAATATTAGTAGAGGGACGAATATGGCTCGGTTAAATTTTGTAAGGAATTTAATATATACTTTTTTATTCTCATGGACTAATCTGACCTCTGTAATTTTTGTGAGGGACTAAAATGGACCTTCACTCTTATACTAAATAATTATATTTAATGACAACAAATCAATTTATGATTTGTTTCTCTTATTCTAAGAACAAAATAATAAATATAATTAAGAAGACAAATTGACTTCTTATTCACACTTCCCCTCAAATTTATGCGGCTGGTCAATGAGCATCAATTTGCTAACAAGAAAATAATGACGTGGATGCAAAACAGCCTTGGTAAAAATATTTGCAACCTGCAACTGAGTACTTACATGAGAAAGTGATATTAGTCGGTCATCATACGCGTCATATATTGAATAACAATCAACTTCAATATGTTTGGTGTGTTCATGAAAATCATGATTCACAATGATTTGGATAACACTTGTATTGTCAGTATAAAGTGAGGTTGACTCTATTTGAGGAAATCCAAGTTCATTCGAAAGACCACCAAGCCAAATTATTTCAGAACAAAAAACATACATGGCACAATACTCAGATTCAGAAGAAGATTTAGAGACTCTTGCTTGTTTCTTACTTTTCCATGAGATCAATGAAGAGCCTACCAGTTACAGATCGTCGAGTATCAGGAGACCTTGCCCAATCAGCATCGCTACAAGCAGTCAATTTAGGAGCAATTCTAGTGGTAAAGAATAAACCACAATGAGAGTTTTCCTTCAAGTAGTGAATTATGCGACAAACTGCTGCCAAGTGAAGATGGCGAAGAGAGTGCATGAATTGACTTACTTGTTGAACAACAAAAGATATGTCAGGACGAGTAATAATCAAGTAATTAAGGCTACCCACAAGTTGACGATACAATAAGGGAACAAACAATAGATCGTTATCATCACAATGATATTTAACATTAACCTCGAGAGGAGTAACCACTGGATTAGCCGATTGGAGACTAGCCATAAAAATTAAATTTGTGGCTCTAATATCATTTGTTGGAGCAACAATCAAGGGTTGACGATACACTAAGGGAACAAACAATAGATCGTTACCATCACAATGATATTTAACATTAACCTCGAGAGGAGTAACCACTGGATTAGCCGATTGGAGACTAGCCATAAAAATTAAATTTGTGGCTCTAATATCATTTGTTGGAGCAACAATCAAGGGTCGACGAGGGAGCGTTTTTAACTTTGGGAAAATTCCTTTAGGAGCAACACACTTTTGTGAGAGACACACAACATACTCACCTAAAATCTTAAGGTGATAGGTGCGTGGATTCTCCCACTTATAAATGTTGGAAAATAATTACAAGTGTGAGTAATGTGGGAAAATAGTCTCGCATTGGATACAAAAGTGGAGACTTGAGCATTTATAAGTGGGAGAACTCACTCACATACCACCTTAAGGTTTGGAGGTGAATTAGTTGTGTGTCTCTCTCGCAAAAGTGTGTTGCTCAAAGAAAGTCCCACAAAGTAAAATTTTCCTCGCTCGACCCCCCGATTGTTGTGCCAACAAATGGTATCAGAGCCTTTGGTTTTGAGAAAGGGAATGACTTACTTGTATCGAAATGCCCGTAGGAGGTGTCCCATTGAAGAGAGTCAACAGCTGTAAAAGTGAATGTGGAAGAAAGAGCTTCCAGTTGAGAGGGATCATTGTGGATAGACTCACAATTGATGGGGAGTGTTGAAAAAGAATTACAAGTGTGAGAAATAGGGGAAAATAGTCTCACATTAGATAAGGAAAGTGGATACTTGAGCAATTATAAGTGGGATAACCTACTCACCTACCACCTTAAGATTTTTGGTGATAAAGTGGTGCGTCTCTCACAAAGGTGTGTTGCTCAAGGAAAGATAAATATGGCATTCAAGGACGTAAATGAAGGACTCGTTGCTTCTCTCTCTAAATAAATCTCTGCCTTTTCTCTAAAAACTACTTCTCATTCCCTTTCAAATTCAAACCTGTTTTTTTTCATGGGGATTTTGTTTTATGATGGTTCGATCGATCATCTTAGCCACGTCACTGCCAAACCCATTAAATGAGTTGTTCTTTACTGTGACGGAGATGACTGGTTCGTTATGGTAGTTTCGTCGTCTTCTCTAGTGGGTCTCTTAAACGACTATGATTTTGCAACATATGCATGCTTGGGTTTCTTGTGGAAGGTTGGTATCCTGATCTTTTGATTATGTGATTATATCTAAATTTGTTGAGATCTATAAGTTACAAGATTTTGTTGGAATTAAACCCAAAACTTTGACTAATTCCTTATCGCTACACAATGAGAATGAAATAAGGAAGAAAGAAAATTTAGGAAGAAAGGTGAATTAGGGTTTGAACAAAATAAGAGCAGGAAGAAGAATATTTTCTACATATTTTTTCTTTACTTTCAAACTGGAATTATTCTTTGCAAACTGCAAGTATTCAATGTTATACAAAATAAAGGTTACTCCATCTATTTATAGTTTTAAGTTGCTTTCTTTCTAAAACAAAGCCCAAAACTAAAAATGCCCAAATTACCTACTTTGGTCTAAATTAAAATCTTGTGTCAAACAACCTGCTTCGACACTTCGACAACTATTCTAGATTAGACTATTTTAACACAACTTTCCTTCTATCGAGCAACTTGCTTTAACACAATAAATTACAATTTTAACTAGAGGTTCTGAGTCCAAGTCATTTTTATAAATGACGTATTTAATACTTTTTAATTTTTGCGCAAAATAATTAAAAAAATGTTTGCCTTCTTTTGAGTAATTAAGAAGATGTAAATATAGCATTTTAATACTTATGAACAAGAATAATTCATGCTATTTAATCTTAAATTTTCAATAATTAATAATATTGTTATGATTTGAATTTATAACAGTCTTAAATATTATTTATTATAAATTTTAATTATTTTTTAATTTATTACAAAGTTGATAATGTAAAATTTAAGATATTTAATAGTTATTATTAATATTTATTGTTGTTTTAAATATTATTAATTTTATTTTTTTGCAATATTTTGCAATTTTCGTAAAAGAAAAAAGTCAATTTATTTAGAATAGTAATAGTTGATTTAAAAAAAAAACAAAAAGATATTAGTTAAAGAAAAATGTATATCTTTTAGTTAATTTTTTTATTTTAATAAATATTTAAATGTGGTTCATAAATGATTATCATAAGTATTTGGAAGCAATGACTCAAGCTTTGGAACATCAGTCGAACGTTGGTGAGAATGCTGCTTCTCACAACTTGGCTACTTTCCAAAGAGAGAACCCTCATGTGTTTATGGGAACTCATGATCTTGATGGCGCATTAACATGGCTAAAGGAGATTGAGAGAATCTTCCGTGTGATGGATTGCACTCCTGATCAGAAGGTTCGGTATGGGACTTATATGCTAGCTATCGAGGCGGATGATTGGTGGCTAGAGACCCGTAGGAGGTTGGAGGCTAATGGTGAAGAGATCTTTTGGATTGTGTTCTGCATGGAGTTCTTAAGGAAGTACTTTCCTGAGGATGTCTGTGGCAAGAAGGAGATTGAATTTCTTGAGCTAAAGCAAGGAAACAAGTCTGTTGTGAAGTATGCTGCTAAGTTTGGTGAATTGTCTAAGTTTTACCAATACTATGATGGAACGAATGGTGAGTTTTCCAAGTGCATTAAGTTTGAGAACGGTTTGCATCCAGAAATCAAGAAGGCGGTTAGTTATCAGATGATTCGTATCTTCCCTGATTTGGTGGATAGTTGTCGGATTTATGAGGACAACAATGCTCATTATCGTGTGATTAATGAGAAGAGGGGTAAGAGTCAACAAGGCCGTGGTAATCCTTATGAAGCTCCGAGTGGCAAGGGTAAGCAGAAAGATAATGAGGGAAAGAGAGATAGTGGGGGTGATGCTCCTGCTGGTGTTACGTGCTTCAAAAGTGGCAAGATTTCCATAAGAGCACTGTGTAATGCTGACGCCATGAGGTGTTATCGTTGTGGTGAGGTTGGACATACGGCACCTACTTGCAAGCATAAGCAGATGGTGTGTTTCAACTGTGGTGAAGAAGGACATATTGGAAGCAAGTGTCAGAAGCCCAAGAAGGAGCAATCTAGTGGAAAGGTGTTCGCCTTGTCGGGAACTCAGACCACTAGTGAGGATTCACTCGTCCGAGGTACTTGTTTCATTAATAAAATTCCTTTAATTACTATTATAGATACCTGTGCTTCTCATTGCTTTATATCTGCTGATTATGTTGAACGATTGGGTCTTGTGTTGTCTACTATGGACGGAGAAATGGTTGTCGATACTCCAGCTAAGGGTTCAGTGACTACTTCTCTTGTGTGTTTAAAGTGTCCCGTGTCGATTTTCGACAGAGACTTTCTTGTTGATTTTGTTTGCTTGTCGTTGAGAGGTTTGGATGTGATCTTGGGGATGAACTGGTTAGAGCATAACCGTGTTCACATCAATTGCTATGATATGTATGTAAGGTTTTCTTCTCCTGAAGAGAAAGGTGTTGAGTTGTTGTCTGCTAGACAGTTGCGTTTGTTGGTGAAAGAGGATGTTCAAGTGTTTGCTTTGGTTGCATCAATGTCTGTTGAGAACCAAGCGATCATAGAAGAGTTGAAGGTGGTATGCGAATTTCTTGAATTTTTCCCTGATGAAATTCCTGATGTGCCGCCTGAGAGAGAAGTTGAGTTCTCTATTAATTTTATACCTGGTACTAGACCCGTGTCTATGGCACCGTACATGATGTCCGCATCAGAGTTGTCTGAATTGAAGAAGTAATTGGAAGA
This sequence comes from Vicia villosa, assembly GCF_029867415.1. Classification (NCBI taxonomy): domain Eukaryota; kingdom Viridiplantae; phylum Streptophyta; class Magnoliopsida; order Fabales; family Fabaceae; genus Vicia; species Vicia villosa. The sequence goes on from NW_026705050.1 coordinate 890,845, forward strand.
GTTGCTTGAGAAGAAGTTTGCGAGACCTAGTGTGTCGCCGTGGGGGCTCCAGTGTTGTTGGTTAAGAAGAAGGATGGAAGTATGAGACTTCGTATTGATTATCGTCAGTTGAATAAGGTGACAATCAAGAACAAGTATCCACTTCCATGAATTGATGACTTGACGGATCAAATGGTTGGTGCTCGTGTGTTTATCAAGATTGATCTGAGATCGGGTTACCATCAGATTAAGGTGAAAGATGAGGATATGCAAAAGACGGCTTTCAGAACACGTTATGGACATTATGAGTATTCAGTGATGCCCTTTGGTTTTACTAATGCACCTGGAGTATTTATGGAGTACATGAACCGTATCTTTCATGAGTATCTGGATCTTTTTGTGGTGGTGTTCAATGATGATATTTTGATTTACTCTAAATCAGAATCAGAGCATGCTGAGTATTTGAGGTTGGTATTGCAAGTCTTGAGAGAGAGAAGAAGTTGTATGCCAAGTTGTCTAAGTGTGAGTTCTGGTTGACAGAAGTTAGTTTTCTCGGTCATGTCATTTCTAGTGATGGCATTGCCGTAGATCCGTCTAAAGTTGAAGTCGTGTTGAGATGAGAAACTCCTAAGTCGGATACCGAGATTTGAAGCTTTTTGGGATTAGCTGGCGATTATAGAAGGTTTATTGAAGGTTTCTCTAAGTTAGCTCTTTCGTTGACTAAGTTGACGTGCAAGGGTAAGGCTTTTGTGTGGGATGTTTCTTGTGAAGGGAGCTTTGTCGAGTTGAAGAAGAGGTAGTCATATACCTATTAGCTCGTGTCGGTGTGTCGATGCTCTGATACGTAGCACTCGGGGGACGTCTAGTTTGCTTTGATGATGTCGAGTCTTATTATTGTTGTCTTGCCGTTTTCTTGTATTATGTTTGGATATGGTTACCTCTTACGGATTATGTTGTTACGTCCTATAGAGATATGTTGGATTCTTAGTCGTCCATGTTTGGCATGCATGACTTGAATATCATTGTTGATGTTATTCCGCTGCGATATTATGACTATTTGAGTATTGATGTTTAATGGATGTGAGATTCCTCCGTATTACTTGCTATGTATCTATATATGTGAGCATGTTTGTGATTTGTTTTAGACGCAATTGTGACGCCTCAGATGAGATGTGTGTTTTAAGACTTTTATACTCTGATTTTTGTTTATAATTACCGGGTAGATTTGGGGTGTTACAGATTGCATAGATTTCAGTTGATTCCTAGTCCTATTTGTGAGTTCTGCAGTAGTGTTGAAACCACACATCATCTCTTCTTTGATTGCATAGGTACTAGAGATATTTGGAGCCAAATTCTCGAGTGGCTCCGGGTGAAGCACTAGCCCTAAAACTGGCATACAGAACTGAATTGGTTGACTAGGAACTATAAAGGGAAAGGGTGGAGACAGATCTTGTTGAAATGTGCGGCAGCAGAAACGATTTATCACACTTGAAAGTATAGAAATGCTAAGGTTTTTGGTAATGATACTCATAGCAACATTATAGTGAAAGAAATACTTGATGCCATTGTATATAGAGGCTGGGAAAATAGGAAGGTTAGAAAAGCATTTGGCCATGATTATGGCTTAGAATTTTTTCTTTGTTTGTCTTGCTGGTATTGGGCTGGATCGGTAGAGATCGCCTTGTGTAAATAGTTTTTTGAATTAATATAATCTTTGATTAAAAAAAATTATATGAGTAGGTGATACCAAGGCCAGCCTTAGGCTCAAAATTATTTTTCATAAATAATAAATCTGAAATAAATAAATAAATATTAGTTGTTCAATTTTTTTTTTTTTTAATTTTAAAGATCAATGGTTGGATCCATGATGATTACATTTTCATTATTTTACCAAAAAAAAAATCAAAATATGATATTATTTCTGAAGCTTTTAGTCAATTTTATTTCACTCACTGAACTATTGACACAAAAAAACATTGGTAGTTAGTTATACTAATCGTAAAGTTCTTTTGTAGGAGAGGAGAACTGTGTGATTTTCATGTTCAACTTAATTGAAAAAAGAAGGAAGACGATATGTGAATATACGACATTGTTTGAAAATTAAATGCAGCAGAATTTAACCAAACCCTCACATGAATCATTTGATATAAATTGAGGAAAAAGTCTTCATTTCCCAATTAATTGCAACTACAAAAATCACAACATTGACATTAGACTTCTTCTAGATGGCGATGTGTCAACACAATTTGATCGGTTCTTCTCTGCGTTGAAATCAACTCTGAACCAATAAATATCTTAATCTTAATATATACAAATGCAAGGTTGTCATGATGGCAACCCTAGCCACATGTCAACCTGATAGCAACTCTAAGCCCAAATCCTAATTCTAAATTTACTAATTTGACCCCACACCCTAATTTTAACTTTACTAATTTAACCTTACATTAAGAATAAATATAATAATAATAATAATACTAATAATAATAATTATAATATAAATAATAAGTAATATATATTACAAAAATAATAATAATAATCATAACAAAAATAATATTAATAATATAAATAAATAATAAGTAATATATATTTATTGCCACAATCTTAAATCTATTAGTTGTTAAATTGACAAAATATAAATAATTAAAATAATAATAATCATAACAACAACAATCATAATAATAATAATAATAATAATAATAATAATAATAATAATAATAACAAAAATAATATTAATAATTATTATTAATATTAATAATATAATAATAATTAAAATAATACTAATCATAACAAAAATAATATTAATAGTAATATTAATAATAATTATAAATGTTAATAATAATAATAATCATAATATAAATAATAAGTAATATATATTTATTGCCACAATCTGAAATATATTAGTTATTGAATTGACATGATATTAATAATTAAAATAATAATAATAACCATAACAACAACAACAAAAATAATAATCATAATAATCATAATAAAAATAATATTAATAATAATATAAATAAATAATAAGTAATATATATTTATTGCCACAATCTTAAATCTATTAGTTATTAAATTGACTAAATATAAATAATTAAAATAATAATAATCATAACAACAACAATAATAATAATAATTAAAATAATAATAATCATAACAAAAATAATGTTAATAATTATTATTAATATTAATAACATAATAATAATAATAATTAAAATAATACTAATCATAACAAAAATAATATTAATAGTAATATTAATAATAGTTATTAATGTTATTAATAATAATAATAATAATAATAATAATCATAATAATAATAATAATAATAATAATAATAATAATAATAAAAATAATAATAATAAGTAGATATGGTGATGTATCATCTTCAAAATAATTGTTGCCCAACCCTAATTTTATATTCACTTTTTTTGTCCATCAAATTTTTATTCATCCAAAATAAATTACTTATTTAAATAATATTTTTTATTAAACCCCTATATTAATAATTAATTATAACTATAATAATAATCAAAAAATTCTTTAATTTAAGCATAAACCCTAATTTTAATTTTACTAATTAGATCCTATATAAAAAATAAATACTAATTATAAATATAATAATAATTATTACAATAATTATAAAAAAAAGAATAAAGAATAAAGAATATATTATTTAATAATTGACACAATAATAATAATTAAAATAACAATAATAATAATTGAAATATAATAATAATATAAACAATAATATAAATAATAAAGAATAAATAATATATTATTTAATAAGTGACACAATATTAATAATTAAAATAAAAATTTTATTTATTTTTTAATCTCTAATAAAAATAAAAACAAATTATTTAAAAGCAAATATCATAAAATTACTATTTTGATATGCTATTTGTGTAGTATTTTATTTATTTTTTAATCTCTAATAAAATATCTCAACAAAATATTAAATAGAACTGTATTATTAATCTATTTAAATCTCTCATTTTTAATTTTTTTAATTAATCTATTTCATCTTTCCTATTCCATAACCACCTACCATTCATTAGACCTTTCATTCCATCGGTTATAAAATTTATTTGTACATTCAATCAATTTTCAATTTTATTCTTCAATTACTCTTATTCATTAAAATGGCCTTTTATTCCATATCTTCGGTTACAAAATTCATTTACATATTCAATGGATTCTCATTTTATTCTTCAATTCTATATAATCTGTCTCATCTTTCCTGCTTCTCAACTATCCTATTTATTCTCATCACAGATTCCAGTCATATATTTCTCAACAATCTTACTAATACTACGTCAAATACTATGATTAAACTTAGAATCAGTCAGATGTGGGATAATATGAACATTACTAGAAGAAAAAAAATAATTAGCACATATATGATCTTAATAGATGAAAAGGTACTCTCATTTCATCTATTTCTTTATTAAATTATTTTTTGTAAATATTTTCTTTTGCTTTTTTAATTTTAACTTTTTTTAGCAATTACATACATGCAATGATACCAAAAAAGTTTTCATGCAAAAAAAAAATTTTGGAAGAAGAGATGATTTATGTTATCGAAGGTTTTTAGGTATTAAAGACTAAGACAAAATATGATGTTGAAAATAATTCTTCAATGCTTCAATGGTATGGTGCTACAAAAGTGACTGCTCAAAAATGCGACTACAGAAAAATCTCTCGCTACATTTTTGAATTTGTTTGTTGTGTTACTATTTAGCCTTATATTTAATAGTTTTTTTTATTATATACAAAAGATATTAAATTTTTTAGTTATATGTAGTTGGATTTATCATTGATATAAAATCCAATTGAAGAAAAAACAATTGTTCATGTCAAAGTAGAAATATTATCGTAATTCTGGAAATTTACCTTTTTGTCTTTCTTTACCTTTTTAATTTTAAATATAAGTGACTTAATACACTATAATTTAATTATTTTTAATCTTTTCATACTTGAATTACATATTTATCAACAAAAAAGAATTGAATCACATATGATCACAAAATATTTTTTTTTAATTGGCATGAGTGTAAATTGGGTAAGTGAGAATATATTATTTTTTAATCATCAAATAACACATTCATTATTTCTTTTGGTTGCTAATATATTCCATCTTTTGTATACTATTTTTTCTCTCCATTGATTTTATACATACATATCAATTTTTAAAAATATTTGGTTATTTTGTTACAGGTATATATGTAACGCTATTTGGTGTTTTATTATATAATTAATAAGAAAATCTTAGTAATAATATTTGTTAATTATACTAATTTATAAATATTTTTCAATTATATTCCTTAAATATTAAAGCAATCACTTAAAATGATATTAATTAATAATAAATTTTAATTAATAAAATTGTGAGTTAGAATTTTTAATAAAAGTTATTGTCTTTATAATATTTATTATTTTGCATACAAAGGTATAATTGTTCCATACTTTAGTAATGAATTGTTCTTTGTAACTTCTATTATCATTGTAAGAGTCATGTCATGTATGATATTTTTAATTTTTAATTTACAAAATATATTATTTGGCATAAAAATGTATAGTTGGTGTGTATTTTAGTAATTAATTGTGATAATATTCAGATACAATAAGATCTTAGAGTAAAGAGAGTGGGTCTTAAATATTTTAATGATAATATAAATTAAAAGTTAATAATAATTTGAAAAATAAAAATTTAATAATAATAACATTATTAATAAAAAAATTCAATTTTGATATAGTATTTAAGAGTTTAAAATGTGAAAAGTTCATGTCAAATAACAAACAATATTATAGAAGGATGATATGTAAGAAAAATAGAATAACATAATAAAAAAATTTGACACAGTAATAAAATATTCTAATCATGAGGCTCAATTCTTGATTCCGTCTTACGATTAGATTTAAGTAGTGAAGGATTTTGATTATTACTTTTATTGCAACCTATATTTAGAAATTTATAATTTTTAAGTTTGTAAATTTCTAATAATCGAGGCTTATAATAGTGAAATAAAATTTCTTAAATATTTTTTCTTACCTTTTTAAAATAAAAAAAATGTTAAATTGCATTAAAAAATGTTTATAATGATGTAAGTAAAAAATTGGGATTTTAACGCATAATTCAATGAGTAGAAATATTCACTTTCTGAAATATATAAATGGTAATAAAATTTATAAAAGTTAATGAGTATTAATAAAGTTTAATGATTATTAAAAAAAATTTAATAGTAATATTGATTAAATTTATTTACATTGATCAATATAACATTTGAGAAGTGATAATAAAAAAGTTCAAATAAGTTTATTATACTAAAAGAAATTAATATAATCTTTTAAAAAATTAAATATTTCACACCCGCCTTTTATTTATATGGAATCCTAAAAATTATCTTCTATTTTTTATTTTATTATTTTATAATATTATATCATATCATTTAATCAATAATAAACATTGTAATTTGTTTCGTTAATATTTATTATAGGAGGTTAAAAGTAATGCACTGCACACTGAATGTCTCCTAAAAAATTGTAACACAAATGAGTTACTATTAAAAATTTAAATAATAATAAATAGATAAAATATAAAAACTATTACAACAACTAAAATATACTTAAAGTGTTTATGTGTGCAATATTATAATTAAATATAATATATTATTTAAATTTATTGAACACTTTATAGTTAACAAAAAATTATCTTAATTAACTTTAAAACATTTATAAAATTTACAATCTATATTTAGATGCACTCTCGAATTTTAAATAATTTATTATATTTTTTATAAAGTTTAATAATAAATACATGTACATTACAATATTTAAAAAATTACTTTATAATTTAATTTAATTTATCAAAATTATCATTTTTATATAATTAGAAAAACATAAACTATATATTCTGAAAAAACCCGTGCAACGCACGGGTAATTTACCTAGTATATTCAACTTCTAGATACTAGTAGTACTTTTGTTCATAAATCATCTAAAAATGCTAATAAATGTTGTTAAGACATTGTTTAAGAATAAAATAATAGGAACACGTCATATTTTCATCAATTTAAAACTTATTTTGACTGACTTTAATTTTGTTTGATAATGTCACACTTTGATTTTATAGCCGGTGACATGTAATTTATGAGCTCATATTTTTTTTAGAAAATATTTCAGATGATATTATTTTTCATAAACTTATAATTTATAATTTTTTTAAAATTAATTCAAGTAGTTTAATGTTTAAAGTTTATATGTGTTTATTTTTTTCTCAATTTTATTTTTTTTCTTAATTAAAAAAGAAAAATATTTATTTTTATTTTATTTATTAAGTATGGGTTAATTTTTAATTAATTTTATAAACATCATAAATTCAATCAACTACCTTATTTCGGTCATCATCAGCTAGGTTTAAAATATTCAATTATAAATTCACATTTATAAACAAATTCAAATATTTAGAATTTAAAATTTATGTGTTTATTTTTTCTCAATTTTATTCATATTTTTTAATTAAAAAATAAATAACATTTTTTATTTTTATTTTATTTTACAAGTATGAGTTAATTATAACTATTATTCTCTACATTTCTTTTTAAGTGTCATTTTAGTGATAATGAATTATTAGAGTTGTTTTTTCTATTATACTCATTTATTTTTTCTTTCTAAATAAATTTAATAATCACTCTCTTTTTTTGATGACTAACTAAAAAATTTATTGAGATACGTTAAACTATAAAAACGACACTTAAATAAAATAAAAAAATCATCTAAAACGAAGCTTAAAAAGAAAAGGAGGGAGTATCAAATAGAAACTATTTTTACAAATACGAGTTTATTTTATCTATATTTTTTGGTTTTAAATTTAAGTTATTTTATGTGTCAAATAATTTTTATGCTTAGATATTTTTTAAAATTATTTCTAATATTTAATCAAAATTTCCACACACAATTTTTTGACTTTTTTTTTTCTTTTTTAATTGAGATGCTTGAGCATCATCTTCTTATAAAGATGTGATATAAATTATTTATTTGTCTATGATATTACATTTTTTTTCAATATTTAAAGTTTAAAAAGTTTTAATTTCATGATTAATATCAACTAATTTTTTTGTTTACAAGTGCATTCATTTGTAATATTTAAAAAATGTAATTTTTATTTTAATATGATAGTTCTCTTAAACCATTGCAAATTGTAAAAATAAATTTTCTTTAATTAGGGTATTTTATATTAATTTTTTTATAAATATTTAATTAGTTTTAAATTCCTTGTCTTGTGGAAAATTCTTCATAATATCATTCTTACGGATGATATCATGCACGACATATGTATTCTCTTTCCTTCCTAGTGCTCCATTTGTCAAATCAATGTGGAATTCTCTCCTCATCTCTTTATGATTGCTACTTTTTTGAAAAACTAGTGGGAAACCCATGCGTCCACACGTGTTCTGGTGTGGACCGCGGATATGCCACCAATTTGTCATGAGAAAAAGAATAAATATAGTCAGCGAAAAAACTATATACCTTTTTAAAAACTTCTATTATTAAGAAAAACTATTAAAAACTAATTGTGAAAAACAAAAAAATAAAATATTTTTTTAAGATCGATAGAGTTGTAATAATAAAAACATTTGTAAAGTTTAATAAATGAGACAAATAAATATTCAAAATTAAAATTAGTTTAAAATCAGTGGAAACATAATTTTACACGGTACTGGTGTGTCACCCGTGCGTTCACACGAATTTTGGTCTGGTTACCCGTGCGTCCGCACGGGTGCTGTTGTGGACCGTGGATACGTCTCCAGTTTGTCATGCGAATTCAAACAAATAAAATAAAATAAAAAAATTATTAAAAAATAAAGAAAAAATAAATAAACAATAGTCACAGATAAATATATATAAGTTAATCAAAAATAAATATTTAAATGAAAGACATATTTTTTAAATAAGAACAAAATTGTCTCTATTTTTCTAATTTTAAAAGAAAGACATCAATAATATACACTATAATTATTTATATATTATCTTAAAAATTATTGTATTTTAAATTAAAAATTGCTTCAAAATAAAAATATTAGATACCTGTGCGTTCACACGGATTTTGAGTGCCTACCCGCACGTTCACACGAAATTTGGTCTAGTTACCCGTGCGTTCACACGTGTATTGGTGTACTACCTGTGCGTTCATAATAATTTTGACCTGGTTACCCGTGCGTTCACACGGTACTGTGTGTTACCCGTGCGTCCGCACGGGTTCTGGTGTGGGTTGGATTGTATTTATCAGATACATATAGTCCAAAGTAAAAAAATCGAAAAGTGTTTTTATATGAAATATAAATGAAATTGAAATGTAAATGTTTTATTTGTTTAAACAAAAATAGTAAATTGGAAAAAAAAATTCAAAAATAGTATATATTAATAGAAACTCGTGCGTCCATAGGGGTTCTGGTGTGCACCGCTGATATGTCACCAGTTTATCATGAGAAATCAAACAAATTAAAAAATATGAAAATATTATTGAAAAAAAGAAGAAAAAAAAAAAGACTGCAAATAATTGTATAAGTTTTCTAAAACTTCTATTGTTAAGAAAAACTATTAAACACAAAATTTGTAAAAAATCAATTGTGAAAAATAGAAAAAAATTATTTTTTTTAAGATTGATTGAGTTGGAATAATAAAAAGATTTATAAGTTTAATGTTGTATTTATTAAAATTTGGACCATGGTTTAAAATATAAAAATAAATAAATAAAAAAGACAAAACTATCAAATCAAATGAATTTATTATTTTTAAAAGAGACAATAAACCTGTACCGATTTGTTTCGATATATTTATAAACATATTTAAATAAAATAAAGCATTTAAAAAAATTAAGATTTATTCAGTAACATTTGTTATTAATAGCATATAATAGTGAAATATTTACATCAATAATATATACCTCAATTTTTTATATATTATCTTTAAAAATATTATCTTAAATTAAAAATAATTTTAAAATAAAAATATTATTGACAAAATTTAATAACCCGTGAATTTGTATGGATTATGGTATAGATATTTGTGCATTCATATGAATATTGGTAGGGGTGATATCACTATTCAAATAATTTATAGAAGAGAATGAAATAAATTTAATTAAATTACAAATAATAAATGATATTAAAAAAAATGAATCTATGGTTTAAATGGCACCAAATAATAATATATATGAGAAATATAATAATGAAGCGCTACTATTTTATCTTGTTGCTGCTGTAAACTCTAAGTATTAAATGAAGCGCTAATATTTTATCCACCCATGGGATCCAAAAGATTATAGAAGAAATGGAATCTACGATTGGTTTATTTCACATTATATTATGAGTGGTTAGAGTGCTAACTTTAAGATAAAAAATAGTAAAGACTCACATGTATTTTTTAGACTCATCACTCATGTACTTATTAAAAACAACAAAAATTGATTACATTCCATCACTTACATTCTCACATGATTCTGAACTTCACCATCAGTTTGTACTGGTTTTTTTTTACTCACAAAAAGTCAACATACTTAATATATTGCAAGAACCACTCACATAACAATCAATTTGAGCTTGAACAACAAAAACACAATTGTCATACTTAAAGGAAACTCCCCCAAAAACTTTAAAAAATCTAACAATATTAGATGTGACTCCAAAATACCATATATTTCCCCAAAAACTGTTAATTAAATAAGATCCTAGACGCATGTGTGTTGGATTTGTCTAAAGTGCTTTTAGGCTGCAGAATTAGCCATGGTTGATGCATCTTCTTTCTTCATATATTACTGTAATTGTACAAGTCCAAGAGCCCTGATGAATAACAGAAAATCAACAAACAAAATAAAGTTTTACTACCAGAGATAGTATGAAATAAACTTAGTCACTCCCACATGGATATTTCTTATCCCACCCTGTTTTTCACATTGCCATCATTAGACAAACCTTATACAACTAATAATAATTGTCACAAAGTATTTTACTTATTTTTATTGGAAAAATGACTTGAGAATTTAAGTCTTCAAACTTTGGCAGTTCACCACCAAAATAGACAAACAGATTGGACTTTAGTGACCAAGATACTCCACATCCAAAAGACTTCAAGCTGGGACTTCAATACACATGCAGGAGCAATACTTCAATAGGTAAAACATATAAATCAGCAGAAGAGAATGAATTCAAACAAAATAAACTACATCCAAAATTTATTCAAAAAACTCACCAAAATCATGCTCAAAATCTGTCCAAACACATACCTAAAAAACAGTCCAAAAGCAAGCTAAAATTGATTCAAAACTTGGCCAAAATTGACTCAATGAACCAATTTGCACCTGCAACTTCAAACCTACCCTGCAACATAGCAGTTCCAAACCAAAAAAGTGAATCAGCCCCGCCTTGACACAATTCACAACAGCTTCACGATTCAGATCAGCTGACGCAAACATGGAAACGTTTCGGAGAATATCTGATTGCGCTAATTGCACCTTGGTGCTTCTCAATAACAGTTTGTTTTGTAAGTGTATCTCTCGATATAGAATAAATATGCACCTTACCAACGACCTTGCTGCATCCTATATAAATCTGCCGAGCCAATACACTCCAAGAAAATCGAAACCTGTACATATAAAGCCGAAACGGCTAACGGAGAGCCCCACATCACCTCAAAAAAGGGTAGAAATCAAAATAAAGCTGAATTCTAGCATAACAATTCTGCAGTAGAGCTCAAAATGAAAACAAAATTCTAACATAACCAGAACAATAAGACAGGATACAAAGTTATAACCTCACTTTCAATATCAAGCACTATCAATCCAACTACACCGAAAAAATCATAACCTGAAAAATAAACTCGATACAGTCTATAACCTGCAAAATAAACCACAAAATCATCAAATCAATCACAAAAACTCTAACCACAAAAACTTTATTATACTATAAAAGTCATGTCTTTCATATTTCTTTTGATGTAGGCCAAGTGTGAGAGAGACACCATTGCTTGTCACCGTTATTCATCATAGCCTTTGTTTTCAACTTTAACTGTCTCCATCTACATTAAAACATCAAAGATAAAAATTATGTATACTCAAATACCAAAACACACGATAGGAAAATCTAAACACATCATTAACTACTCAAGCAACTGACAGAAAAAACAATGCAATACTCTATAAAAAATTCCAATACTAACTTTTTCTGGGAATTTTTCCATTGCAAGAGCTATACTCATTCCACCAAAGCTATGACCCACAAAAACCACTTTTTCATTTGGATCAAGTGATGCTAAAAACTCTATCAAGGGATTAGAATATTCAGCAAAAGTATGAACATCTTCTATTTTTTTTTGTATTGTTGCCACAAGCTGCAAGGTCAAGTGTTGTGACTTTGTGACTAATAGGTTCTAATTGTGGCTTAAGCTTGTAGCAACACCAAGCTCCAACACAAACACCATGAAGCAAAACAAAATGCTTATGTTGTTTTTGGTTCATATTAAATTCAGACATTTAGGTTAATCTGCACACTGAAAACTCATTGCTTAATATAGGAGGATGCCAAACACCTCCAATGCATCGAACCCTTTAAAGATGTTGATGACGCTGATGATGATCGTTGCATATCTGATGCCCCAATGGTAGAAATTCTAGTAGATTTTGATTTTGTGAACTTTGTTTGGCCTTAATAGTAGTGCGAAAATCTAAAATCAATACCAGAAACTTATATTAGTTGTATTACAATTAGTAGTATTCACCGTATATGACTGTGATTATCTGCAATATCAGAAATCGATCAAGAACATATAAGGTCATACCTGAAGGGTTCCAAGGAAGAAGAGAGCGATGTCGAGTGCTCTATGAGTTTAGTAGGTAATACCAGCGGAGTCACTGCCGAATTTTAGACTGGTACCCCATCCGACAACACCGACTATATAAGCAGCTGTTTGAAAGGTAACATGAAGGTAAAACCAAGCAGGGTCTGTAGATTTTAACAAAATATCTAATTAATCTAGTTACTACCAATACAAAAAATTAAACTTCAAAATGTTTGGTGTTTAAATGATTTTTCTGATAAACCAATTTATTGAAGATAATTATGGTTCAAACTTCAATGGTAAATCTATATATCTTCATAAAATAAAAAAGATACCTTTTCTTGACTTACCCGTAAAGCTGTATATGTTGGTGGCATAGATGTCTCCAACACTGACATCATCCAAAGCCTTCCAAACATTTTCCCATGTTAAAGAACTCGCACCGAGCCAACGAATAATTCCTGTTGTTAAAGAAATACATGTCGGCCACTTGTATTATTGATCCTGAATAACAGCCGAGCTGCTGCGATCTAAAGACACAAGTTCATGAGGCATCTGTCCTGCAATAGTTTTTTTTTCATGCAACACGCCATAATTTCGGCATCCGACTGTCACTTCTACCATCATGACTCTGTTATACTAATATTAATAGGAGTAGCAGCCCCTACCATTTTCCAAACCAACCATCTGAATTCAAGTCGCAATGACTATTAAAAGAACTTCGGACAAAACTCAACCATGGATTCTGTCATGAACAATATTCATTTTCCTGCAGCTCCTCATAGGATTGGCCAGAATGAATTTAGATACATAATCCCCCGCCTCTTGCGCAATTCGTCTTGGATCAACTTCCTTCTATGTTAGTTGAGATCATTACTCAATTATGAAAAAGCAGAAGCAAACAGATTGCATTCAAAATGATCAATTTGGTGCAACAAAACTATACTGATGTTTTTTTAAAGTCTACAGACTCAATTTGGATGGAAACATGAAAGTTTTTGTTGTATGCTTTTGACTGTGATTCTCCGCAAAGATTGACTCCGATCATGATTCCTTTTTTATGTGACAGTGACATCAACCGTAATTTAAAATATCAACTTCAGTCATGACTCTTTTTCCACACAACACAAAAGAACAATCAATTGAAAAAAAACTACATAAAATACATACCCAAATCCCCTTGTTTAGCATCCCCTTGTTTAATTTATCGAGCTCAGCATTACTGGTGTGTGACTTTCTGACAACAGGCTTCTTATCTGCTGGTTAATATGAGATTCATATCCTATCTCTCCAACAACGCCTACGATCAAACAGAGACCCCGCAAGATGTGCAATGAAAGAGGCCAAAACCATCGACACACTAATCCACCTGCACCTGTACAACCTAATATCGTCCAGTCTCTTCTTCAAGATGTACAAACATGAATTCTATGCCAACTTAAAGACTGCACAAACATGACGTGGTTATGCATAGTTTGGTTCAATATATAAATGCGACATAAACTTTACGTTGTATCAAAAAAATTAACGGGACTGCTGGCCTATTCTTCCTTGAGCAGCAACAACTTTCCTTGCTATGTATTGAGCCTTTGGTTGCATCCCGTTTGAACCTTCAATTCCATCATCTTCAATCCCGTTTGAACCTTCAATCCCATCATCCTTTCATTCCAGCCACAATTGTATCGATAGAATCACACTTACCTGTAATTAAAATTAAAAACATTATCAAAAGCACCAGTGTAATTTATTTTGTAAATTAACTTAATCAAAGTTTCTCATACATGTAGCACCATATAAGTGATAAGTGCCAAAATGTACTTATTTTGTGTATGTAAATAGTGGCACTTATCGATACTTTTGTTAATATCATTTGAATAATTCCCCGTTTTGTGTATAAATACGTATACTTTGTGAATAATTGTATTTTCATATACTTTTATACCATTTGATAGTTTTTCCTTTGTTTTTATAGGTATTCATGCTTATTGGAGCCTTGAGGAATAAAGTGTCAAAGGCACGGCTTCGATTTCGCAATTTTGGTGAAAGCCCGCTTAGCCACCGTCAAGCGGACTTCCAAATACTCAAAATAAGGATGACCAAAATCATCATTTTGGTTTCCATTCATTCATTGTTGGATAGAGCATTGAATAAGCTTTCCAACGTTTCGAACCGGGCGCAATTCGGAGTTACGGTTCTCGAGTTATGGCGAAAACAAAATCTGATTTTTAGCAGACTCCGCTAAGCGGAGGGGGTCCGCTGAGCGGAGCTCCAGCGGAGCAAATCAGCGTCTGGAAGCAATTTTGAGTCCGCTGAGCGGAGGGGGTCCGCTAAGCGGACCTGCTAAGACAGCAGCTCGTTAAAAGGGGCCAAAATCACATTTTTAGGTCATGGGTTGGGTATTTTTGAGTCCCAACACCATCAACTTCATTCTTAGAGTAGAATTGACTTAGAAAACAACTTCGGAGGTTGCATAAGGATGATCGGGGGTGGATTGAGCGTCGAACGGAGCTGACAAACCGGGAGATCTTCGGTTCATTTCTCTTCTTCTTTGTGTATTTCTCTTTGGTTGGGTTTGTTTGTATAGTTACTCGAATCTTATGTATATTTACCGATTATAATGTTATATTTAACTTTCTTTACGAATCTGTGTTGATGTTATCCTGGATTTTTGCTCTATGCTGGGGATTTGGGGTGCTTTAGAGATAAACTTCTTGAATCCTTATCTTGGATGATAATCTGTTGGTTCTGAACTCTAGAGATAGATTTAGAGCTAACATTCACTGTGGGTATCTGTACTTAATGCTTTCGTGTTTGAGCGGCGCGCGAGAGATCGCCGACGCGAGAATACGGATGTTCTCGTGACTTCGCGTTAGAGATAACCTTAGTTGTGAGATGATCTCGTTTGTGCTCCAGAGATGGAAGCTTATGTGAGAGATACGTGATAACATAGATGAGTATCGTAGGTTGAGTATAACGGGTTGGTAAGTGTATGTTTGTGAAGAGTGAATATATTTACATTCCTGATAAGTTATTTCTCTTCTAAGAATGTGTTTTTTATTCTTTTCCTGTCTATATCTTTGTTTACTTTTTGCTCATTCAATCCCGAGCTCAAAACCATAGAAACTATTGAATGGCATCTCTCCATCTCTGTGGACGATAATTCCCGGATCAATATTTCCAAATCTTGTTTGTTGCTTGCCCTATACTGCACTCAACAATAAGCAGTATGACAGAAGCAAAATATCACATCCAAAAACATGATTTCAAGCATTTTGAAATGAATCAATGTGAATTTCACAAGGGGACTAAGAATGAAATTTACACTGCAAGATAAACAATTTCTAAAATCAAAATTGAAATAGAATAATAAATCGTAGCACAAGTGTAATCAAACAATAGTAAGATTATACATTTATTAACATTCAGCTATCAAATATGGAACAAAACAAATCACTTTCGTCTTCGTCCCACCTTTATTAAGAAAAACTATTAAAAACTAACTGTGAAAAACTTTTATTATTAAGAAAAACTATTAAAAACTAATTGTGAAAAACAGAAAAGATGTATATTCATCAGCAAAGGGAGTAGTAAAATGTTGTGTTTTATTAAATAACATAAAGGATTAAAACACCTAACTTAGAATAGAAACAGAAACATCAAGTAAGAAAATTTTGCTTATGTCATGACAGTTCCATTAAGATCTTCAATTTGTCTTTTAACCATTTCGTATTCAGTATATTTTAACCGTTTCATATTCAGTGTCTCTGATTTCTCGAGTTATTGTCCGTACATTCCTCAAATTAAACTCCTTCGGATATTTTGCAACAGCAACAACAATCGCATCTTCAGTTATTTCGAAAATTACAAAAGTTTCCAATATACCATAAAGACCGATAATAATTTCAGATCTATAATAATAATAATTTTAGATAAATAATAATTAGTTCAGATCTTGCACTTTCTACAATAGAATGAGTTAATAACGAAACATAAGTTGAAAATGTCATAGATAAACCTTTCTGATTTCGGCCACCACCACACTCGTCGGCGGAAACCCGTTTCTACCACCACCACCACACTAATCGTCGGTAACCTGTTGTTGTCACCATAGATCTGAATGTTAAAAGCAACTGGTGAAAACATTATTCATATTTTTGTTACAAAGATGAAAAGAACAACATACCTCCATTTGACCAATAGCAGCATCAAAACCCTAATCACAAAATCATGATATCAACCACAATCACAAAAACCCTAACCACAAAATCTTCATATAAACCACAAAATCATCATATAAACCACAAAACACTAACCACAATATCTAAACAGTATCTTTAAACATAAATAAAAAAAACCTGATAACCGTGTCGGTTTCGTTTTGGGAAATGAAGAAGATGATGAAGAAAAGGGGAAATGAAGAGGAAGAAAGCAGAAAGTAGAAGATGTTGCTCTGAGAGAGAAAGAAGACTCGGAGAGAGAAAGAAGAAGAAATAGACAAAGAGGGGAAGGTTGAGGGAGAGGAAGAAGACAGACAGATTGAAAGAGAAGAGAGAGAGAGAGAGAGAGAGAGAGAGAGAGAGAGAAAGAAAAACTGAAAGCTTGTCACACGTAGCATAGGAAGTAGTAAAGGAAAGGAAAAGAAAGTAAGTAAAGGGAAGCAAATAAGACAGCCACGTGGCTCATTAAGAAAGCAAAGGGGCATTTCGGTCTTTTCTAGAGCATTGAACTTTCTTATATTGTAGATATCTGGAACTGGTTTACTTCTAACTTCAATATCAATCAGTCCATTTTTTACATTGATGACTGTTGGAAGATCATCAATAAAGGTTGGTTTGCTCAGTGTAGGGATGACAATTTGGCCCATTCTCAGTGGGTACCCATAAAAATATCCACATCGGGTAGGGTAAAAACCCGCAAAAATGGGTACGGGCACGGGCACATGTAGTTATCCATTAAAATACGCAGGTATGGGCGCGGGCACGGGTACCTTACTACCCACCCCGCCCCATACCCGCACTACATATTTCTATAATGTCATTTATATTAGGGAAATGCTAACGAGTGCCCCAAGGGCACTGGTTAAGAGTTTAAAAAGGTAAGTAATACTTGTATTTAATATTTTAAAAATGGAAATATCTGACTTTTTTTAAGGAATAACAAAGTTTGTTTTATTAAAATTACTTGTATTCAATACATTGAAAATTAAAATTACTTGTATTCAATACATTGAAAATTGAAATAACTAATTTATTTATGGAATGTATTTTTTTTATATGGAATGCTTAAAGAGTGCCCCTAGGGCACTCGTTAGCATGACCCTTTATATTATTATATAAAAATGCATGATTCTAATTTAAAAAAAAATGATATCGCTATTAAATCATTAAACATTTTAATAAAAGTGTTTATTTGTTTCTTAACTCAACAATAACATGCATAATTTTTTTAATATTGTTAAAAAAGACTTAAATTATATTATATGTTGTAATTAAATGATTTAATTTTACTATAAATGCGGGTAAATGGGTACGGGTATGGGCATTGGGGTACTCACAGGGTACGGGTATGAGTATGAATATTGATACCCATACGGGTTTAGGCTCGGGTACGGGGATTTTCTTAAACTGCGGGTATGAGGACGAGTACTATAGTACCCTGCCCAAACCCTGCCCATTGCCATCCCTAGCTCAGTGCAAAACTGTCATTATGGCTGGCATTCAATTTGTCTTTTATGAAGTTTGGCATGCTAAAAACAAAACTAGATTTGATGCTCATTCTGCTAATCGGAAAGCTTGCTCCAAAAACATGGCTAGCTTGATGTCTATTGTTGGCAATAACTCTCGTATTAGTAGCTCCCTTAGCATACCCGACTTTTTCAATCCTCAAGAATCTTAAGATCCAAATTAATCACCCGAAGATCAAGGATAACATTGATGTCCTTTGGAAGCCTCCCTTACATGGGTGGATAAGGGCAATTCTGATGGTGTGGTTGTTGGTACTCCTTCCATGTGTGCTTGTGGGGTGATGTTTAGAAATTTTAATGGTGATCATGTCGGTTCCTTATCCTTCTTCATTGGTAAGGGCAATGCCCTCCTAGCGGAGTTTATGGGAGGGATTATGACCATGGAGGTTGCTCTTGGCAAGCATTAGGACAATCTTTAGATTGAGTCTGACTCTTTAACTGTGGTTAGGGCGATTCAGAATCCAAACTTGACCCTTGGTCTATTAGAAGTCGATGGTTGAATTGTTTGAGCAACTTCAGAAATCAGAGTTTTATGATAACACATATCTATATAGAGGGAAACTCCTGTGTTGATGCTCTTGTTAGCTTAGGCCTAATAAATAGAAACATTACTTAGTATAATCATGTCATCAAAGAGGCTTGGGATAATTTTTTGTTCAACAAGTTTGGTTTTCTTATACTTAGATTAATTTTTTTTAGGGGTTTTGGTTATGGTCCCCCTCTCATTTTTTGTTTTCTTTTTTTATCAATGAAGATTCTCTCATTAAAAAATAGCAAAATAATATATTTTTTTCTACTGTGAATTTTGTAAAAAAATGAAATTTGCAGTTGCGTCACTAGTTACATATATTGAGAGAAGTGTTCACAGTAAAAAACAACATTAAATATTTTTAGAATATGATAAGTTGTAAATAACAAATGTATTTACATATGTTCTACTATGTTAAAGTTTATTTGTCCTTATAATTATGTATTTTTGCAAAAATTTATAATATTTTTTTTAGTCCTCACCTATAGATATTTTTGAATTCATCACTCAGGTGAACAACTACTATTGCAACAACAAGATTAATGCTCTTGAATCACAAGAGAAGGGTGCACCACATATCCATTTAAAATCTTAAGGCATTAGGTGTATGAATTTTCATTCTTATAAATTCAATATTCCACTCATTCAAAGGCGATGTGGGATTTTAGTCACTCATCCGTACACTGACAAGGTTTAACATTCAGACGTAATGCGATAATATTGGTTATTTGGGTAAGAGATCGATCTCACAATGTTACACGTACATGAATAACTTTTATATATATATATATATATATATATATATATATATATATATATATATATATATATATATATATATATATATATATATATATATATATATATGTGTGTGAGATAATAGTCTAATCGATTATGATGTATATTTGAAAAAAAAAATCTCCTTTCTTGGCAAATATTTTATTAATAAATAAGACTTGAAATCACACAATAATTCTGAAGATGTAAATTCAAATCAGGAGAATGTCAGTACAAAAGTTTTTCATGTGTAACCGGTGCTCTTATCATTCTGATGTGTAACTTCAAATCAAGAGAAAGTTATTCTCTTGAACTCTGAAATTGATACTCCCTCCGTCCCATAATGAGTGACCCATTTGAAATAAAATGGTGTCCCAAAATGAATGACCCATTTCAATTTCTAATACACTTTTTTCAATTCTACTCTCTAATTATTAAAAAGTTTACCATTTCCAATACATAATAAGGGTATTATAGTAAAAACAATATTATCTCTCTTACTTTTTTACACTTTCCTTAATTTGTGTGAAATGGTGTGCTGGGTCACTCATTGTGGGACGGAGGGAGTATAAAAATTGCAAACTAACCTTGAGATAAAAATTTAATGTAAAAATATTGTGATATGTTATCAAATAGAAATCTTTAAAGACTGGAATAGACCGCACGGTTTAAAATCAAACTAGTATAAATTATAATGTGTTCTTTTCTATATTTTTATCTTTTACTCTATTATTACTTTTTGGTGACTTCTCTTCTTCTAATCCTTTATTAAAATCAACTTTTTTTTAATTTTTTATTTATTTATTATAATCACCTATCTTGTTTAAAGTCACTTGAGTAATATATTGCACTAGTTACTTTTGAAACTATATAAAAATAACACCCTTGTTGGAGACTAATTTAGATATTATAAACAAATCAACAATTTTTTTCTTTTAATATTTTGATAATAATATGTCATTCAACAAATTTATTTAACTATACCATGCAAACTTTTTTTAAAAAAACAAAAGCTAAAATTGGTGAAAAAATCCTTAGAGCAGTCGGAGTTCAAAGAATTTTTTTTAAAAACTAAAATTAAAGTTAATATACTTAAAAAAAACTGTAGATATATTTAATTCCTAAAGAGAGTAGCATTTTAAATAGGAAAAAACCAACTTATTTTTGCGAGACAAGACCTTTTCCATTTTTTCCTTTTCTATTTTGTGCATTACTAAAATTGTAAAAATATTAATTTAATAATGTGATACATAAAAGATATATTTATTTTTTATGTATTACATAACTATAATAATAAAGAGAAAAAATGGAAAGAAGAAATTGAGATGATCCTATCTCCATTTTCTGCATAGAGTATATTAAAGCAACCTATCTATCTAATCTATTTGGCTGTTTTGTGAAGGCAAGTAGGTTGTTATTATTATGAGAAATGATATATTATTATTGTTTAGCATTCCCTTCCAAATGCATGTACCCTTTTGATGGCTTCACTCTAGGAATATCAACTAGCACTATCAGTACAGATGTTTGCAAGAAATTTATATTCGAGTCCTTAAAGATTGGGGGAATTCTTCCATGCGGGGATAGAGAATAAATCTCAAAATATTTTGTAAAAAAATTTAAAATATATATATATGTAATATTAGTAAAAAAGAAAATTTTAATTAATTATTTTAAATTTTTATAAGTTTGAAAATTTGGTGGTTACAATTCTCATGAACATATGTTAAATATTGTCAAAACAATAAATTTATAGTAGAGAATTAGTTTATTAATTTTTTGTGGTTAGTTTTTTAATTCTTTTATTATTAACTTAGTTAAAAATATTTTTTTTTTTATGTTTATAAATTTTGGCAAGAAAAAATCTATATAGATGTACAGAAACAGATATGGACAAAAAATTATTCCGTGGTGGGAATTTAAGATAGGAATAAAAAATAGATTTGAAGATGGAGACGATGTATCTTCCACATCCTCCATTCCGTCCCATTGAATTCTCTATTTCACCCTCTTCAATATTTATGACAATATTTTAAGAAAGATGGTTTTTTTTTACGCGAAAAGATTAATTCATTTAATTAATAACAATATTCTGAATAAATGTTAGAATATCAACAAAATTATGAAAACTAGCAAAAAAATGAAGTCACCCGTGCTAGAGCATGAGCCACTTCATTAGTTTGTAAATATACACTTTCTAATTTGTTAATAGTTCATTTTATATTATTTTACTTTAGATTCCATGCAATACTTAAACTAGTTTGTAAATACAGTGTATATTCCGAAATTTCTATCTTAGTTAGGATGGTGAAATTGGAAGAGTAGAAATGATATTAATCAAAAATCGAATTGACATTTATATGTCATGGTCATGCAGGGATCCGGAAACCTAATCTTTTTAATTAAATAAACTTACAATATTTTTTTAATATTTTTAATTTAAAAAAGGTATGAGCTAACTTAAATCTGTGTAAATTATATCATAAACATTTGTTAGTTTACCTGATCTATTCTCACCCTAAACAAAAATAAGATAGAAAGGGTTTTTAAATACAAAGGAGCTGGGATTTTCATGGCCAATTCAATGGGCCAAGTTTACTACTTCACGGGTGTTAGGCCCACTTAGATTGAGTCACTCTAGGAGAATTTATCCTTGCCCCCTTTTAATTTAGCTTGACACCCTCCAATTTTTTCTAATATCAAAATATTTCTTTCATTTATTTCATTAAAAATCTCATGCAAAAAATTCGATAGGTTAGTGAAAATATGGTATGCAATAGGTCAATAAAAAATCCTGTAGACCAATTAAAAAATTCAAAATGCATTTTTATTAATTTTTTCAAAAAAATTGATACGTGACAAATTTTACTAATCTTTTTTCAAAAACACTAGAGGTTATCGAATTTTTCCCATAATTCAGAAAAATCCTGTATTATTAATTTTATCAGAATTTTCAAAAAAATCCAATAAATCATACTAGTTTTTGATATATTTTTTAATTTTTCGAATATTTGAAAAAACCGCTATAAAATTATAATTTATGATTTTATACCAAATATGTGAAAAAACTGATATAAAAAACATAATTTTATACCGTTTATTTTAAAACATTCGGTATAAAATCATAGATTTTGAAAAAAATATATATACATATGCTTTTATGTGTGTTTTTTTTTAAAATCAAATTTAAAATTTGTGCTTTTTATCGTTTTTTTTTAATTTGCTATATTATACCGGGTCTTCCAAAAATATATATATATATAAGTATAATTTTATATTAGTTATATTTAAAAAAATCAAATATTAATTGTCAAAAAAAATATTAGGGGTAATATGATAAAACTTACAAATATATTGACAAAAATAATTTTTTATTAATTAAGATTTTTTACAAATATATTTTGAAAATTATTTAAGACAACTTTTATTTAAAAATTACTTTAGAAAACTTTAAAATCCATTAGACAAATTTTAAAACCCAAATTTCAAATCCCTATGCTAATTGTGGAGTTTGCTTAACCTATATAAACTAGTAACAAACCCGTGCGTTCGCACGGGTTCTGGTACGGGACGCGCATTTGTTTCAAATGTATATTTTTATCAGAAAAATATTTGGTACCTGTGAAAAAATAATAATTGAATGTATAGAAAAATGTCTGGTATCCGTGAAAAAATAATAATTGAATGTATAGAAAAATGTATGGTACCTGTGAAAAAGAATGTATTGAAACATTTCGGTACCTGTGAAAAAATAATAATTGAATGTTTAGAAAAATGTCTGGTACCCGTAAAAAAATAATAATTGAATGTTTAAAAAAATGTCTGGTATCCGTGAAAAAATAATAATTGAATATATAGAAAAATATCCGGTATCCGTGAAAAAAATAATAATTGAATGTTTAGAAAAATGTCTGGTACCCGTGAAAATAATAATAATTGAATATATAGAAAAATGTTCGGCATCCGTGAAAAAATAATAATTGAATGTTTAGAAAAATGTCTGGTACCCGTGAAAAAATAATAATCTAAATATATAGAAAAATGTCTGATACTCGTAAAAAAATAATAATTAAATGTATAAAAAAATGTTTGGTACCCTTAAAACTGAAATAAATTGGATAACTGTTAAGTCTTATCTGCTAATGTTTTTAAAAATCTAAAAATATATAAAAAAAAATAAATTTAATAATAAACAATGTTTTAGTTGGTTTATAAAAAATAAATTATAGTTTTGTTCTTAACTTCTTAAATAAAAGAAAAATAATTTAGGTATATTATATTAATGTTTTTTTGAAAATGAAGAATTTTTCTTAAAAATATTATAGAAACTTAGTTAAATATAGAGATCTCATCAAAACTTATTTTCTATATAGATTATTTAGATGTCTTTTCTCTCTCTCTTCAAAATTAGCAAAATAAAAATTAGCTTATATGGTAATTTTTTAGATCTAAATATATAATTTTTGTTTAGGTGTCATTTACAAAATTATTTGGATCAATATCAAATTTTCGTATATAAAAATATTTAGATCAGTAATAGATTTTTTGACCTATTCCATTTTTAAATAAAAAATATTTGGATCATAAATAACATTTTTCATAAATAAAATTATTTAGACCAATAATAATTTTTTTCCCGTATACAAGCTTCATTTTTGTTTAGGTATCATTTACAAAAATATCTGGATCAATAGTAAATTTCGTATATAAGAATATTTAGATCAATAGCATATTTTTTTCTCGTATATTATTTTTGAATAAAAAATATTTGGATCATAAATACTGTTTTTCGTAAATAATAGATTTTTTTCATATACAAATATTATTTTTATTTATGTGTAATTTACAAAAATATTTGGATCAATTTGCGGAACGGGCTAGATTTTTAGGCCCATTTCAATTTGCGGGCTTGCCCACCTTGCTTTTTTTCCGACGATCATATGACGGGGCGGGACGGACCACCCGCTTTGCCACTCGTATTTGTATTATTAACATTCCATAGAAAAACCGGTTAAAATATGGAATGTGAATTTTTAGTTAAAGGTATTACAAATTTTAGGAAGCACCTTGCTATATGGAATCAATTATAAAAGTTCTTTGTAGAATCAATTAGTTCTTATTCCTAGAATATTTGCATATATAAAAGTTTTTGTTACACTTGTAAGGAAAACAATGAAAAATGTGTTGTTTATAAGGCGATAAAGCTAACATAATTTGATGTTTCTTTTCTTACCTGGTTTGAAGAAGAAAATAATATGAGTGTTGCAGTTAAAAAACTTTTGAATAAAAAATAAAATAAACCTGACTAAAGCTCATACACAATCCAACTAACGGGAAAATTATGAAATTCAAGAATATCTTGACCTTGGACATGTAACTCAAACATAATTACAGTAATATTATAGAATTTAATGACAAATCAACCCATAATTACATTCACAAATGAACATTTATAGCCTAAATTAAATTTTAGTAATTATGAGATAGTATTTTAAATTTTTAGTCTAAAATGTCTTTCCTATTAATTTTTTATGTAAGAGATGAAATTCACAAATTTCATTTAGCACCTAGCACACTAATTTTACACATAAATAGTTAGACAGCAAAAAAAAAAAACATATTAAGCCACATTTTCACATAGCATTATTTTAAAATACAGGTATTCACACAAATTGAATGAGTTTGTTTCTACTTGACATAACTCAGAACAAAATGTTGTTTATATTTAAACATGCTGCAGAGACCTGATAACAATCATAGCATTCATCCAGGCAATAATAAATGATTTGTGCATAATCACGACGAGTAAGAAAAGCTCGTAATTATTCTTAAACTTGTCGTTATTTTCGCATTACTTTATAGATCTGGACAGTACGACCTCCGTCTGCATGAGCATTCAAGTCCAATCGAATCTATATGCTTCATTTTGATTGGATCGTCTCATAATCCTAAGAGGTTCTAAGACACCTTATAGCAGCTAAAATTTTAATTAGCTTTTCCAAATCCAAGTATTCCAGTAAGAAAGAAAAAAAATCCAAGTATTCCATCGGGTGCTTCTTCTTTTGTATAACTTAGATCTCCATATTGTCTAGCACCACACCTGGAAAACAACAAAACTCATTTTGCAATTATTAGATAAGAATAAAAAGAATATATTTCAATACACATCAGAGTTTAATTAACATGCACAAGAAGAATAGAAGGGAACTATTTGTAGCATGAGAGTCTCCGGAATTACATTTGCTGTTAAGTATTTGGAAATGTATTTATTGGAGTGTGCTCCACATAAGGTATTTTATTCACTATAGACTTGAAACTGCAACTCAAACCAACCAGAAGCAAAAGCAAAAGAGACCGAAATAGCGACCCATACAAGAGTAAAAAATATGAAATTACAAGACCGACACCACTACGGGTGAACCACTCCAAAAAGACATGAAACAAAGGTAGCTCAAAAATACCAGCAGCATGCACAGACCAGCCTAGACACACGAAACCACTGACAAGTCAAAGAAGTTTATGGTATAAAACTCAGGCTTCCGACTGTCCCACCTCTACTGCGAACTATACAGAAAACATGATATCAAAAAAAGCCAGTGCTGACCAATCCAGCCGAGTAGCACTGCGACAAAACTATCTGCCACCAATCTAACTACCAAACTGGAGTCTAACATAAATAGCCAGGCCACTGCAGGAACCAAAAACTTGAACAACACTTAATCAAGGAAACATCAATACCAAACCAAATGAGAATCCGCCGTCTCCTCGCCAATAGAGGTGGTCCGAAGTGAACGAAGCAACTTTATCCTCACACAAAATGAAGACAGAACCTCCTCCAAATAGTCAATTAAATCTTCCACCCTATACATTAGTTTGGATGAGAAATCCACTTACTAAGATCCATTCTTTTTTATGAGAAATCCACAGACTAAGATCCATTCATTTGGATGAGAAATCCACTGACTAAGATCCATTCTCAGGCACCATTACTTCTCATTAAATTATACTCTGTATATTAGTTCAAGTTTTGCATAATTAATAATCAAGTGTCGTTAAGCAAGACCAACGCAACTAACTTCGTTAAGATTTATATGAGTAACCTCTATTCCTTCAAGAAGTGTTGCAGGATCGACCACGTAGATGTGGTTCTTACAATTTTCATGTATCAATCAATATATCCAAATACAACGACAAAATATATTCAAATGAATTCAAGTAACTGATATTATTATGTGGAATCCCATTGGTTTGCATACCTAGGAACTAATTTCAACGCGGCCAAATCGAAGGTTGCGAACGGGCAGATCTTCCTCCATGGTGATCGAATTTCATCTTTTAGGTTGTACTTCCTAAAATAGGCACCTTTCCGGTTCAATTGTTCACGGTTTTAACAACATAAGGAACGACAGATGAATCTCCGGGGCCGTTTCCAAAAAGCACACCATCTAGATTTCAAGAGTAAGTGTTAAAAATCAGTACTTTTGTCTTAAAATACAATAATTTGTGTATCAAATTAGTACCTCAAAATCTTAATAGCCAACACAACATGTTTCAAAACGAAAAATCTAATAACGTTCGTGCCGATAATTTGTTAAAAATACTTACATGTTTATCGATCTGTTTTCTTTCAATTTGTTTTCTTCCAATCATGTGTTCATCTACAAAGTTCAAATATAGCTTAAAATTAAACCTTACAAAGTCATTCCAAACTAAGCATTACCAGCTGTTTGAGTTATCAATAATTAACTCCAAACTAAGCATTGACTTGTTGTTTGAGTTGTCAATCAGAAGAACATACCACTCCAAATTTGAATTTCACAGTAAGAAACCCTAAAATCTGAACATATAAACAACATTAGAAGAAAAAAAGAGAAAGTTGAAACCGGACCTGTTTCAAAATAGTTCGTCACCCGCCGCGAACCAACACCGGCAAATCATCCATAACCTAATGTTGAGATTTTTATAATCAAAATGAAGAAAAAATAAACAAATAGATCATGAAGAGGAAGAAGAAGAACTTGATCGATCATTAATGTAGTTGAGAAGACGAAGCAAGATACAAAGTGAAAAGCGAAGAGCGAAAGGTTGAAAAAGAAGGCAGACGATGTTGTAGTAGAGAAAGAGAAGTAATTGTTGAAGATGAAGATAGTGTGGAAGAATTGCAAACGATGGAAGGAGAGAGAAAGAGTTTTCTCAAAAGTTTGGTTGATAAAGCATTCAAATTTTGAAACCCTAAAAGCTATAAAGGCTTGAGAAAGAAATAGAAGACGTGGCACAATTGAAAGAAGGTTGGAGAAGGAAAAGAAAAGACGTGGCCATTTACTGAGCAAGTAAGGGTAATTTCGGTTTTTCCAGAACATTTAATTTTCTTATATGATAGATTTGAAATTTCTCTTTACAAAAAACGATGTGGAACATTACTATATTTCATGAGTCATTACTACCATCTGCAAGAGAGTAGGTAAATGATTAAAGGCTCTACAAGTTCATAAGTAAACTACAAGCATGGTAAAGTGCTTTCATGTGCATTCTGAACTGAATAACTTACTGATAACGAAGAGGACATAAAAGCTCCGAAGGGGCGATATGCAGGTTTGTACCTCATATGTCCCGATACAAATGATAGATAGAGTCAAGTAGTATTAGTATTAGAGTAAGAAATTAAAGAGTTGGAAATGGGAGAAATTAAAAGCATAGATAGAGTTAAGTAGTACAAGTATAGTATTAGAGATAGGAGTAAGAAGTTAGTATTAAAAATGAAGCCAAGATAAAACCAGAACATTTTAAAATTTGCAAGTATAGAGCCATGGAGTTTACATTTTTGTGTATAGTATAGTCTCACATAGTTTTCTATAAAAAGAATTTTGGTGTTTATATAGATTAAAGATTCAATTACTAAATCACTTGTGGGCTGGAGTAAAAAGGTTTTACACAATATTGAGTTAAAGGCCTAAAATTATTATTTTAAAATTTGTTTAAATAAATTTTTAAATAAACTTTGTTTAACTTAATTAAATAAATCATTTATTAATTAAAAAATATTAATAAATAAATCATTCTAGTCAATATTTTCAACTGATTTAAAATAATTTTTTTGTCCTAATCATCACTATCTCCTAAACAAAATTGGAGGGGACCAACTAAATTTCAAATGATGTAAAGTTCAGGGACCGAAAAACTAGTTTCTAAAATGGGGGAGACTAAAATCCGACTGCATGTCAAGGCATGATTCGCCAAGACATGTAGGTCACTTATTGATTTGGATGCTTGCTTTTTGAAGGGGGGATCTTGTGGGCAATTAATGTCATCAAGAGACAGGGATGGTAACAACCAAATCTTTCCAATTGCATATGCAATTGTTGAAGCTGAGACCAAAGATTCATGGAAGTGGTTCTTACACCTTCTTTTGGAAGATTTAAGTGCATTCAATCAAAGAGCATATGACTCTATTTCTAACACATAGAAGGTATAATCTTATATAATTTCTTAGGTCTTTATTTAATTTCTTATGTCATGTATAGTTTCTTATGTCTTTATTTGTTATATGCTAGGGGCTGATTCCTGCAATTCAAGGTGTTGGTGCCCATGTGGAGCATAGACTTTGTGTAAAGCATCTATATGAGAATTGGAAGAAGAAATACACTGGTTTGAAGTTAAAAGAGGTGATACTGGAAACAACTAGGGCAACTACAATACCATTATGGGAAAGAGCAATGCAGAAAACGAAATATTTGAATGAAGGTGCATGGAAGGACATGATGGATACACTGCACAACTTTGAACCATATCACATTTCAAGACATATACAAAGTGTGATATGCAAGTAAACAACATGTGTGAGACTTTTAACAGGGCTATATTGGAACATAAAGACAATCCAATAATCACTTTGTGGAGTGGAATAAACATTATATAACAAGATAACGAAATAGAAGGAGTTGTTGCAAATGATATGGTGGAATTGTCTGTCATATAATCCAGATTGTCATAGAGAAGAATAAAAAACATGTACAGGGGTGGACTCCAATATGGCATGGTGATGCAGACCTTTCAGTAGTTGGTGTGACCAATGGGATTGAGACCTACTGTGTTAATCTTAAAAATGAAACATGTTCATGTAGAAAATGGGATTTGTCTAGTATACCTTGTTGTCATGTCATCACATGCATTTGGAACATCAAAAACAACCTGAAAATTATGTGGTTGAGTATTATATGTATGCTTCATATTTTTCATTCTTTGATTATTCTTTGATTTTTTATTGTATGAATTGTAACATTCTTTGATTATTTCAGGAAGTCAACTTTTGAGAAGACATATTCAAATATTATATTTCGAACAAATGGACCACACTTGTGGCATATGGTTGATCATGTGCCAATTTTTACTTCTGTTATGAGACGAGTAGTTGGTCGTCCAAAAGAGCTGAGAAAGAAGACAAATGATGAGCAAAAGAACCCTCATGTGCTTTCAAGGAGACTTGCAACAATTACATGTTAGAAATATGGAAAAATTGGTCATAATAAAAGAACTTTGGTAAAAGGACAACTAAAAGAGCAATACCGAAGGGATGAAATAAGGCAAAGAAGGCAAAGACCAATAAGGGTGGAAAAGAAAAGAAAAAGACAAGTGAAAACCAGTCTGTAATTGGACAAAGATCACAAGCACATCAAGCTACTCAAGATTAGATGCAGTGTTGTTTTATGTTTGAGCTATTTTGTAATGACTAGTGGTATGTTATGAACCATAATATTTTGATGTAAATGGTATGTTGTGAACCATGATCTTTTGATATAATATGGTCTGATATGAACCACGATCTTTTGATGTATTATGGTCTGTTATGAACCATTATATTTTGATGTAATATGGTCTGTACGAAACAATTGTTTTATATTAATGAAATTGTATGAACCAGTTGTTTTATGTTAATCAAATGGTATGGTCTGTTTTATGTTATTACCTAGTTATCATATATGTCAAATAGTATGATATGTTTTATGCTTTTAACTGTCAAATGGTATGGTATGTTTTATGCTTGTAACTCAAAAATGGTATGGTCGGTTTTATGCTTTTAACAGATAAATGAACTAGTATCAGCTGTTTTATGTTAATCAACTATCAAATGTTATGTTATGGTATCAATATCAAATATCAACTATCAAATATCAAATGGTTTCAAATATCAACTGTCATATAGTATCAAATCTCATGCATCAATTGTGAACCAAATGTTAAAATTTTTGTTTATACCGAATTCTTCCTTATTACTATTGGATTTTTTATTGTTTTATCAATTCTCCAAAGTGAATTTTTTTTTACCAAATAAATATTTTTAATAGATAAACAATAAAAAGAACATTTTTATCAAATATAAAAATACAGGAGATGCCAAATTAAATTTAAGAATGCCAGGATAAATTCTCCTACTTGTCGCAACAAGTCCATAAACATCATGGCCTACTAGTTACAACAAGCCCAAAACCAACATGGTCCTAAATTCAAATCTACTGACCCCATTAATGATACTATGATAGTAATAATCAAAGAACAACTCTCAGAAGAAAGAATATGGATCCTCTACTGCCCTTTTGAGGCTGCCATCTCTCCTTTTTCAATCTAATGGTTGGTAGGCTATCATTGAAAAAAATAAAAACACAAAAAGAAACAACATATAATAAATGAATGGTTGAGATGAGAGCTGAATGGAAACATGAGACAAAAAGCAGGAGAGGATCCTGATCCCAGAAGAAAACATTATTCTTTTTGAAAGTTTACCTTGACATAAAAGGATCTTTTTGGGTAGTGGCCCCAATTATTATTATTCAAACCAAATTAAATCCAATCATCATCACAAGTTTCTAATTTCAAAATCTTGATACTATACTACTAGTACTACTAACAAACAACTAATCCCCACTTAATAAAACATCTCAAATTCAAGGACACTTTGGTCCTACAAAAGAAAATCCACAACAACCTCTTTTATTACTCCATCCCATGTAACCGTTACCTTAGTAAAACATCGAATCACTTTCCAATTTTAAATACTAACATTCCAATTCGACCGTTGGTTACTACTTCTTCAACATAACACACGCTCTCCCCATTTACTCATCACAACAACAACAAACAACACACACAACCTTGAATTTCAACAACAATGGCACAAGATTATGGTTTCACTTTCACTTCCGAGGAAATGGTCGTCAACGACAACCTCGGATACCCCAAAGCCTATGCTAAACTCTGTCGTGACCGTGGTTTCAGTCCTTATAGCCATGGCCCTCCTTTCACTTTTCTACCTTATGCTTTGCATGATGATGAGGTACCCATTTGTTCTTTCTTTGTTTTTGTATTAAAAATTTAATCTTTGAGGTGAAAACAGTTCTGGGTCATTGGTTTCTTTATCTGGGTTGGATTTGTAACATTTGTTAATGTTATTGTTAATGTTGATGTTTCAATCAGGTTGAAAGAGCAAGTTTTTTGGATGAGATGTTTCCAATTATTGATCCAAAAGCTAAACCGACAACAAAACCTAGAATCTTTGTCAGTATCTTGTGGAACCAGCTCAGTCATCTAGGGTAACAAGTCATGAAAATTTTCAATTCTCATGTGTTGTTTATGTGTTTGTATGTGTTGATTGATGTTAATTTTGTTTGGTTGAAATCTTAGGAATGCTGGTTTTGATCCGGCGGTGATTCGAGTTGATGCTTATGGTAATGTCTTGTATTATCATGCTGATTCAGCTTCTCCTCTTGCTTGGGATTTTGATCATTGGTTTCCTTGTTCAAGTAATTAAGCTCTTTCTCTCACTATTTTGTTTAGCTTTTCCATGAATATTTATAGATTAATATAAGTGATTTTTCGGTTGAGATTACCTTAATTGAGCTACAAACAAATTAGGCTTTGGTGTGATTTTGATTCTTTTGGGATGACAATTGTAGGGGGAGGCTTGACTGTTCTAAGCAATCTAAGGATAGTTCAAAGACAAGTTTACAGAAGGAAGAAAAATAAACTTGAATTCTTGGTGCCATGGTGGGATTTCCAATTGGGGATATCTGTTAATCAGTTTTTGTCTATTTTCGCTTCTTCAAAATCTGATTTTAGGTATGTTTTCTGATATTCTACTACTTATACTGTTTCTCGATTTGCATTACGATGGGAGGGTATGTGATGATGATATTTGTGATTGTGATTGTGAATGACAGGCATAGAGGCTTTTCATTTCTGTTCTCTGAAGGAGAAAATCATGAGTTGAATGATACACAAATAGTGGATTCTCATTCTTTTCCGCAACACTTCATTGGTTTTAGCGAAGAAGTTGGACTAGCTCCCGCAGCTATAA
Organism: Vicia villosa; assembly: GCF_029867415.1. NCBI lineage: Eukaryota > Viridiplantae > Streptophyta > Magnoliopsida > Fabales > Fabaceae > Vicia > Vicia villosa. The sequence continues at coordinate 924,049 of NW_026705050.1, forward strand.
TCGAATCGCGAAGGGATCCTTATGATGCTTTAGCTTTAAGACAACTTGATCATAATAAGAAGACAAGGCCTATGTCTTCTGCGATAGGTCAGCGTCATTGCTCCTAATAAGATTAATCATACTAATGATTTTGAAGATTGAGAATTAGATATTGATGTTAATGTTATGTCTTTTTCTCAGTGGCTGCAAGAAAACCAAAAGGCAATGAAAATGAAGATCCAAATTTTGTTAGGAACCCCTACCAAGCAATTGTCATGGCCAGAGATTCTTTGAAGCAAAAAGAAGAAGCTTCAAAAATGCAATTAGAAATGCAAATTTTGGATAATGAAGTGAATGAAATGAAACTCAAAAACGACGAAGAAAAGCTGGTTATTCAAGACCTCGAATTGGCGCTCATAAAACGTAAGAGGAAAGCAGAAAAGTGCAGACGACTCGCAGAAGCTCAATCTTCTTACAGAACCATGCTAGAGAAGATGATTAGAGACACCATGCACCAGTAAGCCTCACTAACCAAAGTTCAAATGATTATTACTTTTCTTTATAGGTAGTTACACTTAAAGTCGAACACTTTTAATGATTGGACGATTATATTGTTTTGTTGAAGGAGTGTGATTTATAAGGAACAGGTAAGATTGAACCAGGCTGCGAGTAATGCACTAACGGCTAGACTTGAAGCACAGAGAACAATTTGTGATAATGCTGAGAAAGAGTTCCATAAGAAGTATAAACAAAAAGATGACATAGAGAAACAACTTAGACCTGAATTCGATCAAGGAAGAAAGAGATTCAGAATGGATGATTCCGCTTTCGAAGAAGAGAGGGAGAACAATAAAACTGTTTTTTATTTGCCTAGAGCAAGGCCAAGAACTCCTTTTCACAAAGAGCTCAGAGTTTTGTTGGATGAAGAACAAAGAGCGTCTGAAGCTGGCATATCTGCAAATGAAGAGGAGCTGAAAATCGCAGCTAATAATGATGATGATTCGGAACGGAAGCTAGAAGAGCATATCGAATCATTTGTGGCTTTGGATGAAGAAAAGTTAATTGAGCAGAGGCTTCAGAAGCTAGAAATCAGTGAAGAAAAGAGGACTCCTGGTTTTTCATTCCGCGGTTTTCATGAGAAAAAAGACGAGGAAGATGATGAAACGAGAAACCAACGAGGTAAAGGGAATGTTGAAAAATGGCTTCAATTGCTTTTAGAGAATGGTCAAGAAGAAGGAACAAATCCACGAGAAGAAACAAATGAAAGTGCCTTTGGTAAGACTGAAGATATAATCCAACAACTAAACCAGAAGTTTCCACAAAAGGAGTTGAGAACTGTAAAGAAGGAGCTGCAAGTCCTTCAAGATAAGAATAAAGAAGCCGATGAAATAGAGGAAACAAATCATGGTTTTGATAAAACAAAAATTGGAAAAAATTGGAAAGACGAACAACAGAAATTAGAAAAAAGACTTGTTAGATCAGAGAGTGCAAAGGTCTTGAGACGAATCCCGTCATCTCCATCTTTGTTTCAAGGGATGAAGTCATCCATCAAGAGTATCAAGAAAGCAGTGAAACTATGAATGTTTGACGCAGACTTGTGCTTTTTTATGCTTCTCGACCCTTTCTTACAATTTGTGTGTGCAAAATACTATATAGGTTTGATTCTATTGTTTGATTTGTGTGTATAAGATTTTTTAGTTATCGAATAAGTGATAACAGCTTGTTGTTTTGGCTGCAATAATTACGTTTCTGTTTCGTCGTCTAGTTTCCTGTTAAGAACATATTTTTTCGGCTAGAAATTTGCTTATTCTAGCATCTATTGTAATACTTTCCTTATTCAATCATTCCTTTTATACGAATTACTAGCCAAAAAATGATCTTGGTTGTTTCAGTGTAGAAGAGAGTAGTCTCGTTCTTACATTATTTCCGAAGTCTTAACTCCAATAAACGGACTTATAATATAACAGCTTAATTTTTTAATCCGTTACTCACATGAAAGCCTCTCTTTCATGACAGTGATTTTCTCCAATTTTGAGGAGTCCGACCTTTGACGACAATACTAGTTTTCATGTCCATAGGTGTTTGCCTTCCGAATCCAAATTCAGTCTGAGTTTCATTTATTTCAACGCTCCCCGTCTCTCCGTTAGTTTTACTAAAACCAAGTTTCTTCCATTTGAAGAAACCTTTCTTCTTCTCAGCCATCTTATCCATCTGCGCTTGCATAGCATTGCACTGACTCTGCAGCCTGCGAACATCTTCCTTCAGTTTCTTTATCTCCATTTGCTGCGCATTCATTTCGCGCTTCGAAAGAGACCGTTCTGGTGTCTCCAACACACCGTGATATCCGCTCGGACTCCTCAAGCTACTGAAAGAAGTACTCCAATCAATGTGGCGATTGAGTTTCGTTTGCTCGGTGAAAAGTACCTGAATAACAGCTCTCACAGGTAACCGTTCGTTTTGTGCTGCATGAAGTGAGGCTTCCGGTGTGAGTTTCCTGCTATCAATTAATCTACACAGTCCCTTCCTTTCTTGCTTCGACACGCTTGGATGCACCTATAAAAATAACACTCTCACATAAGATGAAATACGACCCGACTAAATGGATTTGTATTGCATGCAGTTAGAAATCCATACGTTCAACACCAGACGGAGTTGGTCAAGATTTTAAACTCGGTATTTTAGATTTAAATTAGTAATACACCACCCCATCTGAATCAAACGACCATCGTTGACCTACTGATAAATAGAATATTACTCGAATTTAGAAGGAAATTGAAGTGCTTTTTGGCAACAACTAATAATTAAACATATCTATAATGAAGGAAAGGCCAAGCTAAGATATGGACAAGAGAAAAAAGCCAAATGTTGAGAAATGTTGGTAACAATTTACAACTATAGCTTTATGATTCATGTCTTATCTAGTTTTGGACTTTTGCTGTGAAACAATTGCATGTGAACCTTGATATATTAGAATAAAAAAATGCTTGATCTTCAATTTAGCGACTTCCTGATTACAACAGAGAATTTGACACATATCAGACACATATCATATCGGAGAGTCTCTGTGTGTTGGTGAACGACCATACAAGAAACACTTTCTACGATATTCATAACGATTCCTCGTCTTGACACTTATTTCTTTCATAGTCATTAAAATGTAATTAACTTTACTAATCAAGAAAATTAACATGAAACTAATTAAAAAGATGAGAAACAGAACATACTTTAAGATAAGTATCAATGGCTCTATACAAACCGTCATCAGTAGCTCTTGCATGAGTAGGAAGAGCAGCAGCAAGTGAAACAAATTGAGACAAACTCAAATTAGAATCCAAACCAACCTCAGCAAGGTAACAATCAACCAACTTAGCAACCTTAACCAAAGCAGCAGCACTGGTTTTCGAACCATCATGATCCAAATTCAAGAACCTCTTAACCAATCTAATAATAAGCTCAACATCCAGAAGAGTTCCACATGTATGACTAAAAGAAGGTATCATGAGTTCTTTCAATGAAGCTTGATCTAACTGCCATGAAACTCGATTCTCAAGCTCGGCTCGATAAGTAGCCTCGACAGAAACCATGTTCGCCGTTCTGAGTAACCGGAGAAGGAAGTTGCATGGAATTGAATCTTTGTCTGGTGGAAGAACACTGATTAAGGTTTCAACAAAGAATTTTTTCTTCATCCATGATGTTGTCGCACTTTCGGGCGAATTAGCATTAGAACTAGCATTTGCATTTGCATTTGCATTTGCATTTGCATTTGCATTTGAAGCTTCGAGATCGGGGAGCCATTTGGAAGCATAGTGAGTGATGATTGAACCGATTAAATCAGCGCGAACGCCTTTTTGTTTGATGTTTGAAAGAGTTTTGACAAAGTAATCCATGTCAAGGATGCATGCATCTTCAAACCAGCAACAATAATCCAATGATAGTTGTTGGTTTTGATTTGTTTCAGTTTCTTTGCAACATTGTTTCTTCATTTTGGTGAGTATAGAGAATAATGCAGGGGAAATTATGTACTATAGTATATGATATAATCTTGTTTATATAATGTTTTCATATGGTGTGTGAACATGACATTGATAGGTTTGTTCTTTTTCATTTTTAACTAGAGGCCAAAATGTAGTGTGAAAAACACAACAGCTAAGGATCAAATCTAGATTTTGTAAGGTTAGATTAACCACATATTCAAGCAATCTCAACCATATGATATTAGTCAGATGATTCATATTAATTTTGTTAAATGGATTTGAAACAGAAAATAGAAATATGGATTGTCTAACTCAAGATTGGAGGATTTATGCCTACAATGCTCTCTCTAGTCTCTAATATCCTTTTGAAACATTATTTTGTTTTAAATTATTAGTTTTTTTTTTAATAATTTTTTAATATGTTTATTATTTTATTAAAGAAGTATACCTCTTATTAATATTATACCATTTTTGGAATACAAAAATATAATTTTGAATGTGTTTATTAATGGATGGTGAGGAAGTCTGATAATCATCGTATTAAACTTTAAACAATCACATAAAATGAGTTTGATATATTATTTTAATTAAAATCTTGATATTAGGTTTATGGATCCTTATTTATAAAGTGTTCGACATTTATTTTTACTTATACTTAATATACAAACATTTATACACAACAAGTAATAATTCTATATAAATTATGCATATTATTATATTTAAGATCATCAAAATCGAGTCAAACTAGCCAATTCAATCGGTTAGATTGGGAAACGAACATGAGTTTGATCTAAATAATTCTAAAAACCATTCAAACAAAGAATTTGTGTGCCAACTGAAAAACCGATAGAAAATTGGTAAAAATGGGTTACAAAATGGGCAAGAGGATTAGGTTTTTCTTATTGCGGAAATGACTTTTAAAAATATGATGATATGTTTCTCATTTGATTGTCTAAGCTTCGGGGCATTACTCTTTGTGTTTTTAATGGTGCTCACACATCCTAGTGAAAAATCAATAATATTTATAAAATCTAGAACTTAACCTCAAGATGTACCAAAAATGTAACCACAATCAAGTCTCAAATTCATGCAAGAATAAAGCTGAAAAATTAGAAGGTTAATGTTCATATTTTTACGGAGGTTAATGTTCGTATGGAGGCTAAGTTCTAGATCTGTTTGATTTATATAACACGTCAGACCTTCCCTCTTCTTTGTTCATTTCAGAAAATTTACTCAAAACCCAAAATAAATCGCGTGAGCAAACTTCATTTCCATCATTTTTCAAGCTTTCTCGTTACTTTTATTTCATTGCATTCAAACCTACGGCATCACTCAACTTCCACACCACTCCATTCAATTAAGGTTTCTCATTTTTCAAGTTTTCTCACAATTTGATAAGTTTTTTCATTTTCTTCCTTTTTTTGGTTTGTGATGAATACATTATCTAAATAGGTTGTTTATGATTCATTAGATTATAGTTAAAATCATAATTGATTGATTTTTGATGCATGAATAAAGATTTTTTAAAGTTTTGAGCATAAGGGTTTTATGTGTTCTTGTACTGCGTTTTTTCTGGTTTTGCCTATTACGAAAGTTAACTTTCGAATTTAATTGATATGCTTCGTTTGTTTGATTTTGCATGTTTTGTCCCATGTGTTAGAATTATTTGATAATGATATGATATTATTGGTTTAATTAAAGGTAAAATTTCAGACATGATAGAGTAACTCAACATGCTTATGTTCAGAGGAAAAAAAAACTAGACCCTATCATCCAAACATTGATACCACTTCATTTGATGCAAGGACATTGTTTTATGAAGTTCACGTGTCTTCGACATCGTCCTCCAGGAGACATGAGTCCCTTGTTGCCGCCCCAAAAGCCCCCAGAAGTCAAACATGTTGCTTTCATTCATGATGTTTTTTCAGGAGGCCCCTCAAACACCTCACTACTTTGTATGCATACAGACATTGTTGCTAGGCACGTGTGGAATGAGGAGGTAAAAATAAATTTGTATATATTTGTTATTTTAAACATAAGTTTTGAACCTTGTGGTGATGATATATTTTTCTACAACACTGTGAGCCATTAAAATGTATAACCCATTGTAGGAAGATTGTGAAGTTGTCGCATCTAGATAGACCATAGTTTTAGGATGTCATGTAACTATCTAAGTTGCAAAATTTATGCAAGAATGAGTATGCTTTTATTAATCATGGTTTATTGTCTGCTTTCGTGGAGAAATGATACTTAGCGACTTCTTCATTCCATCTTTTGATCGGTGTGATGTTCATCACACTTGATGACGTGTCATCCCTCATACATCTTTCGATCACAGGAAGAATATTAAAATACTTCAGACTCACCAGATCTGAGGCAATTAAGATAATGGTGGAATATTTGAGAGCTGACCCGGTTGCGCTCAACAGAAGATATATACCACAAGAAGATATCACGCCAGATTTAGATTTTTAGAGAGGATGTATATATACCACCTGAATGCAGCAGTTAACAACAAGTTTACACATTTATGGTAAACTACTCCAAGTTAGGTAGAACTTGTTTATAGATGACATATTTTTAACAAAATTACCGAACCTAAATTTCATAATATCCACAAAATTGTAAAATTAACACACGATCATGAGTTCAAAATATATCAAAGAGTTGGTCGTGAACTTGAACTACAAAATACTCTTCCATTAATACAAAGTTAACTTCTATACTAATTTTGATAAAGTTGACTTTCTTTTTATTCCAAAGACATTTGGGAATTTTTTTAAAAGTGACTATTCATCATTGAAGATGGGAAAAGCATATATCATTTGCAAAAGAATGCAAATGGGATCATATATTTATTGTGACTTTTTTTCTAGTGTAGTTTTTTATTTATAAATAAAAAAATAAGAGAATAAATATTAACTTTTAATTTTTTACAAATATAATATCAATTCACATAAATGTATTAATATAAAGTATTAAAATATATTGTTTATTTTATAAAATATAAAATATTTTAAAAATATATGCTAATATCATTTAAATTATTATATTAAATTTATATTTAAATTTTACCTATTGAACTTCGGTTAAACTTCAGTCAATCTTTTAAATCTTGAACTTCTATCTATTACGATTTAATTTTTGGTTTGATTTAATTTATATTATAATTTTGTAATATTACTAAACTAAAAAATATGTGAGATATATATATATATATATATATATATATATATATATATATATATATATATATATATATATATATATTTTAATTGTTTGGATAATTATTTCTATTAGTTGAAATATAATCTACAGATTTTTTTTAAAACACAAATAATAAGACATGTAATAGTAGAATAAAAAAATGAAAAACGTGATTTGGTCAGCAGTTTCCATCTCATAAGTGACAGTAATAAAGATTTGTTTTGTTGGTATGTGAAAAACACATAATAGAACCAAGATTTGGCTAATTACAAATATATGATAAGCTTAATAAAACTTGCTAGTGATCAGGTTTTAGTTTCTATTTTAAACTCACAATTTCCATTATTCAAGCTTAATTAGTTCAACTTCTAGTTTCAAAATATTTAAGGTCAGCTTACACAAAACAGTAGTATATAAAGTAAAACAAAGATAACAATTTCATCTTTTTTTTTACTTTTGGTGAAAAAGAAATAGGACCCTATGACATAGACCCAATTGTTCATATCCTTAGATGCATCATTGAAAAAAGAAAAAACATAAATTGTAACACCTTCAAACTTGAAAGAGAGAGACTCATTTGTTTTTATCTAAATATTTTGTGTATTGCGTGAAGGATTTGTTATTGTTTTTGTTAACAAGAGGTGAAGGAATCCAATATATTTGCTGGTTTGGTTTTTCCTTAATAATATGTCACATCTACACTAATGTTTGCATAGGTTTAATTGAAGTTATATTGATACATGACACTTGGCATATAATGGTGGAAAGTGAAAGGAGGTGAAGGAATGGAAACCTAGAGATGAAGGTTCTCCTACCCTACATGTAAATCACAAACTTTATTTTTATTTTTTGCATCCTGACATGCTATACAATAAGCTCGTGAACCCCTATTTTCATCTCCATTAAGAAATATATACATGAGAAGAAAAAAAATAGTATTTTTATTTAGAATGGTAAAGCGAGAAAGTAAACTCATATTTCATCTCAAATTAAAATATATTTCAACTCAAATTAAAATATTTAGAAGTTATAGCTATGTTAAATTTAAGGGTGTTCGCGGAGCATTTTGAATGATTTTAATGTTAAAAATTGTAAGAGAAAAATGTATGGTTCCATTTGATTTAATTGATTTTTAGAAATCAAATCAAATCAAATAAATGTGATTTTAATTGAGTTAGTTGATTTAATATTTTAATATATTTTTATTGAAAAAGTATTTTCTTTTTTATTGAGTCATACATATACGTGTAGATAACAATATAATTTTATATTTAATTATTTATATATTATCATAAAATAAATTTATAATTATCAAAATAAATTTATATTTCTCATCCATAAATATGAATTACATAAAATTTTATCTTACATGTAAAGGACAATATACACGAAATTATAATTTTAAATAAATTTAAAATATTATATTATATAGTTATAAATAAGAGATTAATTACTATGCACTGTCAGTGTAAAAAAATTTTGCACAGTCAGTGCATCACAACCACTCATAAATATTATTTTATTAATAATTAAAATAAAATTTAAATTTTAGTAAACATTTAACGGCCACGATTCACTGACGGTGTAAAACCGTTTTACACTGTCAGCGCATACCAATTAAATTCTATAAATAAATTTAAAATACTATATTAAGTTACAATACTAAAATTTCTTTTTATTATCAATATTTGTTATATATAAGAAGATGCAAAACTAAAGGTAATTCAATTTTTTCTTTAAATTTTTTCTTTAAAATAATAGTATTTATAAATAAATAATATAATACTTTTTATATTTAAATTAAAATAAATTTTACTCGACAAATACGGTAAAATGTATACCTACTTGTTAGTTTTTAAAATTTTATAATACAATTCGATTTGATTTAGTTCGATTGGTAAAATACAAACTTTATAATAAACCAAACGTCAAATACTTGATTCTATTAGAAATGGACCAAACATTTGAATTGGTGCAGTTAACTATTTTTTATTGGGCCATCTTAATTTTAAACACCCTTAATTAAATTCAATATGCCTCATAGGTAAGAACACATCAACAAAATCTCATTGTTACTAGAAAATATAGGTATGTTTTGAGCTCCATTAGGACTTCACTCTTTTGGTTTAATATTTTCTTCGGTCTTATATAATTAGGGGTGTTCGCGGTGCGGTTTGAGCAGTTTTGACGAAAAAAATCATCCGAACCGTAAGAGAAAAAATCGTGCGGTTTGGTTTGGTTTGGTTGGCTTTTAAAAAAAATCTGAACCAAACCAAACCAAACTAATGCGGTTTGGTTCGGTTGGTTCGGTTTTTTACAAGTATTTTATTGAGCCATACATACATATGTAGATGACAACATAATTTTGTATTTAGACATTCATACACTATCAAATAACAACAAAACTCGTCATATTTTGATAATAATTTTCTATTTAATATGTAAAAATCAAATTAGACAAAAGTGAAATATTAAATATAAAATAATAGCATAAAACAATATAAAAATTATTATAATGAAACAAAAAAATAGAAGAGACGAGAGATTAGTGAAGGTGAAAAAGAGAAAAAAAAAGTGTTGAGAGATTAGAGAAGAAGATGTGCGATAAAAACGAAACTGCAATACAGAACATTTACATAAAAATGAGAAGGTGAAAAAGAAAGAATATAAGAGAGTAGAGATTATAGAAGAAGAAGAAGAAGAAGAAGAAGAAGAAGAAGGTGCGATAATGTTATTAGAGATTTTAGAAGACCGGGACTGAAATTATATGTGTAAGGATGAGAAAATTGTTGGTAATCATAAGGCTAAGGTATAATAGGTTTAAGTTTGGGTTGGATGTGAGTTAAGTAAAATTTAGGTTGTAACATAATGCGGTTTGATTCAGTTTGGTTCGGTTTATAAAATACAAACCGCAAACCGAACCATACCGTGCGGTTTTGTTAAAAGATAACCCAAACTAATCCGAACCAAATGCGGTTTTTTGCGGTTTGGTTTGGTTTGCGGTTTTCTATTGGGTTGGTTTGGTTTTGAACACCCCTATATATAATAATCTAATGGTTCATTTTTATTTTTTAATTTAAAAAATGTCATATTAATCATTAACTCTTAGATTAGTCATTTTCCTTCAATTAGTGACGAGTTTAATAAATAGTTTTTTAGTTTTTTATTACTAACTAATAGAAGACCCGTGCGTCCGCACGGGTAAAACCGTTCTTAAGGTGAACAAAGTATTAGTAACGCAATAGTAGAAGAATTAGAAATTTCTGATGAATGTTTTCATATGAACCACAAATCAAATAGTGAAGAATGTTTACATATGAACCACAAATCTTTAACTTCATAGAATGATTTGGCACACCAGAAAAGAATTCCGGTGTCAAATGCTCGAAAGCCTCATTGTCATTAGCATCTGATCTGTCAATAGAATCACTACTAAGATACTCCTTTTCATCACCTACAAAAAATATATCATTATATTTATCAAATAAAAATCATGATAAATTTAATATGTCTAATAACTATAAATGTTTAAAAATATGACTAATAACTATAAATATTTACAAAAGGTATTGGGGTGATAGGGATCTGTGCGTCCGCACGGGTAAGTTCATTCGTATCTTATAAATCATGGTTGATTGTTGCTCATATATAATTGTTATTATAAAATCACTAATAACTACAAATATTTAAAAATAAATATGTAACAAATCACCAACATAATAAATTTAATATGTCTAATAATTATAAATATTTACAAATATCATTAATAACTATAAATATTTATTAAAACTTTATGATTAAAATTTAAAAAAAAAAAAAAGGCATTGTGGTGATAACGACCCGTAAAAATAGTGAGTTAAATTTACTTCACTAAAATATTTGCAACAAGTTAAAATTATTCGATAGAAATATTTGTGCATCCTCACAAATTAAAATTATTGTGTATGACACAATTATATTCAAAGCACATTAAGAATATTATGAATGTTATTTTGCCTGAATCTATTGATTGTGTCTCACATCACATTAAAAATAAAATAAAGACATAGCTATCTAAAATAAATTTTAAAATCGGTTATATTTCACACTTTATTCGTATGCAATTAAATTTAACTAATTTTGTTTTCAAAGTAAACAAATATATTTACTATAATTTTATTTATTAATTAATTACTTAGAAAAAATAAATCATACACATAAATATACATGCCATTAATCAAATCTTTCTCATCCAAACCAATCTTAGACATATCATAGTGAATGTTTGCTAACAGTAAAATAAGAGGTATTGAACTGATTTACACAATGTGAACAACTTGAGCAGTTACCATTGTCATATTACTAACAGGTTTTGAATTACCAAAGTTCAAGTTACATTGTTTTTTAAATATTGCTTTTAGCAGTATAATAAGTTGTGACAGTAAACATCATACTTTAAACATAACTAAGGGACAACCTTTGTTTGAAGAAAATTGACAAAAATGAATTATATTTTAATCAAAGGAGGTGTAGGTGCTAGTCAATGTTTATAAAGAACCTTTGCTTTAATTAAAGGATAACCTTTTCATGCGACCTTCTGGTTTTGTAAAGCTGGCAGAAGTTGAGTTCCTATTCTATAGGTGAAAACATAATGGTCTACACTGCTAGAAACAGAAGATGATAGTTGACAAATAATTGAAATAGTATTGTAGCCGAAAGGAAAAAAAATACCTAACTCATGTTTGAAGTGTATCATTGAAACGTGAACTGTATCAATTATCTTCAAAATACATTTTCTAAAAAAGTGGAGTATTTTTTAGAAATGCTGGAAATGATATTATATTGATCTTTTTACAAGGTAAATTGAATCAACAAAGTAGTAAACATAGGGCTGCTAGAAACACATAGGTCTGCAGCAACGCACGGGTATCTAAATTTCCAGCCGCTTGCTTGTCATAAAGTAAGTGATGAAATGTTAGTCTTAATAAATCCTTTACTGGGATGAATCTTACATGCTTTTATACAAAAGTGAAAATTCACAAAAGCCGTGTGACATTGCAAAAGAGGTTGTAGAGCCAATCCAAAACCAAGTTCTCTTGCTGCAATGTCAAATGCGGCTTTCATCGGGAGATTCAGCCTAGTACAACACACATTTCCTGTTTCTTTATCTACTTCTGTTAAGGCTGTATGAAAGACGTACTGCTAAGTCGCCTTTAGTTATAAAGCCAAATAAAATAGATCCTACAGTTACCATAAGAAAAAAATACAAAACAAAAAGTAGATGACTATATCCATCTTCTTGTTTAATAAGCACAAAGTAGTTACTTTGATTTGTAGTGCTGAACTTGTTAGAAATCTTACTTAGATTATTTAGTATAAATGTAATTACGAATAATAAAATATTATAATGTTCATTTATATGTTAAATTATTTGTAATAATTCGATGAATAATTATGGTGTATTGTTAGTCTACTTCATCAAACTAATATATGCTATCCAAATTTATAAATTTTTGTGAATGTTAATATATATGGTTCAATGATTAGTCATCATGGTATATTCCCATATATAAACTATTTATCAAGTATACGACATTACAAAACCACTACCGTTTCGTCAAAATATCAACACAAACGTCTAAGTTTCCTGGAAATGAGACCATACACTTTAAAGATACTTCAAAATGACACCACGGACATGAAACTTTCAATATCGATTCTTCAAGTACACATACAACCTTTGGTGAGGATTTATAAGAGTGAAACCCAACACAACACCTTTCCTACTTCTTCTTGTCTTGGCAAAACTATACCAAGCTTTACCGATGAACTTCTCAAACACATCCTCTTTGCTTGGAGTATTTCATAACCATATCATTTTCTAGTGTCCAAATCAACTATTTCAATATCTGTTTGGTTCCACAAAAGACATTATCATGAAACTTTTCTTGGAAAATGCTGAGTAGTGATTGAAATTGATGAAGTGTAATACAATAGGAAATCTTATAGATAGATACAGAAGCATTCCTTTAAATAGTGATGATTACTTCTATAAAGAACTTTATGAAACCATATAGTAATGTACTACTACTTACCTAGGCTTTATCAAATATGAAAAGCTGGCTAAGGAAAGAGAAATGACTGAACATGGTATCAATATAAATAATTCATATTTTGACTTATTGCTCAAAATAAATAAAAAAAATAGGACCTGCACTGATAGTCGTATCTTACAGTCGCATCCAAATACATATAACCATGTTGTGTTGTAGGCCCGGTAGAAAAAAGCCTCCAGAATTACGGCAATGCATAATAAAGTATTAATAGGTGAAAAGTAATAACATTTGATGGGACATGGCACTGTGATATCAATAGGCTCTATAGAAATGTAAAAATGAAGTACATATGATGTGAGTTAAGTGTTATTAAATAATGAACACGTGAATATGCTAAAGTTGTTGCGGATATAAGCATCTGTTAAAGAAAAAGCATTGTTATGCATGATTGGAAATTCTAAAAAAAGTTGAGGAATGCATTGTCTAGCATTTCTGCTCAATGACCCGGTTTAGACAATAAATTCTAAAAAATGTTGGGAATGTTGTAATTGTCCTGGAAATAAAGAGGTGTATGGTCTTTATGAGAAATAAGTATTTAGAGGTTTTTAAGTTTGGATGTATTTCTCATAAAATGGAAACAGTATGTACCTAGGGGTTAAGTACATATTCATAGCAATTCCTGCTACCACCTGACCATATGGCAGGTATTCCAAATTAATTGTATCTTCATTACAAAATAGAAGTCGGATAAATTCATCACAATGAATATAGCAGGTATTCCAAATTAATTGTATCTTCATTACAAAATAAGATGACATGTTGTAGAGTTAGTTCTAATAAAAAGGTCATGTTGTTAATAATGGTACATAAAGGAATGCATAAATACATACAGTGGAATTGGATGCTTGAGTAAGGGTGTTATTGTCGTGTAGGTCTTCTTTGGGAACTATTGCCTTTTTGTATAAAGTCAGAAGTAATACCAGAGTAGGATTTATGGCATCCTCAATCATATGGATATTACTTCCCGGTCTTGAGTAAGCTTGATAATGGACACCTGTTTGTAGTAAGGTTGGAGCTTGTTGTCACCCTGTAGGTTTGATGTTCCTATAAGGTGTTTTTCCATATTTCAAGTTCTCGGGACCGGTAGCGACGTGGATTTGGTCACCCTAATGTAAAAAACATAAGCATTCAGAATGCAAACCTTGTAAAAACAATACTTAACAGAGAAAGAAAAAAAACCTTTGCATCTTGTATAATAGCTTCAAGATGTTGCTGGATGTTTCGTTCCTTTACAAATCATAGATCGACGATGCGGATAACAAGTTTCCAAACGTTATGTTCAGGCTTCAAATTAGCGACAAATATTGGTGGCCCTGACATGTTTTTTCACCCTACTTAAAGCATGAATACGAAGAATGAAACTCAAAAACATAAGTGTAATAAGCATAATAAACCTCCATGAACATGTTTACACGATAATGAAACTAAAACACATGAAGATGACATAAATGTGTTGATTTTCCAAACATTCTCATCAAAACATCACATACACACATTTACATTTTCAAAACTTTTAAAATCTCTTTACTGCATAAAAATCTAAATTGTAGAAATCTCACTGAATCATAAAAATCAAAACTTTAAAATCTCAAAACTTTCTAATCTCAAAACTTTATAAAATCAACTTATAAAGCTCACAACAAAATATGATGAAAAGCTACCTGTAAAAAGACATAGCTTCTTACCTGTGGAAGGTGCTTGGAATGGGAGAAGGAGAATCAGGAAATGTCTTTCGCTGGAAATGTGTGTAGAGAAGGGAGCAAATAGAATGAATGGAGAAGAGAGAATGAGAGGAAAATAGTATTGATAAGGAGTATTGAAAAGGTGTATCAAGTAGTCCACCGGGTAATACATTACTTCTTCTAATAGAAAGACCCAATGATTAATGTTGTGTTAGCAAAGAACCAATAGAAAAAATGAAAAAAGGATGCCACTTGGAAGAATGGTAAACTTTGATTGGTGGAAGCAAATTTTGAATTAGTAAATTACCATTATGGATATTTCTTAGTGCAAAGTTAAAATGAAAGAAGGGTAATTTAGAGTGTTAATATGCATGTTATAATCTTAGTTAGGTAGTTGATTAAATAAAAAGAACTAACGTGTTGAAGAATTAAAAAATTAATATAATTTTTTTTAAATTAAATAATCAAAATGAACTTCGAGACAAAATACTATATAACCAAAAAGTATACTTTAATTATAAAATTTCTATTTCTTTTTTACCATAGGCCATTTTCCACGGTGCTCGTATCATAAATGTAATGTCCATCCATTTTCTTAAATTTAAAACTTCATTTGAAATAAAATATCACATGCCACACACATTTAAAGACTTAAAATTGTTTGGATGTTTTTCTTTTGTAACTACTTTACTTTTTAATCAAATTAAACTTCACCCTAAGACTAGAAAATGCAAATCTTCTTGGCTGTAAAGTAGGTACCGAAGATGATGGCTAATTATGTTTGCATACTCGTGATATTTTACAACCTTTTATCTCATTTTATGATGACGTTGATTTCAAAAATAACATTGATCACCATGCTTCTTCTCGTACCTTACCTTCCGAGAATTGTTACAAGAATTATTATAAGAAATTACAAAAGAGCTATAAAAAAAAAATCTAAAATTTCAACAACAAATATTTATATATAAATAGATTCACAAACCAAAACGACCAAAACCAATACCCGATAACTCCATGAACCACACCCAATGTACGAGCACTACCTCTCAAGACCAAAAAGCTATCTTTCTTTTGTGGTACCCGCCACTATCTGTCCCGCCTTGCTCCAATCAACCACCCTCTCTGACTCTAGATAACCGCTCAACCCAACCACCACCCCACTCAAACCATTTGTGGACTTTACCTTGACCCAACTTAAGCCAGTAGATTTCCCCTCCATACCGTCATTCCATAACTCTGGCAACCTTCATCAACTTTGCAACTGTTTTATGACGTTTTGATTTTAGTAAATATTAAAACATGTTTTTCTTCTCTTCATCAGTTTTAAGATCATATTTCTCTAATTCTCCACCTTGAATTTAAAATCTGGTGGTATTAGTTTACCCATCAACCTCCTTAATGCTCTTTTTAATTTGAATCATTATTCAAAAAACTTGATCAAGTTCAAGCCACACTTCTTGCCACTTGCATCTAATTGCTTTCAACCACTTTTTTATGCTCCCATAATCTAATAAGCCCACAAATATGACTGTTTGACCATCGTTGACTCATTTTGCATTCGAATGCCTCTCTAAAAGTTTTTGTTTCTGAGTTTTGCAACCTTTTATCCATATTCAAAGCATAACTAGCAAGGCCCGCATAATTTTATCATTGAGACGAAACAATCTCCATTCTTACTTTATCACGAATCAAATGATAATCAAGGGTCGTTATACCATTCTCTCACTACTATTAATATCCATACCAAGAATCTCCACCTAAAACTAAGTCTTACCCACCAGAGTTTCTAATATATTCATTTATAGATCTTTGTTATTCCTACCCTTACGAAACTCACTAAAAGTAGTACATCTACAAATGGTGAATTTTGATCATCTACGTTCCACTTCACACAATTCATAACCTTTCCAACCTCTTGCATAACTATTGAAGACATAATCTATAACTTTACTATTAAGCATGATTTAATCAATATGTAAAGCTTTGACGACTGTAAAAACTAGGGGTGAAAAACCTGTATGCCCTCTCTCGCAAACGCCCGCAAAAACATGGGGCGTTATTGAGTGAGACAACATATTAGAGGGTGCAGGTCTAAAACCTTGACCCGCCTAGCAAATAAATATGGGCAAAGCATGCATGCCCGGTGGGCGGACGCGTTTTTCCACCCTTAGTCAAAATATAGTAGTTTATAAGTTTCCTACTTCAAATTTCGATAAGTATCTAGAATTCTATTCCCACAAATGGACATCTTCCAATCATGTAAGATGCTTTGACATCATTGTTATCTCAAAAATTTCATGGCAATTCAACGGTCAATTTCATTTTTATCCCTTGTCTCCTGCGGAATTGATTAAGTGCTCCAAAACAACTTATAGCCAATATATAATGCCTTCACCTCAATTCTCATAGTTGATCTTGTCATGAAAGTCTTCACTAGCTAAGGATGAAAGACTAATAACATTATAACCTTTTAAAATATATAACTCACATATTTTATAAAGCCATGACCATTTCACCATACAAAATCTTCATCACATTATGTTCAACTCTGGTGCAGTAGCCTAGATCGTGAAACATACTTATGGATAGAAAATTTAGCATAAACTCTGGAACGTGACTCACATTGTGTATAAGGAACTCATGATCATCGAATATTTTGTGTGATTGTACAAACACCATGAACCTTGCAAGCCTCATTCTCACCAAGGCGAACTATTCCACCATCCTCTATCTTCAAAGTCTCAAAGTATTATTTTCATGGACACATATGATAAGAACAACCTGAGTCAATGATCCAACTCTTTTCAGTCTTCAAACTCGACATCACTAGTGCATAAACACTTTCATAACTATCCTTATCTGAGGCAAAAACAATCTAAACAAAATCTTCATTGTCCTTTATCTTGTGTCAATCCTTCATGCAGTGACTAATTTTTTATGAAAAATAAAGCATTTTAACTTTGACTTATCAAACTTCCTAGATTTAGACACCATTCTACGTTTATTTCCTCATTTTGAGACACTCAAGCCTTCATCACTATCGTCAATCTTTGAATCTTTCACCTTGAAAAGTTCCTTAGATCTCACAGTCTTCTAAACTTCATCCAAAAAGATAGTACCTTATTCACCATAAAGAAGGACATCCTTAAATTACTCAAAATATCTAGGTAACGAACTCAACAAGAGTAAAGTCTTATCCATATCATCAATCTTCACTTCAATATTCTCCAAATCATCAACGATCTTGTGAAATTTTGTCAATTGTTCGATTATGGATTTGTTCTCTGTCATTTGGAATGAAAAGATTTGTTGTTTCAAGCACAACTTGTAAGCCAAAGACTTGATTATATATAATAATTTCAACTTAAGTTGTGATCTTCTCCCTACAAACTTCTCTTATAAATTTATCTCTGAGGCACAAGATAGTGACAATCTTGGCCTTATCCACAATCTCAATATTCTCTTTTTGTGTTAGGTAAGCAAGTATCAATGTCTCGCCTTTCAATATTTTAATACACTTGTATTGTGTTAAGTTTGCTCGTATCTTAACTTTTTAGAAACCAAAATTGTTGTATGTGGATCTTGAAGATTTTTCGATATTCCATTTAGTACTCATGGTGCTCACTTGTAAACAAAACCCTTTTCCCATGAAGGATGTCACTTGTGAAAACTTTAACAATAATAGTGGATTTGTTTATAGGTTCAGACTAGGGGTGTTCAAAAATATGGTTAACTAAATTGTATACTTGAATTGAACTGAATTGCACTATAATAAAACTGAACCAATTAAATAATTAATGAACTGAACCACTTAATTTAAACAATTCAAATTTAATTTAAAACCGGTTCAGAACCAGTTTTCTATTATAAACAAATTTAATTATATAAATTAGTTCTCACAAAAATAATAAAAAATTAATTGAGAGTAAAACTAATTCTGAAATTAAAAAATAATATATTTTTTTCAAAAATTTACAGAAAATTAAAATAAAATAATTATTTTTTTATAAAATAAAAATTCTGGAAATAAAAAAATTACAATTTATAAATAAAGAGTGATAATTGTATTCACATCAAGCTTCTAAGTTCTGAGCACTCGCAACGATATTGATCGTACCCGAATTAACACTAGTAGAAAAAGAAGACATTTCTTTTTGTTGAATTGAAATTTTCAAAACGCAGATGTTAAAAATCTACTATTTTTTCATTTTTCATTTTTCATCAATTTTTAATTATAAAATTATTTCATACATTAGTATATAACTAATATCAACATATTTGGATTTAAATAAGAATTTTAAAATTATCATTTATTAATAAAGAATAGTGATCAAGCGGACACAAGGAATAATTGAAGTGTCTATACTACAAAAAATATTTAAAAGAATATTGTAGATCGGGTTTTTTAACAAAGATGCCGTAATGGTAATTACTTTAAAAAAACATTGAAAATAAAAAAATTGAAAATAAATATTTTGAAAATATTTTTTTTTTTAATATAATATATATATATATATTTTATTTTTTTATGAAATTAAAAAAAATTGGTTTTAAAAGAGTTCAAAATATAAAATTGGTTTAAAATTGCAAATTGATTATAAACTAGTTTATAAATATAAACTGGTTCTAAACTAGTTTCAAATTGAATTGAAACCATTTTAACAGTTAATTGAATTTTTATTGAAATGGTTATTGCAAACTGAACTGAACCATAAATGTGGTTTGGTTCAGTGCAGTTCATGAACCATGAACACCCCTAGTTCAAACGCACTAAGTTATCGTTGAAATTTAATCTTAATATTAGATTCGTCAGGAGTAAAGATGGTTGATATAAAGAACAATGACAACCAAAATAAATGGACTTAAGCAATCAATAAACCAGTCAAAAATTATAAGAAAAGCCTCTTAGATACCTTTAAAGATTCTCTAAATTCTAAGAACACAACCATAGGAATTTCTATGTCTTCAATTTTGAAGTTCTCAGAATTGTGAAGACAAGAATGATAGAGGTATATATTTATATCTACTGAAACCCAACGAATCCATAGTGAAAAAACAAGGTCAATTAAACGAACGGATTCACAAACCGAAACGACCAAGCCCGATACCCATAAATCGCCCCAATCGGACATGATGACCGAAGACCGCCACCACCATCCGGTCATATCCATTGTCGTTTACCGTTGTCCGACTTCAGACAGTCGCTCCGCTCGGCTCCAGCCACCCGTCAACTCAACCCCATGAAACAACAGGTTTGGGTCGAGCCAGTTGCTCCTAACTCCAACCAGCCGTCAGCCTGGCTCAAGCCAACCGACTGCCCCGTTGGCCTGGCTCAAGCTAGCCGGATGCCCCGACTGACCGTGGCTCTGAGTTCTCCGTCAACTTTGTTTTGTTGATTTTCTAACATTCTAATTTCAAACCATGTCGAATCATGTTTTCCTTCTCTTCATCACATCACTTGAGGTTTAAGACACGCTTCTACCCATGATTGTATGTATTGCTCTTATTCTATCTATTAAAGAATCTACAACCTTTAAAGAAGTTTATGTTGGGCTACAACTAAGTAGTATTATTTTTGTAGAAATTTTCATAAAACATATTTTAAAAAAATATAAAGATAAAATGATTTTCTTTTAATCTACTACAAAACCCATAAATTTATAATAGTTCTAACATTTTTATGTAATCTTGGATTTATAAATGATTTGATTATTACAAATTTTAAAATATACGAAAAGAGATAGAAACATTATCATTAATATATAAAGAACATGCAGGGGTATAATTTTGTTTAATGTTGTGGTTTATTTGTATGAAATGAAAGGAGCCCAGAATAATTGAAAATACGGCCCAGTATGGTTGTAAAACGATTGAGCCCAGAATAATTGAAAATCCAGCCCATGAAGGTTGAAAAACGAAATGATGTAAAAAATAATAAAAAGCGCCGTTGCCGGGGATCGAACCCGGGTCACCCGCGTGACAGGCGGGAATACTTACCACTATACTACAACGACTTCTTGTTGTCAATATTTTGATAAAACACTATTCTAACTATTAATTTTACGTTATTAATACTGAAACAAGCAACGGTTCATAATTTCCTTTGTTTCCGTTTATTACATGATTTGCTTGTGCTCAGTTCTTTTCTTTTCTTTCTTATAATAAAGTGAATAAAATATAATTAACTTAAATAATATTTTCGTAATTCTTAATAAATACTGTTTTAAAATATTCATTATAAATATTAAATTTATTTACTTTTCAATAACTATTTTAAAGCATATGTTACTAACAAATTTTCTTTCCTCCAAATATTATTTAAAAAATAATTTGTTCAAAAATAAATTATATTACTTTTTCTTTTTTTAGTGAATGAATATGTATTTGTTAAATATGTACAATAATTTCATATTTTAAGTTAGGTCTTTTTGATATTAGAAAACATTAGTCTTGCTCGAGCGATATAAGGTTCAAACACAAGGTCATATATCAATTTGAATATGAAGATATAACTATTGGAAAAATAAATATTTCAAAATAAATATTTTCCGAGTTTTTTTGACTAAATATGTATTAACGTGGGTTACTATTTTGCTTTCAAATTCAACTTTAAACTGAGGGAATCTAGAAACTCTATTCCACGAACAATTCTTTAGGGGAGAAACCAAAGTTAACGTCTTAGATTTAGTCAAAATACATTGTGGAAACAATGAGCCTGTTGATTATTATATTAGTATGTCTAGGCAGATGAAATGTTTGTGTCTACCCATAATCCCCAAAATATGTAGAAGGAACTC
Source organism: Vicia villosa (assembly GCF_029867415.1). Classification (NCBI taxonomy): domain Eukaryota; kingdom Viridiplantae; phylum Streptophyta; class Magnoliopsida; order Fabales; family Fabaceae; genus Vicia; species Vicia villosa. The sequence continues at coordinate 945,786 of NW_026705050.1, forward strand.
ATGATCATCGAACATTTTAAGTCTGATTGTACAAACACCATGAACCTTGCAAGTCTTATTCTCACCAAGGCGAACTATTCCACCTTCCTCCAACTTCAAAGTCTCAAAATTTTATTCTCATGGACATATATGATAACAACAACCTGAGTCAATAATCCAACTCTTTTCAGTCTCCAAACTCAATATCACTAGTGCACAAACACTTTAATAACTATCCTTATCCGAGGCAAAACCAATCTGAACAAAATCTTCATTGTCCTTTTTCTTGAGTCAATCCTTCATGAAGTGAAAGATTTTATGACAAATAAAGCATTTTAACTTTGACTTATCAAACCTCCTAAATTTAGACACCATTCTACACTCATTTCCTCCTTTTGAGACACTCAAGCCTTCATCACTATCGTCAATCTTTGAATCTTTCACCTTGAAAAGTTCCTTAGATTTCACAGTCTGTCTTCTGAACTTCATCCAAAAAAAATAGCACCTTATTCACCATAAAGAAGGGCGTCCTTGAAGTACTCAAAGTATATAGGTAATTAGCTTAACAAGAGTAAAGTCTTATCCAAGTCATCAATCTTCACTTTAATATTATCCATATCATCTACTATCTTGTGAAATTCTATCAATTATTCCACTATGAATTTGTTATATGCCATTTGAAATGAATAGAATTGTTCTTTCAAACACAACTTGTAAGCAAAATACTTGGTTATATACAACGATTCCATCTTTTTCCACATCAAAGTCATGATCTTCTCCCTATAGACTTCTCTTAGAAATTTATCTCTGAGACAAAAGATAGCGATAATTCTGGCCTTACCCACAATCTCAATATTCTCTTTTTGTGTTAGGAAAGCAAGCATAATGTATCACCTTTCAATGTTTTAATACACTTTTGTTGTGTTAAACTTGCTTATATCTTCACTTTCTAGAAGCCAAAATTGTTGTACATGGGATCTAGAAAATTTCTCGATAATCCATTTAGTACTCGTCAGGGGCGGAGCTATAGCCCAGCGAGCCCGGGCACGCGCCCGGGTTCAACCCCTTCTTTCGTTGTATACTCTTTACATAATAGTTGATTTTTTAGACAACACTAGGGGCAAAATTAGCAATTTTTAGACAAAATTAAGTGCAAAATTAGTAAAAACAGGGTGTAAAATTTTTGGACAAAATTAAGGGCAAAATTTTTAGACAAAATTAGGAATAAAATTAGTAGAAACAGGTTGTAAAATTAGTAAATACAAAGTAAATTTTTTTTTGCCCGAGCTCCCTAAAATTTCTGGCTCCGCCACTGGTACTCGTGGTGCTTACTTGTAAACAAAACTCTTTTGCCCAAGAAGGGTGTCACTTGTAGTGAAAACTCTAGCAATAATAGTGGGTTTATTTATAGGTTCAAACACACTAAGCTATCGTTGAAATTTAATTTTAATATTAAATTCGTCAAGAGTAAAAATGTGTGACACAAAGAACAATAACAACCGAAATAAATGGTCTCAACCAATCAAATAAACCAGTCAAAAAAAATTTTTTAAAACCCACAACAAGCAAGAGGAAGATAAAAGACATGAACACACAAAAAAAAACTTGCTTATTCAGTTCAACCAAACCGACCTACTTTGGAGGAGAAAGCAGCTCTCTAATTCGCTGTACTTTCAAAAATTGTTTAAAGATAATATAAGAGTTACAAGAAAATACTCATCTAAATTCCATAGAACAGGTCAAATTTTCTACCAAAATATTTCTTAAGTCTCTCCAACTGTACATATAAGAATCACACAGGCCTAAACCCAAGCCCAGAATATTTAAAAGTGTTTCTCAATCCTGTTAAATACCTCTAAAGGCTTCCCAAATTTTAAGAGCACAGTCATAGGAATTTCTCTTTGTCTTCAATTTTGAAGTTCAGATAATTGTGAAGATAAGAATGATAGAGATACATATTTATATATATTTATATATGCTTAAACCCAACGAATCCATAGTGAAAAAACAAGGACAATTAATGAACGGGTCCGCAAACCGAAACAACCAAGTCCGATACCCTTGAATCGCCCAAACCGAACATGATGACCGAAGACCGCCACCTCCATATGGTCAGACCCATTTTACCGCTGCCCGGCTCCAGCCACCCGTCAACTCGACTCCATGAAACAGCAGGTTCAGTTCGAGCCAGCCACTCCTAACTTCGACCAGCAGTCGGCCTGGCTTAAGCGAACTGACTGCCCCGTTGGCTTGGTTCAAGCTAGTCGGATGCCCCGACTGACCACGGCTCCAGTGCTCTCCATCGACTTTGTTTTGTTGATTTTCTAACATCTGATTTCCAATAATCTTGAATCATGTTTTCCTTCTCTTCCATCACATGAGGTTTAAGACACACTTCTACACATGATATGCATTTATTGCTCTCATTCTATCTATTAAAGAGCCTACAGCCTTTAAAGAAGTTTCTCAACATCCATGTTAGGCTACAACTAAAAATTCTGAACTGGAGTTTGGATGCAGTGAACCAAAGGAATAGTCAGGTTCTCACTACCTTCCTTGTAGTAACAAACTCATTGAATGTGAATGAGTTTTCAAAGGTAAATTACAAGACTAATGACATCATAGAAAGATACAAAGGAGCATTTAGTGGCAAAAAGTTTTACACAGATTAAAGGTATTGGTTTTTATGACACTTACTCAATTGTTCACTTATTTTTTTTAACGAAATGAAAATTAGTTCACTTATCTATGGTGGCTAAAAAAATGATTATAACAGGACATGAAAAAAAGTGAAAAGCAAACTTATTCTATATACACAGATAAAACCTACAACTTACAGTTTCAACCAACACTTCTTTCATGACTGTTGCTTATTCTTTCTATCTATAGCACTGCAAACTAAAACTGATTATTGTGTGGAGTTGAAGACTCAGATGGACTAGTTGAAGCGTCACTTGCTTCTGTATTTATAGATCCAACAGAACCATTTCCATCTTCATTCTCAGCAACCACTGCTGGTATATTAACCGAACCTGCTCTTTCCATCTCTTTCTCGAGTTCTTCTTCACGGCGCAACGCGGTAAACTGAGTGTCAAGTGACTTGGCTGCTGATAACCATGCAAGAACAATCACAAGAAGAACACCTCCCAAGTATGGAGTTGAATTAGCCAGTGAACCAAAAGTTAGAATCATGAACTGCTGAATTAGAGCACCGCCGGATTTTCCTAACGGATTGCACACAACATCAATGGCTGCCTTCCCTTTCACCTACAATAACAAGTTTAACATGTGTTATTAAGGCTCAAATTTTTAAAGCCGCGTAATTTTAGAGTCCCAAACCTTGGTATCTTCGTCTAAGGGTATGTAGGCCATTTCTTTGCATGGATCAAATAAGCTGTACTTAGCACTTTTGCTGAATATGTTTTGCAAGGCTCCAACATATACAGCTGCTAGCAGTGGAGTCAATCCAAGCTTTCCAATAACCGGTGCGAGTGGATCTCCGAATAATATGAGAGAAAAGAAACCAACTCCAGTCATAAGCAGTACAGTAGGTGTGATCTTTGCAGCAACTCCCCATCCATATTTGTCAAAGATAAATTGGCTCACAAGCATCATCGTGAAGGTAGCGATTCCGGTTGCGGTTGAGAAATCTCCCATAAAGGATGAATACTCGTTCGGACTAGGAAACTGCACAATTCTCAAAGGTGAGTGTGAGGGGAAAAAAGAGGCACGCAACAAAATGGCAAGTGAAAAAAGTTTTATATTACTTGAGCTTTGAGCTTTGATTTCCATGTAACTTCAACAAGATTAATGCTTATTCCATATGCAACCACTAAAGTTGCAAGATCCCTTATATATCTTGAAGACATCAAGAACTTCAAGCTCTCCATTGTTCCCATTTTAGGCTTCTCCTAAAACAATGCATACCGATGTAAAATGTCAGTCGGGTTTCAGTAACCATGAGAGTATCTGCAGTTGCACGCAGATGATATCTTGATTTACTTATATAGCTTTTCTCAATGTCATATACATACATGAGCCAATCATGTTATAAAAAATAACACTTAATCTAAATACTAGATTAAAAGCCAAATTTCAAGGGGAAAAACAAAATTCAAATACAGTTTAGCATGAAAGGCAAAATTAGAAATCAAACAAATATTGAAGAATGCTATATTATTACTTTGCTTCGAAAAGAGTACCTTTTTCTTCTTGCTACGAGCGGGAAGAGGAACATAATTGTTCACCCACCAATAGAGAAAACAGATAACAAGTCCCATACCAACAACAATACTCATCATTGCTTTTAGAGAGACGGCCCATCCATCAACACCAGGACCTAAAGTTTTCCTCAGATTAGAAAAGTACTTGACAGTCCGGCCAGAGAATACAAGAGCTACATTGGCCCCAAGTCCGAACAGCGGATAGAATCGCTTTGCTTCATCAACCGTAGTTATCTGCAGGAAAAAAGTTAGTATTCTCATTTCTCCTTCACAAACACTAAATACTTCATAATGAGTTGGTTCCGATAAACGCCTTAACAAAAAAAATACTAAGATGACATCATGATTAGTTTAGGATATCATAATAAAAAAATGATCGTTCGACAAGATTATAACAGAACCGAACCAATCCAAAAATGAACTAATAGCATCAAAAACTACCTGATTGGCAAGCCCCCAAAACAGGACAGAAATCACAACACTCCCCCACAATTCAGCCATGACATAGAACAAGCAGAAACTCCAAATTCTCATAATAGCAAGCGGACCAAGAAACCGCGGTCCAAGGACATTAAGAAGTTGATCAGCAAATGCATCAGGGTGAATATAGTTGCTAAGAGGATACAAAACAAACCCAAAAGCACCAAAGAAAGCAATAAAAGGAACAATAACAGAATAAAAAAGTACTTGTTTAGACAAAACATTAGCCAATTTTGTATACAACAACATGAAACCAATAGCCATAGGAAGATTCACCCAAGTTTTCAAAAAAGGTATAATCTCAGCACTGCTTCCTCTAGCAGTAACAACAAGAACATCTTTTGTGTCTCTTAGAATTGTGTAATTGAACAAGATACAAAAGAACATCATCCCAAGAGGTATAATCTTCTTGAGTGTGGTAACTTCAACACCCAAAAGCTTTTGTTTCTCAGTTTCTGATTCATCAAAAACTGCTTCTCCATCACCACCACAACCAGAAGCAGCAGCAGCAGCAGCTTCAGCTTTGCATATGAACAAATTTTTGTCTTTTTGATCAAAGTTCTTAGCTTTTAAGGTAGAGCTATTGAGTTTGTGCAACTCATTATTAGTTAGAGAAAACCCACCAAGGATTTTGGGGTTTGGTGAGAAAAATCTATGCTTTAAGCCATGTGATGGGTTTAAGAATCTGTTATGGGGGTTTATGGGAAGAGAGAGAAACCCTTTTGAATGAAGAACAACCTCCATGTCAAAATGAAGAGTTCAAGAAAACATGAGCAATGAAGGGTAATGGTGGAGAAGATGGATTATATATTCTTGAAAGGGAGAAAAGTGGGAGATACAAATATCTTTGCTTTTATATGCCTAAAGAATCTTCCAAAAAAGGTGGAGAAAGACAGGAAAAATTAAATTTGAAAATAGATTCTTTTGTGTGAATTGTTAAATTTTTTGTGAGGTTGAAATTTCAATTTTAAGAATAGAATTTGTGAGAGATGAATTATGCAACAAATGGAATGTGAAAGTGAAGTGAAATTGACCAATCATAAAACGCATATTATACTATAGTATATAGAGAAAGAATAGTGCTTACATTTTTAACTTTCATTTTTATTTGATTAAAGATAAGTTTGTTTTGGATTTTTTTTTTAAATAATTTTTTTAATGTTGCATAATTCTATGTAAAAAAAATTACAAAGAAATTTATCATAAAAGTTTAAAATGAAAATTTGGTTTGAATGGTTATTAGTTTGGATATTTTATTTTTTATTAAAACTTTTTTAATATTAAAATTTCAAAAAATCACTTTATTTTGAAACTATTTGAAATAAATTTTTATAAAAATTATTTTTGAAATACCATTTTTCAAAAAACTTGCGATTTTGACTATGTTTTAGTCTTTAATAATATTTGTTTATGTTATAGAATATCAAAAGTAATGTTTTAATTTAAAAAATTTTATAATATTTTAAAAAATAATTTTGTAAAATCTATTTTCAAAAACTCAAAAAAATAATACATTTTTTTTAAAGATGAAACAAATAAACCCTAAAATTCAAGTATTTCCCACCAAAATTTATGTTGGAATAGAGCTCATATAGTTTTAACTTATAAAAAAGTGTGTTAAAAATATGTAATATTAGCTAGTCATCATAGACGTCACAAAGAATGACAATAAATTTTAATATTTTCATGTGCATTTATAAAAAAATAAGGATTTTTTTTCTAACAAATAAGTCTTTGTTCAAAAATCTTGAAAAATTACGGTGATATCGTGCGATTTGCAAAAGCTATTAATAATAGCTTCCGAAAACATCGAAAAGAGACTTTAAACTTGTGTTGGTAGTGGTGGGTCAAGTTTTCAAACACACACTAAAACTAAAAGTATTCACATCCATACAATCCAACCAGTGTTTTAAAAATCGGACCGGTCATCGAACCGGTGAGGGTACTGGGTCACTGGTTTATCAGTCTAACCACTGAGTCACTGGTCGAACCGCACGACCAAACTGGATAACTCGGTTGAATAGACCTGTCATTATATAGGTATAAAATCGATCGAACCGGATGATTCAGTCTCTAAAAAAATATAACTAGCTTTTAAATTTTTTAAAAATATCATATCATAAATTCACAATTTCATAACTTAAATTCAAATTTTAAACAAAGCTATCACGCATAACAAAATAGTAAAAAATTACAAAGTCTAATTGCAAACAAAGTCTAATTACAACATAATCTAAACAAAGTCTAATTACAACATAATTTAATTGAATAGTTTATAACAAAATAACTCCAATGTGTACCAAATTTAATTCAAAATAGAATCCTCCTAAAAAAAAAATCAAATAAAATTCAATATGTTATGCTATTTAAGAAAATTTATTAGCAAAGATAGCAAATAGACAATAAAATTTTTAATTTGTCATTAACGAAAAAAACTATGTGAGAATGCTATTTAAGTAATACACTATTAAATATATTAAAAAAAAAGTTAAAAAAAAGTTTAAAAGAAATGTTAAAAAAATTAAAAAAAAAAACAATTAAACCGCCGGTTTTCACCGGTTTGATGGCATACTCGATCCGACTATTGAACCAGACCGGTTCCCGGTTCCCGGTTCGACTAGTCGGTCCAGTCCGGTTTTTAAAATACTGAACCCAACTACATTTTTCAAATATCCATATCACTCATCTAAAATTCTAAAATGGATCCCAACTACAAAGAATTGTTACATTTATTACTAATATTATTTCTTTTTTTATTATATTTTTATTTCAAAATTTCACATGTGGGCAGCATTAATTTTGTAAAGCATTCTTCCGACATTATTGTCATTCATTTAAGAGTCATCTTTGAAGGTGTGTAAGGTGGAAGGACTATTGCACAGGACCTCACAATTATCAAGGTTAAATTATAGTTAAGGGTAATGCTAACAAGTGCCCCAAGGGTACTGGTTAAGAGTTTAAAATGGTATATTTTGTTTATTAAACACTTTTATTAAATGTAGTGAAAATTAAAATAATTGACTATTGTAAGAAATAAAAGGTATCTTTTTCTTAAAAACACTTGTATTCAATGCATTGCAAGTTTAAATAATTGATTTATTTAAAGAATGTTTTTTATATTTGGAATCCTTAAACAGTGCTCCGAGGGCACTCGTTAGCATGACCCTATAGTTAAATATAGCTTCATAAAATATTTGTCAAGTTAAATCGTAATTAAATTATGACAAATCAACGCAGAACCTCTTAAAAATGGTGAATTCTTATTTAGCCACCTCAAAAAGGTGGGTAAAGTTACCTTTAGTGTAAAATGCATTGAAAATATCAAATAATTGTTCTATATGATAAATAATTAAATACATAAAAATTAAATGGTATCATCTGATTGGTGGAATGTACACTACCCATCTTTTTGTGATGGGTAGAGAAGTTGTACCCCTTAAAAATTTGATAACTATGAGTGATATTATGAAAATTATTTGTATTTATTGAAATTTTTGAGATACCCATCCATATGGGTGCTCCAAGTAAGTATTTGTTTGATTTCACTTCTAAAATGTCAAAAATCAAATTATTTCAAAAACGGATAGGAAACATGACATAATACTCATTGCCCAATATGCATAAGGGCAAGCACTAGATTAATTAGAAGACCAAATTCCTAATATATCACCTCTTATATTGCCCAATGACCAAATAACACGCTGGCATAAAAGTATATATGTCTTTGACAAGTCTAGAAACATTTAATTCAGAGTTGGGACTTGGGAAAATGAAGATTTTGGAATTAATACCATGGAAAAACCAGTCAATGTTGATCAAAATCTTTGAATGAAAATTCATCTATATCTAAGATTTCTGTTCTCATTCTTTATTGGAGAAAGTTTCATGAAGAAAAACAAAACAAATTTTGGCATTTGGTGCTAACAGTTTCTTTCCTATTTGTTCACTTAAACGTGAGATTTTGTTCTACTCTTCTACAAACGTGAAAGAAAGGATCACAAAAGTGTAATTGCTTACATGTTGCTTTTATGTTCTTCTTTTCTTTCTAGTAACTATCAACTAAAATAAAATTAAAGTTTCACTATGTTGGAACTTGGAAGTAGTACTCCTCAGGCTCAGTCACATTTACTCTTTGATTATATTTATAAGAAAGAAAGAAGAAAAAAACTAACTTTGCACCCCTTAAAAAAACTCTATTTGGTTTTGTATGATGTGCTTTATTTACAATATTTACTTATTTTATATTATTTGTATTTATTATCAAGGCAGAGTTTCACATTATTATGTTGAAGATTAAAATAATAATATACTATATTTATATGAATTAAAATTTTATATCATTTGTATTTATTATCAAGGCAGAGTTTCACATTATTATGTTGAAGATTAAAATAATAATATACTATATTTATATGAATTAAAATTGATTTTAGGTAAGTTCTGATGTTTTGTAGAAAAAAATAACTCTTTTAAATTTTGCATTTTGAGACTTTTTAGGGTAAGTTCTGATGTGAAACGAGACACTAAATTTGGGCCCAGTATAATTGAAAATCCGGCCCAGTATGGTTGTAAAACGTTGTGAAACGAGACAGTAAATTTGGGCCCAGAATAATTGAAAATCCGGCCCAGTATGGTTGTAAAACGAAATGATGGAAAAAAGAATAAAAAAACGCCGTTGCCGGGGATCGAACCCGGGTCACCCGCGTGACAGGCGGGAATACTTACCACTATACTACAACGACTTCTTGTTGTAATTTTGGTAGAGTATTATTCTAACTATGAGCCATTCGTTATTAATTAATACTAAAACAAGCAGTAGTTCATAATTTCCTTTGTTTCCGTTTATTACTTGATTTGCTTGTGCTCAGATCTTTTCTTTTCTTTCCCATAATAAAGTGAATAAAATTTAATTAATTTAAATAATAAATACTGTTTTAAAATATTCATCATAAATATTTAATTTATTTACTTTTCAATAACTATTTTAAAGTTATAAGCTACGAAAAGTTACTAGTAACAACTTTTCTTTCCTTCAAATATTATTTAAAAAATGATTTGTTCAAAAATAAATTATATTACTTTTTCTTTTTTAGTAAGTTAACATGTATTTTTTATATATGTATAATATCAAATTTCATATTGGAAGTTAGCTTTTTTTTTTAGTGTCTCGCTCAAGCGATATAAGGTTAAAACACAAGTTCATATATCAATTCGAATATAAAGATATAACTATTGGAAAAAATAAATATTTCAAAATAAATATTTTTCGAGTTCTTTGACTAAATATGCATTAACATGGTTTACTATTTTGCTTTCAAATTCAACTTTAAACTGAGGGAATCTAGAAACTCTATTCCACGAACAATTCTTTAAGGGAGAAATCAAAGTTAACGTCTTAGATTTAGTCAGAATATATTGTGGAAACAATGAGTTTGTTGATTATTATATTAGTATGTCTAGGCAGATGAAATGTTTGTGTCTACCCATAATCTCAAAATATGATTTAGTATAGATGATTGCGACAGATTTCAACTATGATATTTGAATTAAGATGGTTAGACAACAACTAAGAAAAAATAAAGGGAAGAAAAGACTCCCTCAAAATGATAAAGGTCCTTACGAGATAAAGTGAAAATTTGTTAGATGATCCTTGCAACACATCAAGTTATCAGAGTGTTAACCTAGATGAATTGAAACCTAGGTGTTAGCCTGAGATTTTTAACTTAGCTTTTTCTACATAAATGTGGAATACGAGGTGTGTATAAAAACTAAGTGTAGGTAGCTAAGCCATGTTGTCAACACCAAGTTGCAAATTTGACAAGTGGAGTTTTAGACAGATATAATTAAGTAACTCGAAGACATTTTTTATAGCAGTAACGTTTTGGAGCGATTCGAGAACCAAAGGCACGTGGAAATACATCAGAAGATACATGCCAAATTATAAAGATATAACTGTTATTCACAGTTATTAATGTACATAGCATACAAGTAGATTTCGTTTTTGTAAGTGGTTAGTATTTTAATTTATTCTCTTTAGAACCCTCATATCCGATTTACTGAGATCTTGAGTCTATGAGAAATGTACGAATTTGTATCTCATCTTTGATTAAAACATTTTTTATTGTTTTTGTTTTTGTAATTTACTACTAAAGTTGATCATATAGATAAAAAGACATTTGATAAAAAGTTAGCTAACATTTCACCCTCTTTTCTTGTTGGAGCAAGATTCTCTTTATAAGGAGATGTTTTTATTCAATGAAGTTACATCCTACTCGTGGGTTCGTGTAGGAACATGAGGTCATGGGAAATGGGTCTGACAAATGAACCACTGCAGGTATTGGGTGATTCGTGACAGATGATATCGATGATTGAATCGAGCATATTAGCTCGAATTGCGGCCTATATGACCAAAAATAGAAGAATGGCGACCTTGGAGGTCGGTTTCCAACAAAAAAATTTGTCGAAGCCAATCCAATTGAAACTGATAAAACGAATGAGACTAGTGAGAATCTTGTCTCTAAGTTGGTAGACAAAGAGCATTCAACAATGGCTGAGAGGGAAAATCAGAAGCCAAAGGCTCGGTTGTATCTATGATGACGAGTCTTTGGGATTTGAAAAAGATCCATCGGTTTCAGCCTAGAAGATCTAAGCTCAAGACCCTATAGAGGAAGTCAATTTAGGAGATGGAATAGTTAAAAGACCAACATATATAAGTGCAAAGATCGATCCAAGCTTGAGAGTCTATATGATTAAGTTGCTAAAAGAATTCAAATATTGATTTGCTTTGAATTATTATGAAATGTCAGACCTCGGTCGAGATTTGGTGGGGTTAAAGCTGCCAATTCGACCCGATAAAAAGCCAGTGAAGAAAATGCCAATGAGTTTTGCACCAGAGGTGATGACAAAGATCAAAGAATAAATTGAAAGGCTTTTAAGGAATAAATTCATAAGAACTACCAGGTGTGTTGAATGGTTAGGAAATATAGTCCATGTTATTAAAAAGAATAAAAATCTTAGAGTTTGTCTTGATTTTAGATACTTAAATGTTGGTAATACAAAGGACGAATGCCTAATGCCCATTACATAAATGTTGGTCGATTTTGCATCAGGGTTTGATTATTTATATCTTTTAGATGGCTACTCAAGGTATCACCAAATTTTCATTGCATAAGAAGATGTGCCGAAAATATAATTTTGATGTTCTGGGGACTTAGAAATCTATGAATGGGCAGTGATGCAATTTGGTCTAAAGAATGTTGGTGCAATATACAAAAGGGTAATGAATATTATGTTTCATGATTTAATTGAAACATTTATGCAGGTTTATATTGATCATATAGTTGTTAAATCCTCGTCAAAAAATGGCCATTTAGACCACCTTTGATAGTCATTAGAAAGAATTATGAAATATGAATTGAAAATGAATCCATTAAAATGTTCTTTTTGTGTATATGCATGCAGTTTTTTGGGTGTTGTGGTTCATAAAAAGGCATAGAAATAAACCAAAGCAAAATCAAGGTTATACTCAATACAATCCCTCAATCGAACAAGAAGCACCTTCAATAATTGTTGGGTCAAATCAATTTTCTTGGGAGATTTTTTTCGAATCTAAGTGGAAAAACAAATATCTTTTTGCCACTACCGCGTTTAAAGAGAGAATAAGGGTTCAAATGGGAACCAGAGCATCAATAATCTTTTGATGAAATTAAGAGTTATTTAATGAACCCTCTTATCTTGTTACCTCCAATGAGAAATGAGTCAATAAAATCATACATTTTTGCATCTGAATTGACAATAGGAAATATGTTAGCTCAAGAGGATGATGATGGTGCCGAAAGAGACATTTATTACCTTAGTCAAGTATTGAATGATGCATAATCTAGGTATAGCGCAATAGAAAAGTTATGCCTTTGTTTGTATTTCTAAAGTACCAACTATAAATATTATATAAAACCTATTGATATTTTTGTTTATTCTTATTTGATGTTATTAGGCATATGTTGTCAAAACCTATTTTACACAATCGAATTGGGAAATGGGCTTTAGCTTTGACTGAATATTCTTTAACATATGCACCTTTAAGGGTTGTGAAAGGCCAAGTGTTGCTGATTTTATTATTTGATCATGCAATAGTTGAAGTAATGCAAGACTATGTCGGTGTTAGTTACCAATTTGTGTAAATATCTTAGGTAATTTTTGGTAACTCTCAAGTCTTTTTGTGGTTAATAGTAGTATTTTATTGTCATTTAGTATATATTTATTCTTATATTTATATTATTGTTGAATAGTTCTTATCTTTGCAATCTATGTTGGATTTTGTAGTTTTTATAGATAATTGGAAGCTTGGACCATGGAAAAAGCACTTTGAAGATGTTCCAAGACCAAAGCCAAGGATTGCTGAAAAGAGGTAGCGCGCTAAGCGAGGTTGAGCCCGCTAAGCGCGCTTTTGAAGAAAAGAAGGAAGTTCTGGAAGAGAGTTCCGCGCTAAGCGAGGTCTAGAGCCCGCTTAGCGCGGTTGGGCGGTTTAAGCAATTATTGATAGCGCGCTTAGCGGGCTGCACCGCGCTAAGCGCGGTCTGCGAAACTTTGTTTATTTGTTTATGGGCCAGATCACTTTTTAGGAGAGTTAGAGATATTTTAGAGAGAAACAAGAGCATAATACACTGTAGCAAATATAGAGTTGAAGATTGGAAGCCTTGATCGTCGATTAATCGCCCTTGATGCTTGTTGATCTTCATCCTTTCCTTCTTGTGCAAGCTACCATTCTCATGGATAGCTAAATCCCTTTTGTATCAAGATAAGATGTAATCTTCCTAGCCTTTTGTATGTTTTTCTTGTGAATATATGTGTATGAACAAGTGATGATCAATATAGATGGTTTAGTTTGTTTATTAAAGCTTTTTCTTTGGTATAAATGTTTGAGACATCAATGTTTGTATCTAGACCTAACTAATCAACTTTCAAACTATAAGTTGCAGACATGGATTTAGAGTTTGATGTTTACTAAGTATCGGTTCTTAAAACGTTATTTGTATTGTTTAAACGGTGGAGAAATCGTCGGTTAAACAATACGGTAAATCTAGCTATATCGTTGCGGACACGGACGATATAGGTGTCGATACGTAATTATATTGATCGTTAGCAAGTTCATAAGCATCTATTTATAAGGAAACATACAAATTTAGGTGGATGAAATCGAATCTTGATACATTTTCTTTAACTTAGAACTTTCATTAATTTACTCTTTGCTACTAAAAGAATTGAATGATCTTTTGCAAACCTAAAACTAAAGTAACATTAACTCAAGACAAAATAGGCTATAGAACGGCGGTGATATCGCAATAATCCCTGTGGATACGATATAAACGAAAAGTACACCACAATACTCTTTCAACAAAATGGCGCCGTTGCCGGGGATTGTTGTTTAGATATTGCAAGCATTGCAATAGTTTGTTTTGTATTGAGTCTTATAATTAATATCTTGTTTCTAAATTTATTTTCCTTGTGTTTGTTAATTTGCTTGGTTAGTTTTTCAGATTACAGTTTATGCGAGGACGTGTACCTGCAGATCAACTCCTTTTTGATCCTGAGATTGAGAGGACTGCTCGTAGAGAGAATAGCAAAACTCGTAGGAGGAGACAACTAGCTAGGGAAAGAAGACAACAACAAGAGGCATCTTCTTCTTCAACTCCGGTTGAAAACTTGGTTGAGGAAGAAATGGCTGCGGATCCACCACCTCGAGGGCCATGTGTTAACAGCCCTCGTCTCAATGCACAATTTGCTCGTGATCAGGCCAATGGAAGAAACTCCGAAATGAAGACGGGGTTACTTCAATTATTATACCAAAATCCGTTCACAGGGGCAGATCACGAGGATCCATTTACTCATCTAACAAAGTTCTACGAGATCGCCGGAACAATTGGTGCTCCGGAAGACCAAGAAGAACAGGTGTTCAGGAGACTTTTTCCTCATTCCTTAATTGGAAAAGCTAAGGAATGGTACCTTGATCAACCTAATAATGTCATGACAAATTGGAACGAGTTAGAAGAGAAGTTCTTGGATCGGTTCTTTCCTCACAATAGGTTCATGGAAGCGAAAACTTCTATTGCGGTGTTCTCTCAAGGTTCGAATGAATCTCTCAATGAAGCATGGGAGAGGTTCAAGTCCATGGTTAGAAAGTGCAAAGGTCATGGGTTTGATGAATTGTCTCAAATCCATATCTTTAGAAATGGACTCCAACCTCAACCAAAAACTCTTTTAGATGCTACCGCGGGTGGTTCGTTGATGTCAAAAACTGCTGCAGAAGCGATTGCTATCATTGATAGAATGGCTTTGAATGATCATCAAGGGCAACACAACCGTAGTGCATTGCAAAGAAAACCGGGAGTTCTTGAATTGAATACTAGTGATGCAATACTTGCTCAAAACAAGTTATTGACACAACAAGTAGAATTGCTCACTCAACAAATGTCAAAACTCCCCCAACAAATCAAAGAGATAAATGGGAGCCCTTCTAAAAATCAACATGTGATGTGTTGTGAATTGTGTAGGGGTGACCATCAAACAGGTTTTTGTCCTCCACCGGGTGAAGAGGTGAATTATGTGTCTATTCCTAATCAAGGATATGGTGGGAGACAACAACAACAACCTTACAACAATAACCAAGGTTACCAACAAAGAGGTAATCAAGGTTATCAACAAGGATGGAGACCGGAAGCGGGCCCATCGAATCGTCAAAATCCTTATCAAGGCGGTTACAATCAACAACCTCAACAAACAAAGCTTTCAATCGAGGACACTCTTAGCCAATTCATGCAATTGCAAATTGCAAGCCAAAAGAGTACGGATGCCGCAATAAAGAACCTTGAAACTCAAGTCGGGCAATTGTCAAAGCAACTTGCCGATCAAAACAAAGGTCCTTTTCCGGCTACTACACAAGAAAATCCTCGTGAGCATTGTAAGTCAATTCTAACTCGTAGCGGTAGAAATATTGATATGGGAGTAGGAGAGATAGTTGAGGAGGAAATTGTTGAGAGTGAAAAAGATAGGGTGATTGAAGTAGAAAAAAATGTTGAGGGTGATTTAGTTGAAAATGAGAAAGAGAAAGAATTAGTGGAAAAAGAAACTCTTGAGAAAGTTGTAGAAAAAGAGAGAAAAAAATTGAGTGTGAGTGAAAAGGGAAAGAAGAAGGTGGATGATTCTATACAAGTGAAGAAATTACCTTACCCTCCCGGTCCGTCAAAGAAAGAAGATGCAAAGCACTATGCTCGGTTCTTGGATATTTTTAGCAAGTTGCAAATTAATGTTCCTTTTTCTGAAGCATTAGAGCAAATGCCGATGTATGCAAAATTCATCAAAGACATCATCACTAAGAAGAGAAGATTCTTGGATCCGGAGGTAGTAACGGTGAGCTCTTGTTGTAATGCGTTAATTCAACGCACTACTCCGATAAAATCGAATGATCCTGGGCGGGTAACCTTACCGGTGTCTATTGGAAATGTTCACATAGGCAAAGGTTTGGTCGATACCGGTTCTAGCATTAATTTGATCCCATTGTCTATGGTGAGAAGATTAGGAATCAACGATTTGAAGCCGACAAGAATGACGTTATCATTAGCAGATAAATCCACAGCTCATCCTCATGGAGTTGCGGAAGACTTGCTTGTCAAGGTTGACAAATTTTGGTATCCTGTTGATTTTATTGTCATAGACATGGAAGAAGATCCTGAGATTCCATTGATCTTAGGAAGGCCTTTTATGAAGACGGCCCGAATGATGATAGATATTGATGATGGCTTAATGAAATTAAGGTACCAAGATGAAGAATTATGTCTTGATCTCTTTGAAGCCATCAAGCATCCTAATGATGAGGATGATTGTTTTAGAATCGATGCTACCGAAAGGGCTATTATGAAAGTGGAGAATCAAATGCACTTGTCAAATCCTCTTGAGAAGACTTTAATGGAAGCTCTTGAAGTTCTCACCGAAGATCAAGAGAAGGAAATTGAAGATTGCTTGAGAAATTTAGAAGCTTGTGAGGAAATGAATCCATTTGAAACTCAAATTGAAGAGTTGAAGGATGAACCTAAAGTTGAAGAGCAAAAGGTGGAGTTGAATGTGTTACCGTCTCACTTGAAATACGTGTTTCTCGGTGACAATTTTACTAAGCCGGTTATCATTAATAGTGGTTTGTCTAACAAGGAAGAGCATCGATTGAAGGAAGTGTTGACAAAGAATCAAGAAGCAATAGGATGGGTTTTATCCGACTTGAAGGGTATTAGTCCAGCCTATTGTATGCATAAGATTATGTTAGAAGATGATTTTCGGCCCGTGGCACAACCTCAAAGGCGATTGAATCCAACCATGAAAGAAGTTGTTAGAAAAGAGGTTGTGAAGTTATTAGAGGCGGGGATGATTTATCCCATCTCCGATAGCGAATGGGTGAGCCCGGTGCATGTGGTTCCTAAGAAGGGTGGATTGACGGTTGTGAGAAATGAGAAGAACGAGTTGATTCCTTCAAGATCGGTGACCGGGTGGCGTATGTGTATTGATTATAGGAGGTTGAACCAAGCAACAAGAAAAGATCACTTTCCATTACCTTTCATGGATCAAATGTTAGAGAGGTTAGCCGGAAGAAATTTTTATTGTTTCTTGGATGGTTATTCGGGATACAATCAAATATCAGTGAATCCGGCGGACCACGAGAAAACTGCTTTTACATGTCCTTTTGGCGTTTTCGCATACCGAAGAATGCCATTTGGACTATGTAATGCTCCTGCAACATTTCAAAGGTGCATGCAAGCTATTTTCTCAGATTTGATCGAAAAAAGCATTGAGGTGTTCATGGATGATTTTTCTGTGTACGGGTCGTCATTTGACTTGTGCTTGAAGAACCTTGATATGGTGATGGAGAGATGCATTGAAACAAATTTGGTTCTCAACTGGGAGAAATGCACTTTCATGGTGACGGATGGGATTGTTCTTGGCCACAAGGTTTCTTCAAAGGGGCTTGAGGTCGATCCGGCAAAAATTGAAGTTATTGAAAAGCTTCCCCCTCCGGTGAATGTGAAAGGCATAAGGAGCTTCTTGGGACATGCTGGGTTCTATAGAAGATTCATCAAGGATTTTTCCAAGGTTGCAAAGCCTTTGAGTAATTTGCTCAACAAAGGTATGGAATTTAATTTTGATGAATCATGTCTAAAAGCTTTCCTAGAACTTAAAGCAAATTTGACCACCACACCCATAATTGTCGCTCCTAATTGGTCGCTTGAGTTTGAACTCATGTGCGATGCGAGTGACTATGCGGTTGGTGCGGTCTTAGGCCAAAGGAAGAACAAACAATTCCATGCTATACATTATGCGAGCAAAGTTTTAAATGAGGCACAGGTTAACTATGCCACTACCGAAAAAGAATTGCTCGCAATTGTATTTGCATTGGAAAAGTTTCGCTCTTACCTCATTGGTTCTAAAGTGGTGTGTTATACTGATCATGCCGCAATCAAATATCTTCTCACCAAGCCTGATTCAAAACAAAGGCTTATTCGGTGGATTCTTTTGCTTCAAGAATTTGATCTTGAAGTGAAAGATAAGAAAGGTACAGAAAATTTGATTGCGGATCATTTGTCTCGGTTAGTGAATACCGAGGTGACAAACAATGAAAAAGAGGTGAGGGAAGAATTCCCAGATGAAAAACTGTACATGGTACAAGAAGTTAGACCCTGGTTCGCAGATATGGCTAATCACAAAGCATCTGGCTGGATACCGGAGGATCTAACTTGGAATCAAAGAAAAAAGTTTTTAAACGATGCTAATTTTTATGTTTGGGATGATCCTCACTTGTTTAAGTTGAGTAGTGACAATCTTTTGAGAAGATGTGTCGCGGATGAGGAGGCAAAAAGCATTTTGTGGCATTGCCACAATTCGCCTTATGGTGGTCATTTTAATGGTTTGCGTACGGCCACAAAAGTCCTTCAATCGGGATTTTGGTGGCCTACTTTGTTCAAAGACGCCTACCACCATGTTGCCTCATGCGACAGTTGTCAAAGAACTGGTGGAATAGGGAAAAGAGAGGAAATGCCCCTCCAAAGTATTGTAGAAGTTGAGGTATTTGATTGTTGGGGCATTGATTTTGTTGGACCCTTCCCTTCCTCAATGTCAAATGAATACATCTTGGTAGCTGTTGATTACGTGTCTAAGTGGGTGGAAGCGATTGCTTCACCCAAAGCGGATGGTAAGACCGTGATAAAGTTTTTGAAGAAAAATATATTTTCGCGGTTTGGCTCGCCAAGAGTATTAATTAGTGATGGTGGATCTCATTTTTGTAATGCTCCGCTTGAAAAAGTGTTGGAGCAATATGGAGTAAAGCACAAGGTAGCTACTCCATATCATCCACAAACTAATGGGCAAGTTGAGAGGACCAATAGAGAAATTAAGAGAATTCTTGAGAAAACTGTGTCTAGCTCTAGGAAGGATTGTCGATGAAGCTCGATGAAACCTTGTGGGCGTATCGGACAGCTTTCAAAGCACCGATCGGTCTTACACCATTCCAAATGGTGTATGGTAAAAGCTGTCACCTTCCCGTAGAACTAGAACATAAGGCATATTGGGCCTTGAAGCTTTTGAATTTTGACCACAAGTTGTGTGGAGAGAGAAGAAAAATCCAACTTAATGAGTTAGAAGAGATGAGATTGCATGCCTATAAGTCTAATTCGATTTACAAGGAAAAGACCAAATTCTATCATGATAGTAAGGTTAGAATGAAGGACTTTAAGGTAGGGCAATTAGTTTTACTTTTCAATTCCCGGTTAAGACTTTTTCCGGGAAAGTTGAAGTCTAAATGGTCCGGACCGTTTTTGGTCAAAGAGGTTAGAAGCCATGGGGCTATTGTGATAGAGGACCAAAAATCAAAGCAAGAATGGGTAGTTAATGGTCAGAGGTTGAAGGTTTATCGAGGATGCGATTTTAATCGTGAAACTTGTGTTTTATCGTTTGGTGATCCTTGATTGCCTTTGACCGTCGAGCTGACCGACGTTAAACAAAGCGCTTATTGGGAGGCACCCCAATTTGTAAATATTCAGCTTGTTTTATGTGTTTTTTACCGTTTATGTTTTTTGCGTTCTGGTCGAGCCAAAATCAGTCTACCGGTAAAGTTACACTTGCTGGTAGAAGAAAATTTTTTCTGTGTTCTGTCAAGGGCGCTTAGCGCGCCACTAGCCCGCTTAGCGCGCTTTTGCAATTTTGGAACCCCAAGTTCCAGAGACTTGCGCGCTTAGCGCGCTTCAGAGCCCGCTTAGCGCGGGTTGGTTTTTCAGAAAAAAAAATTGCAATTTTGGGCCTTTATGTTTTTGACCCGGCCCAGCGCGTTACCAAGTGGAGAAAATAGGGTTTTGAGGTCTTGTTGCCTCATTTCCCTCATTTTGCTCTCCTAAAGATATTTCTCTCTTTGCTTCTCCATTTTTGTGTTGCTTAGCATTCAAATTCCTTGCTTTTCTTCTCCTTCATCTTCACCAAGGTAATTTCTCCATTTCCTTTGCTATTTCTTTATGCTTGTTTTATATATTAGGGTTTAATTTTAGTTTAGGAATAGAAATTTTGTGGTTAGGGTTGTTGTTTTGAAAACTTAGTGATTCAATCTGGTTTCCAGTGCTTTGTGCTTGTTTAGAATCATATTTGGGTGCTGGAAATGCATGGATGAAACCCTGGTTCGCAGGGGATTTTTTCTGCAAATCGCAGAGCCCGCTTAGCGCGGTAGGCGCGCTTAGCGCGGTCTGGGGATTTCAGAAAAATCCCCTCTTCTCCCTGTTTTTGTTTGATGCAGGGGGAGTGATCTTTTGTTTTAATTCTTGCTGTGGCTGTTTAATTTTTGTTATGAATTGTGTTAACATGTTGGTTTTGTGGTGCCGTGTTCCTAATTATTTCAGATGGGACCGAAATTCCTGGGCTCTAAGAAAAGAAAGACCGGAACCGAAGGTGGCAGTTCTTCTCAAGCACCTAGGGCTATTCCGTTTAATCAAAACCGTTTTAAGAGTCATGTTCAGGAGGCGAGGTATAAGAAGTTAGAGGTTAGGACATGGTGGCCAGAGCGAATTGTGAGGATCAATCCTGAGGGAACCTATGGGTGGTGTCATCGCACCATTGAGGAGTATGGTTGGCTTAGACTTTGTGAGCCTGCACCTAAGTTTCATTTGGAGATTGTAAGAGAGTTCTATGCTAATGCCGTTCCAAATGAAGAATTTCCGGTTGAAGGTGTTCCCTTTGAGTTCAAAACTTGGGTGCGTGGTAAGGAAATTGATTTTTCTCGTCAGGCTATCCGTGAGTTTCTTGGAACTCAATTACCTTTTGAGGATGGTGAGCTGTGTGGGTATCATGTGCAATTAGCAAGGGGTAATTTCGATTGGGAGCATCTGAGGGAGGTCTTGTGTTCGGTTGGGCAATCTTATGATCTTAATCCTTCACAACAGCCCCAGAAATTCTCTAGGAAGTCGTTGTCTACTAATGCTCAGATTCTCATGTCTGTGGTCCTTCATAATTTGAGGCCTAGGAGTCACACTTCTTCTTTACCTGCTGAGTCTGCTGCTTTGGTTGCTCGTATGATTGAGCATGAGCCGATTGATATTACTCGCATTATTGCGAATGAGCTGAAGAGGGTTGCTTTGAGTGGAACTCGCCATGGTGATCGTGCTCCCTGCAAGTTGATATTCCCGGGTTTGATCATGAATCTGTGCAGGAAAGCTAGAGTGCAGATTCCTTCTGAGGGGCTTATGTCCATTGACACTTTTATTGATGATACTTTTATTGAGCGTTATTGTTTATCCAGGTTAACTGCTGTTCCTGTTGCTGCTGCTCGCCCTGCTCGCCGCCGTAGTGATCCTGATAGAGAGGAGAACTTGGCATTTCATATGGCACATCAGAGAGCATTCATGTTTATGCATGACGCTATGTCTCAGCTGAGGTTGCAGATGATGGAGCCCCATGTGGCTCATCCGTGGAGTTCTCGCCAAGATTTGGTGGATTATGCTAATTGGCCTGAGGTCAGTCCATTTCCTGAGGAGGAGGGAGATGGTGGCGAGAATGAGAATGTGGAAGATGATGAGGATGAGTAGTTCTTTTTAGTTGATACTTAGTATGTTTAGTACTAGTTTTTTTTTTATTTTTGACTTAAGCTTTGTAGTTTTTGTTCCGTCCTTTTATAGGATGAGGTATTTTGAACCTTAGGCATTGCTATGCCTTTTTGGATATTTTGACACCTGTTGGTGTTTGTTTTTAATTTATTAAGTTTTTAGTTTAATTGCTTTTATTTCTATATACATATGCAATTGTGTTTTTAAATTTTTGTTGTGTTCTTGTGAAAGTGCTTCCTTTGATGAAGCAAGCTTTTACAACCAATTGGGGCGGTGATGATATAGTGTGAAATTAGCACGTGCAAGGTACATTTCTACCGTTCCTTTAATATACCATGAATGAGATGCTTGTAATTTTACAAATGAGATGTCATATTTTCTTTAACAAATATAGTTCAATAATGAATCATTTTAGTTCTAAAACTAGTGTGAGGAGCCTTTCCATTGTACATATATATATTATTTTGTGGTTACCAACAATGTGCGTTTAACTCGTGTTTATTATGTTTAATCTTGCGTTTTTTATTTTAATTGTGTAAAGCATGAAAGTGATCAAAGCATTTTGTTTCGCATTACGAGTATAACTTCTCTTCCAAATATAACCTACCCGGTGAGTGTGTGAGTATTTGCTAACCACTTTGAGCCATTTTGCCAAGATTCAATCGGTATCATGTCATGCCTTATAATTGCCGATTTTTGATTTGAATCTTGATGACTTTCTTTGAACCTTGAAAAGTACCATGAAATGTGGTTAGGATTGATTCCTTTTCGCCTTAGAATAGGGAGCATTCGTGATTATGTGGTGGTAATATTCAAGTTGGGGAGAATAAAATTTTGATCTCGGTTGTATTGGTGTGTAGAAGAAAATAAATAATTGCTCAAGAGAGAAAAAGAAAAAAAAAAAAAATGAATGAAAAGAAAAAGAAAAAGGAAAAGAGAAGAGCTTTGTATATAGCTAGTTCCTTTAAAATAAAAAGATGAACTCTTGAGCAATAAAATTGTGTGATCGGTTGATAAGGATGTGTGGATATAATCATGATTTGAATGCTCTCTTAGGAATTGACCCCTTTTGTTTCAATGGCCTTGAGAAATGACACTTCCTTGTTAACCAACCCAAGTTTCAACCCTTAAGTCTTTGTGATTCTTGCTTTTACGCTTTTTATATAAATGTTGTGTAGATGATTGCATAATTAATTCTGGATGTTGGCGACATTGTTGTGTGAGTGTTAGGTCCTCAATTTTGTCTCTTACTAGAGAAGTGTGTAGGTTGTGATTCAATTTTGAACTTATTTTGTTTTAGGAGCTGTTTACATCAATTGTGTATTTAGTATTAGTATCTCAAGCATGGTATTATTTGAGCAAGGGTGAGATGTTGCTTGTGTGCTTATGGAATTTGAACCACCCATTTGTTCTTGTCTTAGCTTGTGCTCTCTTGGTTTTGCTTGTTGATTGTTTTTGTGTTTGTTTTCGTTTGAGGACAAACAAAGGTTTAGTTGGGGAGAGTTGTTAGTTACCAATTTGTGTAAATATCTTAGGTAATTTTTGGTAACTCTCAAGTCTTTTTGTGGTTAATAGTAGTATTTTATTGTCATTTAGTATATATTTATTCTTATATTTATATTATTGTTGAATAGTTCTTATCTTTGCAATCTATGTTGGATTTTGTAGTTTTTATAGATAATTGGAAGCTTGGACCATGGAAAAAGCACTTTGAAGATGTTCCAAGACCAAAGCCAAGGATTGCTGAAAAGAGGTAGCGCGCTAAGCGAGGTTGAGCCCGCTAAGCGCGCTTTTGAAGAAAAGAAGGAAGTTCTGGCAGAGAGTTCCGCGCTAAGCGAGGTCTGGAGCCCGCTTAGCGCGGTTGGGCGGTTTAAGCAATTATTGATAGCGCGCTTAGCGGGCTGCACCGCGCTAAGCGCGGTCTGCGAAACTTTGTTTATTTGTTTATGGGCCAGATCACTTTTTAAGAGAGTTAGAGATATTTTAGAGAGAAACAAGAGCATAATACACTGTAGCAAATATAGAGTTGAAGATTGGAAGCCTTGATCGTCGATTAATCGCCCTTGATGCTTGTTGATCTTCATCCTTTCCTTCTTGTGCAAGCTACCATTCTCATGGATAGCTAAATCCCTTTTGTATCAAGATAAGATGTAATCTTCCTAGCCTTTTGTATGTTTTTCTTGTGAATATATGTGTATGAACAAGTGATGATCAATATAGATGGTTTAGTTTGTTTATTAAAGCTTTTTCTTTGGTATAAATGTTTGAGACATCAATGTTTGTATCTAGACCTAACTAATCAACTTTCAAACTATAAGTTGCAGACATGGATTTAGAGTTTGATGTTTTGTTGAATGCAGTATAGGGCAAGCAACAAAAGAAAGATTTGGAAATATTGATCCGGGATTTATCGTCCACAGAGATGGAGATGCCATTCAATAGTTTCTACGGTTTCGAGCTTGGGTTTGAATGAGCAAAAAGTAAACAAAGATATAGACAGGAAAGAATAACAAACACATTCTTAGAAGAGAAAGAACTTATCAGGAATGTAAATATATTCACTCTTCACAAACATACACTTACCAACCCGTTATACTCAACCTACGATACTCATCTATGTCATCACGTATCTCTCACATAAGCATCCATCTCTGGAGCACAAACGAGATCATCTCACAACTAAGGTTATCTCTAACGCAAAGTCACGAGAACATCCGTATTCTCGCGTCGGCGATCTCTCGCGCGCCGCTCAAACACGAAAGCATTACGTACAGATACAAACGGTGAATGCTAGCTCTAAATCTATCTCTAGAGTTCAGAACCAACAGATTATCATCCTAGATAAGGATTCAAGAAGTTTATCTCTAAAGCACCTCAAATCCTCAGCATAGAGCAAAAATCCAGGATAACAATCAACATAGATTTGTAAAGAAAGTTAAATATAACTTTATAATCGGTAAATCGGTAAATATACATAAGATTCAAGTAAATATACAAACAAAACCCAACACAAAAGAAATACACAAAGAAGAGAAGAGATAAACCAAACATCTCGCGGGTTGTCAGCTCCGGTTGATGAGAAATCCACCTCCGATCTTCCAAGTGCATGACCCGGTGTTGTTTTCTAAGCTAATCCTACTCTAAGAATGAAAATGATGGAGTTGGGACTAAAACTTTCCCAAAACCATAACCTAGAAATGTACAAATGAAGAGAATATAAACACAAATCTGCACAGGTCCGCTCAGCGGACCCCCTCCGCTCAGCGGCCTTCACTTATTCCCCAAAATATCTACAACAGTATACGTAGCTCCGCTGAGCGGGCTACCTCCGCTGAGCGGACCCAAAAATGCTTCAAATCACTGCCAAGCTCCGCTTGAACTCCGCTGAGCGGACCTTCTGCTACAAAACTTCCTTATTCAGTTCCAAAATTGCGCAATCGGAGCCGTGCCTTCGACACTTTATTCCTCGAGGCTCCAATAAGCATGAATACCTATAAAAACAAAGAAAAAAACTATTAAACGGTATATAAAACATATGAAAACTAAATAATGTGAATATATACACAAAAGTGGGGATTTTATTACAAAAACGGAATGAATCGAATCAATAAGTGCCACAATTATATACTCAAAATAACAACATTTTGGCACTTATCAAACTCTCCCCAACTTGAAACTTTGTTTGTCCTCAAACAATGTCAAATAAATCAAAGAATCAAAAGTAATAAACCAAAGAATCGTGAATCAACAAGTTTTGAAAACCAAAAACAGATGTATGGCTCAATACAAAAACGTATAAACAAAGTAAATACTTACCACTATCCTACAACGACAACATGTAAATGAAACGCATCTTAAGTACAAATAGCATACAAAACATTCTAACACAGTACATGCTTACTTCATGAATCACACCTAGCAAAAATTCATCAATGGGTGAAGAACACACAAAGGTGAAGGACTTTTAACACTCATCCAACAATCTTGCAAACAAAAGATTAAATTATGCATTCATCTAAAAATCACATTGAAGATACAAAAGCAAGAATCACAAGGACTTTTCAAGGTTGTAATGTGGCTTGGTTAACAAACAAGGGATAAGTCCTAAGGCTAATCGAAACAAAAACTTGCCTAAACCTAAGGGAGTGATCAATCCACCAAAGATTCAAACAACACAATTTCGATCAAACTTCTTCCATAATCACAAGTTTCTCAAACCAATCACAATACTTATTAGCACAATTATTCACTTCTCTTTTCTTTTTCTTTTTCAAAACTTTTTCTCCTTTTTTTTTTCTTTTCTTTTCTTTTCACTTTTTTTTCTTTTTCTTTCTTTTCAACCTCATAGCAACAACCAAATAAGTACACAACCATTTCTCTCCCCAACTTGAATTCAACCACACCATCATATGAATACTCCCTACTTTCTAAGGCAAGGTAAAAATTCATACCAAAAATCATGGTTGAGGGTTCAAGAAAACAAAGAATCAATCATCCATGCAAAAATGAAAACTAAACACTCAAAGATAAGCATTTAGCAAATACAACATGGACATTGACAAAAAAGCTCAAAAGGGTTAACAAATGATCACACACTCACAAGGTGAATTGACTATTTGGTTTTGGTAGTTGTGCTCAAAATGAAACAAAATGCCTTGATCCTTTTCATGCTTTCATAAAATCAACATAAACAAAAGATTAAGCATAATAAAATCCAGTTAAAACAAAGATTGTGGCCTCCAGCATATATAAACAATGGAAAGCTTCCTCACATATATGGTTTGGGAACTAAAGTGATTCAATCAATAAGCAAGTAAGGCAAAAGAATGAATTGTATGGTAATTGTACAAATGAAAAGTTTCCTAAACATGTTAAGTTATAGAAAGCGATAAATGAGTACCTTGAATGATACGACTTTAAAAACAATATCCTACCATACATCCGCAAGTTGAAACACTCAAGCTTTGGAAAATCACCTCAAAAATCTTCGAATCACCGAACAAAATTCGAGTACAAACAACCAATAAAAGAATTAGAAAAATAAAACTAGTATCTACTACTAAATAGCCTTGGTGAAAGTGGGAAAAATGAGTGAACCAAGTGAAATGGGAACCCCACTGGTACAGAGCAGAAAAACAAAATTCTGCTATTCCCGCTCAGCGAGCTCTGCTCCGCTCAGCGGATGACAGAAAAACCAGAAAAATCAGAACTGCACCAGCTGTTCTAATCACTCACCACTTCACCTAAATACCTCATAAATAGAAATATAAACAATATTTACAACCATTGGGGTGCCTCCCAACAAGCGCTTGTTTTACGTCGTTAGCTCGACGCCTTTATTGTTTAGGTGTTTGGAAAGTAGCTTCCTCCCGTCATGCCATGGTGACGTCTCACCGCACAAGCCTAAAGAAAGTGTCCTAACCAACCACTCAACAAACGTTACGGGTACAAATATATACAACAATTAAACGAACATAAAAACGAAAGTATACAACTATATACACAAACAAACACATATGTACAAGTTTGGAACAAATACAATTAATATCATACAAAAAGAGAAAATTGGTGAATGTTGGATTCACAAGTTGAAAAGTGAAGATTTGTTATTAAAGAGCTCATCCGAGATCAACATGTTTCACCAACATTCACCAATAAAAGTATACTTATATGTAACATATACAAGTAAACTTATATGGTGAACATAAACAAGTAAACATGTACAAGTAAATATATACACTTGAAACTATACAATATATACGTTATATACAAAGCTCAAAACCACGAAAACTATTGCGATGCAATCCACAACCATCCCCGGCAACGGCGCCATTTTGTTGAATGCAGTATAGGGCAAGCAACAAAAGAAAGATTTGGAAATATTGATCCGGGATTTATCGTCCACAGAGATGGAGATGCCATTCAATAGTTTCTACGGTTTCGAGCTTGGGTTTGAATGAGCAAAAAGTAAACAAAGATATAGACAGGAAAGAATAACAAACACATTCTTAGAAGAGAAAGAACTTATCAGGAATGTAAATATATTCACTCTTCACAAACATACACTTACCAACCCGTTATACTCAACCTACGATACTCATCTATGTCATCACGTATCTCTCACATAAGCATCCATCTCTGGAGCACAAACGAGATCATCTCACAACTAAGGTTATCTCTAACGCAAAGTCACGAGAACATCTGTATTCTCGCGTCGGCGATCTCTCGCGCGCCGCTCAAACACGAAAGCATTACGTACAGATACAAACGGTGAATGCTAGCTCTAAATCTATCTCTAGAGTTCAGAACCAACAGATTATCATCCTAGATAAGGATTCAAGAAGTTTATCTCTAAAGCACCTCAAATCCTCAGCATAGAGCAAAAATCCAGGATAACAATCAACATAGATTTGTAAAGAAAGTTAAATATAACTTTATAATCGGTAAATCGGTAAATATACATAAGATTCAAGTAAATATACAAACAAAACCCAACACAAAAGAAATACACAAAGAAGAGAAGAGATAAACCAAACATCTCGCGGGTTGTCAGCTCCGGTTGATGAGAAATCCACCTCCGATCTTCCAAGTGCATGACCCGGTGTTGTTTTCTAAGCTAATCCTACTCTAAGAATGAAAATGATGGAGTTGGGACTAAAACTTTCCCAAAACCATAACCTAGAAATGTACAAATGAAGAGAATATAAACACAAATCTGCACAGGTCCGCTCAGCGGACCCCCTCCGCTCAGCGGCCTTCACTTATTCCCCAAAATATCTACAACAGTATACGTAGCTCCGCTGAGCGGGCTACCTCCGCTGAGCGGACCTGTGCAGATTTGTGTTTATATTCTCTTCATTTGTACATTTCTAGGTTATGGTTTTGGGAAAGTTTTAGTCCCAACTCCATCATTTTCATTCTTAGAGTAGGATTAGCTTAGAAAACAACACCGGGTCATGCACTTGGAAGATCGGAGGTGGATTTCTCATCAACCGGAGCTGACAACCCGCGAGATGTTTGGTTTATCTCTTCTCTTCTTTGTGTATTTCTTTTGTGTTGGGTTTTGTTTGTATATTTACTTGAATCTTATGTATATTTACCGATTTACCGATTATAAAGTTATATTTAACTTTCTTTACAAATCTATGTTGATTGTTATCCTGGATTTTTGCTCTATGCTGAGGATTTGAGGTGCTTTAGAGATAAACTTCTTGAATCCTTATCTAGGATGATAATCTGTTGGTTCTGAACTCTAGAGATAGATTTAGAGCTAGCATTCACCGTTTGTATCTGTACGTAATGCTTTCGTGTTTGAGCGGCGCGCGAGAGATCGCCGACGCGAGAATACGGATGTTCTCGTGACTTTGCGTTAGAGATAACCTTAGTTGTGAGATGATCTCGTTTGTGCTCCAGAGATGGATGCTTATGTGAGAGATACGTGATGACATAGATGAGTATCGTAGGTTGAGTATAACGGGTTGGTAAGTGTATGTTTGTGAAGAGTGAATATATTTACATTCCTGATAAGTTCTTTCTCTTCTAAGAATGTGTTTGTTATTCTTTCCTGTCTATATCTTTGTTTACTTTTTGCTCATTCAAACCCAAGCTCGAAACCGTAGAAACTATTGAATGGCATCTCCATCTCTGTGGACGATAAATCCCGGATCAATATTTCCAAATCTTTCTTTTGTTGCTTGCCCTATACTGCATTCAACAAAATTCGAGTACAAACAACCAATAAAAGAATTAGAAAAATAAAACTAGTATCTACTACTAAATAGCCTTGGTGAAAGTGGGAAAAATGAGTGAACCAAGTGAAATGGGAACCCCACTGGTACAGAGCAGAAAAACAAAATTCTGCTATTCCCGCTCAGCGAGCTCTGCTCCGCTCAGCGGATGACAGAAAAACCAGAAAAATCAGAACTGCACCAGCTGTTCTAATCACTCACCACTTCACCTAAATACCTCATAAATAGAAATATAAACAATATTTACAACCATTGGGGTGCCTCCCAACAAGCGCTTGTTTTACGTCGTTAGCTCGACGCCTTTATTGTTTAGGTGTTTGGAAAGTAGCTTCCTCCCGTCATGCCATGGTGACGTCTCACCGCACAAGCCTAAAGAAAGTGTCCTAACCAACCACTCAACAAACGTTACGGGTACAAATATATACAACAATTAAACGAACATAAAAACGAAAGTATACAACTATATACACAAACAAACACATATGTACAAGTTTGGAACAAATACAATTAATATCATACAAAAAGAGAAAATTGGTGAATGTTGGATTCACAAGTTGAAAAGTGAAGATTTGTTATTAAAGAGCTCATCCGAGATCAACATGTTTCACCAACATTCACCAATAAAAGTATACTTATATGTAACATATACAAGTAAACTTATATGGTGAACATAAACAAGTAAACATGTACAAGTAAATATATACACTTGAAACTATACAATATATACGTTATATACAAAGCTCAAAACCACGAAAACTATTGCGATGCAATCCACAACCATCCCCGGCAACGGCGCCATTTTGTTGAATGCAGTATAGGGCAAGCAACAAAAGAAAGATTTGGAAATATTGATCCGGGATTTATCGTCCACAGAGATGGAGATGCCATTCAATAGTTTCTACGGTTTCGAGCTTGGGTTTGAATGAGCAAAAAGTAAACAAAGATATAGACAGGAAAGAATAACAAACACATTCTTAGAAGAGAAAGAACTTATCAGGAATGTAAATATATTCACTCTTCACAAACATACACTTACCAACCCGTTATACTCAACCTACGATACTCATCTATGTCATCACGTATCTCTCACATAAGCATCCATCTCTGGAGCACAAACGAGATCATCTCACAACTAAGGTTATCTCTAACGCAAAGTCACGAGAACATCCGTATTCTCGCGTCGGCGATCTCTCGCGCGCCGCTCAAACACGAAAGCATTACGTACAGATACAAACGGTGAATGCTAGCTCTAAATCTATCTCTAGAGTTCAGAACCAACAGATTATCATCCTAGATAAGGATTCAAGAAGTTTATCTCTAAAGCACCTCAAATCCTCAGCATAGAGCAAAAATCCAGGATAACAATCAACATAGATTTGTAAAGAAAGTTAAATATAACTTTATAATCGGTAAATCGGTAAATATACATAAGATTCAAGTAAATATACAAACAAAACCCAACACAAAAGAAATACACAAAGAAGAGAAGAGATAAACCAAACATCTCGCGGGTTGTCAGCTCCGGTTGATGAGAAATCCACCTCCGATCTTCCAAGTGCATGACCCGGTGTTGTTTTCTAAGCTAATCCTACTCTAAGAATGAAAATGATGGAGTTGGGACTAAAACTTTCCCAAAACCATAACCTAGAAATGTACAAA
Organism: Vicia villosa; assembly: GCF_029867415.1. Lineage (NCBI taxonomy): Eukaryota > Viridiplantae > Streptophyta > Magnoliopsida > Fabales > Fabaceae > Vicia > Vicia villosa. The sequence goes on from NW_026705050.1 coordinate 976,995, forward strand.
TGAAGAGAATATAAACACAAATCTGCACAGGTCCGCTCAGCGGACCCCCTCCGCTCAGCGGCCTTCACTTATTCCCCAAAATATCTACAACAGTATACGTAGCTCCGCTGAGCGGGCTACCTCCGCTGAGCGGACCCAAAAATGCTTCAAATCACTGCCAAGCTCCGCTTGAACTCCGCTGAGCGGACCTTCTGCTACAAAACTTCCTTATTCAGTTCCAAAATTGCGCAATCGGAGCCGTGCCTTCGACACTTTATTCCTCGAGGCTCCAATAAGCATGAATACCTATAAAAACAAAGAAAAAACTATTAAACGGTATATAAAACATATGAAAACTAAATAATGTGAATATATACACAAAAGTGGGGATTTTATTACAAAAACGGAATGAATCGAATCAATAAGTGCCACAATTATATACTCAAAATAACAACATTTTGGCACTTATCATGTTTACTAAGTATCGGTTCTTAAAACGTTATTTGTATTGTTTAAACGGTGGAGAAATCGTCGGTTAAACAATACGGTAAATCTAGCTATATCGTTGCGGACACGGACGATATAGGTGTCGATACGTAATTATATTGATCGTTAGCAAGTTCATAAGCATCTATTTATAAGGAAACATACAAATTTAGGTGGATGAAATCGAATCTTGATACATTTTCTTTAACTTAGAACTTTCATTAATTTACTCTTTGCTACTAAAAGAATTGAATGATCTTTTGCAAACCTAAAACTAAAGTAACATTAACTCAAGACAAAATAGGCTATAGAACGGCGGTGATATCGCAATAATCCCTGTGGATACGATATAAACGAAAAGTACACCACAATACTCTTTCAACAGTCGGCCTGAAACATTGGAAATTGTACTTTGATGGTTCCAAGCATAAAAATGGAACTGGTATTGGAATTCTGATTATTTCTCCTAAATAAATTCTAATGAATTTAAAATTTAAAATTACATGTTGTTGCTCAAATAATAAGGTTGAGTACGAAACATCGATTGCAGGCCTCATAATTCTCTTGGACTTTTGTAACAAAAGAGTTGAAATTAGAGGTGATTCAGAGTTGGTTGTGAAACAATTGGCAAAAGATTACAAATGCATCAAAGAGAATCTACTTATGTACTTTGTAAAGGTCAATTCTGTTGTGAAAAACAATGTCGGGATCATAAAGTATTATAGGTTTCTTTTGGAATGAAACCCCCAAGGGCAAGGAAAAAATAGGGGAGCAATAAGAACACAAAGAATTGGTTATAACTGTTATTATTTACTTTCTCTTTCAATCAAGATTACAAGTGTTACAAGAATAACAAATAACCCTCTCACTCTAAAGTATGATTTGCATTATGCAACAATGAGAGACTAGTATGCTATTTATAATAAATCTAACATACTAAACTAATGGGCTTTTTTCACAAATACCCATTACAAGCTAACTTAGGATACAAGCTAACTTAAACAATTTGACATAACAAACAGACCCAATTCGAAATACTAACAACCTTATAATTTTGACACCCACATACTTTAACATACTTAGACTATAGTATGAAGGTCTTTGACACCAGAATGTAAACATACTTCGACGGCATGCATAAATTTTGTCGAACCAGAAGCTACTCTTCGCGTCAATAGAGTTCAATCCAATTTTCACAAATCTCCACCTTGGAACAAACTCTATAACATCAAAGAACAAACTAACTTTATTCATGCTGCTTTATCAACTGCATACAATGGAAAAATTTGTAACTCGGTAATGTCTTGGTGATCATATCAGTAGCATTGTAATCTGTCGAAATCTTCAGCACTTGGTAACTTACAACTCGGTAACTTACTCCTCTAATGTAATGCAACCTCACATCGATGTGCATGGTTCGCTCATGATATATTGAGTTCTTCGACAGGTATATAGCACTTTGACTATCACATTTAGCAGTGACACCTCAACCTTGAAGTTTCATCTCCTTAGAAAAACCTTAAAGCCACAATGCTTTTTTCACAGCTTCAGTGAGGGCAATATATTCTGCTTCAGTGGTTGATAAATCATCATCCTTATGAAATGTTGCTTTCCAACTAATTGATGTGCCAACATAATGAAAACATATCCAAAAATAGATTTTCTGGAATCCATACAACCTGAATAATCATAGTCGACATATCCTTCGATTATTGCATTACTATCTTCACCCAAGGCTCCCCCATAACTTAGGACTCTGTTTAGAGACTCATTTATGTACCTTAGAATCCACTTCAATGCTTGCTAGTGAGTCTTTCCAGGATTTGCCATGTACTTGCTTATAAGACTTACTGCATATGCTATGTCGGGTCTAGTACAGACCATAACATACATCAAAGAACCTACTATATTAGCAAATAAAATGCTATTCATATAAGCTCTTTCGACATTAGTACTGAGACATTGATCAATACTCATCTTGAATTGAGGGTTTTTCGGAACTACAACAGAAATTGAATTCGACATACCAAACTTGTCGAGAATCTTCTGTAGGGATGCCTCTTGAGATAAGCATAACTTTGACTGCTTTCTATCTCTTCGGATCTATCTATTCTAGTTCAAGATCGAACTATGCTACCATGGCAAGCAACATTCGAATGGACCTATGCTTCACAACTAGAGAAAACACATCATTGAAGTCGACACCTCCTTTCTGAGTGAAATCCCTTGCAACCAACCTTGCCTTGTATCTTTTAGATATCACTCCTTTGATTCCTTCCTTAACTTTAAAAATCCATTTGTAGCTGACTAACCTTGCTCCAACAGGTTTCTTGATCAGCTCCCAAGTATTGTTATCATGAAGAGATTTCATTTCATCATCCATGACCTTCAGCCATTCAGTATGATTTCGACTCCTCATAACTTTCTTATAGTCTCTAGGTTCTTCATCTAGAACCTCACTTGCAGAGATTATGACATAAGCTATAAGATCTGTATATCAAAGTCTCTAAGGTGCCTTGATGACTCTTCTCGTTCTATCTTTTACCAATATGAAGTCATCGATAGTTTCCTCAACTTCCTCAGCGTCTTCAACATCTTGTGTTTTTTCTTCGACTTCATCTGGGATATGCAATTCAACATCAGCATGCTCCATCTCAACAGGAATCTCTCCCTGTTCCAGCTCTTCGTAAGATATTTCTGCACTTCGACCAACATCATCAGTTTTCTTGAAAGTCATTTCAACTTCATTGAAAACTACATCTCGACTGGTAATATACCTCATGTGACCTAGCTCTAGGCACCATAGCCTATAAGCTTTGACTCCTTTAGGGTATCCCATGAACATGCATCTCAGAGCTCTAGGTTCGACCTTGTCTTGCCTAATGAGAGCATAGGATACGCAACCAAATACTATAAGTTTGTCGAAATCTGGTAGATGTTTCGACCAAACTTCTTCAAGTGTCTTCATAGCTATTGTAGTCAAAGGACATATGTTTATCAGATATGTTGTTGTCGAAACAACCTCTGCCCAAAACTCTTTCTTTAATCCAGCACTAGACAACATGCATCTAACTCTCTATAAAATAGTTCGATTATACCTTTCAATTCAATTCAAACAAATTCGTTATTAAGGAGATTTGATGAAGTCGACATCAAACATGTTCCTTAAATCAAAAACTAAGAAACTAATAATTTGGCACAAATATCTTCTGGTTACAGAGTTTCTAAAAAGAGGTTAGAAGAATTAATTGAGGTAAAAGAAGAGTTTCTAAAAAGAAGTTAGAAGAATTAATTGAGATAAAAGAGGAGTTGATTTCGACCTATCCTTTCCATTTGATTTGTCAAAATCAAAACTCATAATCTAGAAGGGCTTAATAAATTAAAAACCTTTTTCACCTTTCTTTAATTATATATTAATTGATCATTGAAAAAGAGTTATATAATATAATCACTCTCTCATCTATTTTAAAATACACTCATTCATATTCGATTATAACAATTTGTCTATTTTAAATACACTAGTGGTAAGTTGCTTAAGCGGTTAGCAACTCACTAAACTTGTTTTTAGTCTAACAATGTACTCCCTCACACTCAAATATAAAGAAAATAAAAATAAAATAAATTTCAATTAACTTTACCACATCTAATTAATGTTCTCATTTATAAAACATCAATTAATTAATGTTATCTTATAATAAGTTAATATAGAAAAATAATTGAAGAGAAATTGTGGTTTGAAGAATATAATCATTCATGATTGTACTAAAAAAACATAATTGTACAAAAAAAAGAAGAAGAATATAATCATGCTTTTGAAAAATCAATTAACTTAGCTTTAATAATGTAAACTAACATTAACATTATTATTTTTTTTGTTTCCTTAAAGTACAATAGATCTATTAAGTTGTAGAAGTTTCACATCTTTCCTTGAACACAATCTTTGTTGTCATTTGGCAACAAAATAATATTAATTAACATTCTTAATAAATGAATAATCGGGTTATTAAAGAGTAAAATATATAAATGTTTGCTATAACGTTTAACAAAATCATTATAGTTCATTGTAATTTTAAAAAAATTATTAAAATATACTAGCTTTTGTAAACATCAATTATGTTATATATCAAAATATCTAATTATTTAAATTAAAGTAAATGTACTCCTCATTTTGTTCAAGGTTAATTAATGTGTTTGTCTTTATCAAAAGAAGAAAATATTCACAAGTTTGTACATGTTGTTGTTTTCTGTTGCTGCAGAAGTATCATTGATATAGTAGTAGACACTTTCTGGTTAAATATTTTAAAGTTATAGGGGAGAAAATAAACATGTCAGTATTGAAAAACACCACCACCCTGACACAGTTCAAAGAAAATTATTTTATTTTATCTTTTGACAGAAAAAATATATATAATTATTTTATATATTTCCTTTGACTTCTCCATTTTATTTTATTTTATATAATATAGTTAGTACAACTTTCCTTGGTTCCATAATATTTTAGAATAATCAACTTTGGTGGTATAATTATTTGATTTTTTTTAAAGTAAATTATTTGATTTATTATATAGTATATAAATTATGTTAGTACAGTACTATTCTTGTGATAAAAAACACACTTTACAGTTAGGCTGAGAAAAAAATAAAGTAAGATTCACATGTTGCGACTATTATGGTATGGCAGAAAATAAACAAGAGAAAAGAGATTCTTGAGTTATTCCAACAGAAAAAACTTTGTATGATTAGATACCATGATTGATCAGAAACAGCAGAAGCATGGTTGGATTGAGTAAAAGGTGCCTCAAATATCAACCAATCTTTTGAAGCTTCCTACATTTCTTTATTTGAATCAGTTACAGCTTATGTTTTGTCTTGCACTGTTTGAGAGGGAAAAAGAAGGGTCAACTTATTTTTAAGATCTTAAATAATTAAGATAAGCACATGGAGAAGAAAAAAGAATCATATGTTACCTTTTTTCCATTTTCATGTATGAACTTAAAAAATGATGGCAAAAGTAAAGTTTTTGCACTCTAGTTATAAGGCTGTACCATGTACCTTGGAAACTTGCTATTTTGCATTTGGACAACAATAGGGGAGTCGAGCGAGGAGCATTGTTAATTTTGAGATATTCCGTTCGAACAACATATTTTTGTAGGAGATACACCACTTCTCCACCTAAAACTTTAAGATGATAGGAAAATGGGTTCTCCCACTTATATATGCTTAAGTCACTACATTCATATTCAATGTGAGACTATTTTTCCCATACTCACACTTGCATTATTCTCAACAATTTGTACATCTCAATTTATCGAAGCATTTTTTAAAAAACAAAATCATTAAGGTTTTTATATCTAATATGGATGTTTTTGTTTTTGTCGTAGTGATGCGAACTTGAGATTGACTGTTATATAATTATATTAAAATATATATATAAAAATAGAGAGAATGGGCATGCTTGTGAGTTGTGAGGCATGGGGTGGAATGGGATGGGATGGGAAGGAAAGGGAGCCACCTTCAAAAAGCGTGGTACTATGATCTCTGTAAAATAATAAACTCTTTTTGACCTTTTGTATTTATTTTATACTACTATTTAACTACTTCTATGTGGATTCTAAATTATTGACATCTTTATCTTACATCGTACCATGGCTAGAGTTTGTTGGAGCTCATGATTCATCACTTTTGTAACATAAATATTATTACTAGACACTACTAATATTTTTATTCAAACTACTCTAGTACCGTAAGAGATCCATAAACTTTAATAGATGGGAACAATATTACATTTTTAAATATTTTTATAAAAATATATTTTGTGATAATAAATAAAAAATGAATTAATAGCATCATTGGTAATATTTTTAAATAATTGAGATTATATATATTTTTAAAGGTAATATATATATATATATATATATATATATATATATATATATATATATATATATATATATATATATATATATAAATGTGCAAAGATGAAAGTACATAACAATAAAAAAGGTACAAGAAGTAGCAATTTTCAACAACCTATCAAGAAAATAAAAACACACAACCAGCTATGAGAATTTATCTTTGATGACAAATGCTTGGAAGCCTTTCAACTACTCAAACATGCGTTAATCTCTGCACCCATCATGCAACCTCCTGATTAGAGTGAACTCTTTAAAATAATGTGTGATATGCAAACGATAATGTTGTAGCTGTTGTTTTAGGGGAACGAAAGGATAAGAAGCTACATGCCATTTATTACGCGAGTAAAATCTTAGATGCGTCAGAAATGAATTATGCCACCATAGAAAAAGAACTTTTAGTTGTAGTGTTTGCGATAGATAAATTCCGCTCTTATTTAGTAGGAGCTAAAGTAAATATTTATTCTGCTCACGTCGCTATTAGGTACCTTTTAAGTAAGAAGGATGCTAAATTGAGGTTGTTAAGATGGATTATGTTGTTACAAGAGTTTGATTTAGAAATTAAAGATAAGAAAGAAATAGAAAATGTGGTAGCAGACCATTTGTCCAAATTAGAAAATGTCAAGTATGAACAAACACCCATTAATGATGATTTTCTATATGACATACTTATCACCCAGTTAGGAAATAAACCACATGAATGCTCTCAATATGATTACCTTTATGAGGAAGATTACTCCCAAGTTGAAAATTGAGAAAACATGGAAACAACACTAGCTCAATCCACAGTTCTGTGGTACGCTGACTTTGTCAACTACCTAGCGGCTGAAGTACTTCCGCCTGAATTAACATACCAACAAAAGAAGAAGTTTTTCCATAATCTAAAACAATATAATTGGGATGAGCCCCTCCTATTCAAAAGAGGCGTCGACGGTATTTTCCATCGATATATCCCTGAAGAAGAGGTCGATAACATCATAACCCACTATCATGCAGCCCCCTATAGAGGGAAACACAAACACGTCCAAGACTTGTGCAAAAATCCTACAATTTGACCTCTAAGTTAGGTGTCCCTCACCCGGTGGTTTAACCCTACGGTTGTGGAACCTGCAAAAACAGAATAAACAACCTATTGTCAGTTGGTTCAGAGGCCTCTGGTGCTGAACTTGGTATAGCAGATTACCATCACTATGTTATTGATATGCCTAAATGTAATATACTATTATGCAAACAAATCACAAACATACATGGATGACATACAAACAAATTATTATGAATCAAGGATGAAATACAAACAAATCATAATGAAACAGGGATGAAAATCAAAATGCCATAAACATAGAGGGACATACTTCATTAATTTCAAAGGTTCTTATCAATTCAATAACCAAACATTACAAGGTCCTTTTTCTTTGCTCAAAAGTCTTCAATGTTGCAACCTAATTCCTGCACCACCTTTGTGCAAATTGCAACCGATAGAATTTTTTAATTCATTTGATGTGTTGCGTTCTAGTTCATTATCCCAAATGAATAGCTTGCAACTTGACATTACACCCGAATTTGAACATTTTCAAAATCGTAGTTTAGGAGTTTCAATTGAATTTGGGATGAACATCCTCATTGCTCTATTGCAACCACAAATTGGGATTTGAGACTGAGAGAAATTATCTACAGATGATGTTGTCATGGATGAATGTGCAACGACCTTAACACTAATGCTGTCTGGAGAGAAAGAATTTGTAGATGATTTGAAGAGAGGAAGAATATGATTCAAGTAGTATACTTTATTGGATTCAGTCCTCCTTTTTAAACCTCCCCCCACTAGGTATTCCACGTGTGTAATTTATTATTAAAAAAAACATATAAATTCATTCCCACGTCTGTGACGTTAGACATGTTAGTAATTTTTTAACAGATTTTTAACGTTAGAGACTAACACATTTAAGAAAGTGGGATATAGAAACTCGAAAAAAAAATTTAGGAATCAAATAAAACACATTTATATGGAAAAAAAACTATTTAAATCTAAAATTTATAAGGAGAATTCAATTAAATTTTTACTATGCCCACCGCAATTAAATACTTGAGTATAAAATACTATTGTTGTTACTAGCATCGACAAACATACCTACGAAAGCAATTCAATTTTCGGCTTAAAAGTTTAAACAAATACTCCCAATACGCTTGTAACAACTTTAACCGCTACAACCCTACACCACAACCAATAATACAAAAATAAAAGTTCAAGACACACCTCTTGGAATCCTCGTAACCTATGTATAAATATTAAATACAACTCTCAAAACTTATATATTATTCAGATTCCATAAAATGACAACGAGGAGTCAATAACTATTTTTTGTTGGTACTAGAAAATTGCTCCCCTTTACTATAAACAACATTAAACCATTTCATATAACTACACTATACTCTAGGTCGTTGTTCACAAATTTATGAGACAATGTAACTTCTTCCGACCATTTTTCTATTTATCAGAAATTCATATTATTATTCTTTTTTTGCCATCTTTATTATGGTTAATGAAAAAATATGTGCATATTCAACTAAATCACATCTTTAATTTTAAAATACTGACGAATTTCAGTATATTAGTTTTTAATAGAGTAGTCTCCTTTCTTCCGTACCGACTAATCCACCTGAGAGCATTACTTCAAAGGGAACATACCCTTGAGATCCAAACACCCTCCCACTAGACCAACTCTTTCGGATTAATAGATTTTTTAAGATTTTTTTTATTGACCGATTATTTTTGTTCCTTAAGGTTAATAATTAATTACATTTTTTAGCATATTAATTAATCTCTTTCTTTAATAGATTTTTTAGGATTTTTTTTATTGACGGATTATTTTTTTCCTTAAGGTTAATAATTAATTACATTTTTAGCATATTAATTAATCTCTTTCTTTAATAGATTTTTTAGGATTTTTTTTATTGACTGATTATTTTTGTTCCATACGACTAGAAGGTTAATAATTAATTAATTACAATATTAAAAAACCGAATAAAAAAATAAAATAAAACGAAGTAGTGTATGAAAACAAAAAGGTTATTAGAAGACGAAAGAAACAGAAAGAAAGAGGTTATAGAGAAAGAGAAAGGCAAAGAGCATTTCAAAACTTCAAACTCTCACAATTCTTCACAGAGAGAGGGCTTTTCACCATTCAAACCCTCTCTCTTTCTTTCTCTCCGTTCCTCCACTCCGAAACCCTAGCGTCGCCGTTCACTACTTCCGGCAATCATTCCGGCTATAGTTCCGGCAATCGTAATCCTCCGCCGCAGTCGGAACTAGATGAGTCCCCGTCGGAGAACACTCTGTTACATCAATTTAGCTAAGCTAGGGTTTCAGTTCGTTACCGAATTCAGAGATCTCTCAACTAATTAACCGATTTTATTTTATTTTTTTTTTGAAAAATTAAGCATCGTAACTGTCGCCGAACGTGGAAACCGTTACCGGTTACCGGATCGTTGTTTGTGATGGCGAGGGGAGGACAGTGCTTCGAGAAGCTTCGGAGGTGTGTTCGGACGGTTTTTTTCGTGGCGGCATTGGTGCTGTCGCTAGTTGTGACGTCGTTGCCGGTGGTTGTGGCGGTTCTTGATGTGGTTGTGCCTTGCGTTTTGATATCGAGGTTTACGTGTGTTGGATGCTACAGTTTCAGAGAGCATTTGATTCGGTACTCTTTTAAGAGTTCCTTGACGGATATTCCTCTCGTTTCCATTATAAGATCCTTCATCATTATCTGTATGATCCTTTCTTTTTGTTTTGCTTCGTTTTACATACATGATTTCTCCATGGAGTCATTTGCTTTTTGTTTATTTTGTTAATACTGCATTGTGTTTCTCCATGAAGTCTTTACAAGGAGTAGTAGGTTAATAGTGTATGTTTGTTAGTAATAGGTGTAGTTTTGAATATCTTGAAGATTGGTTCTCTTACTGGGATTTTATTTTGAAATGAATGCAGGTGTTTATTCAATTTGTGATGGTCCTGCTCTCTCACATGGTCCTTATCTTGGAACAGTGACTCTGTCTTCCCTTGTTTCAATTGTTGTCCTTTCTGTCAAAGCTTGTGTTTTCACTGTTAATTCTCAGATTGAAGAGGAAGCTTCTGTATCCCTTGCAAGGAAGATACTCCGTTTGAAAAAGTCATGGGGAATGCCGGTCTTATTTCTCTCGTCAGTTGTGTTTGCCCTCGGCCATATCGTGGTTGCTTATAGAACCAGCTGCAGAGCAAGGAGAAAGCTCATGTTTCATCGAGTTGATCCTGAAGCTGTAAGTTTGGGATTTAATTTTTTTTTACTTCTTTGGACTTTAGTGGTTGTAGTTTTGTGCTCTAGGTTGAGAGAAATTTTCTGAGTTCACAAAGCTTAAATCAATCTATAGTATTTACTTTGATGACTCATGCAAAAATGATTAATTTGGTTATTTATTTTTGGCTAATTAAGCAGATCCTTTCGTGCAAAAGTGTTTTCTCTAGCTATCAGAAAGCCCCACGCTCACCTATTCCTTCTGGGGGTAGAACCCCAAAAAGTGACAGTGAAATGAAGCGGAGACCCTTTGGAGCTGCTCGTGATGAAGAAGTATCAGTTAGATTACTTGCAGACTCTGACAGCCTATTCATCACCTGCCAAGGTCTTACTCTCCACTACAAGCTATGCCTGCCTGGGTCACCTCCTTCCCTTAGCTTGTCCTCATCAACCTTCGTTGACTCCAACTCTGTTTGTTTCACTTCATCAATGTCTGGGGGACTATCAAAATTTAATAGACAATTGCCGTATGTGTCTTCCAAAATTCAGCGACCACTCTACAGAACATATAGCAATCAATTACACGACCCGTCTTCTCTATATGCTCCTCTTTTAGATGGTCCAGAAATGTCTCCTCTTCTTTCAGAAGACGTCCCTGTTTTTCATCTAGATGAAATCCGTGAAGGTGATGAAACAATTAAATCAGATATCATGTCTTTGGATAAAAAAGTAGAGGGCATGGGTCAAGTGGGTATTGTTTTAATACATGGGTTTGGTGGAGGTGTCTTCTCGTGGCGGTACGTAATGAATTCTCTCGCTCGGCAGAGTAATTGCTCAGTTGCTGCATTTGATAGGCCTGGTTGGGGATTGACTTCAAGGCTTAGACGGGAGGACTGGGAGAAAACAGAACTGCCTAATCCTTATAAACTTGAAAATCAGGTGATTACTATTTATCCTTGAGTATTAATTGTTTAATAAAACATTTTGTTTAATACACTTCTGACGGTTCTATATCTTTCAGGTTGATCTGCTCTTGTCTTTCTGTTCGGAGATTGGATTTTCTTCAGTTGTGTTAGTTGGTCATGATGATGGAGGGCTGCTTGCTTTGATGGCTGCACAAAGAGTTCAAAGGTCAATGAATTCTTTCAATGTGAGTATTTTTCCTTCTTTCTCATGTTAAGTAGATAATAACTTAATCAATTTGATTAACTGCATGCGGCAACCTGGCTTTTATTTGTGAAGTGGGCCTAATATTGTGATAGCAAAAGTGCTTTAAATTTCCGTCCACGAGTTGAAAAGTTATGCAATTGTGCAATATGTTTTTTTAAAAGGTTATTGTAATATTGGGATTAGCATGCATATTCATATATTGCATAACATGTTGATTGGTAACTATGCAACATATTAGTCATGAGTTATGACAACTAAAAACAGGATTTACATGGCAATGGATAAATACTTTAACATTTTATTAAGTTATTGGGTCTTTTTTGTCATCCAGGTTACAGTGAAAGGGGTTGTATTGGTAAATGTTAGCTTGTCTAGGGAAGTAGTTCCTTCATTTGCCAGAATCCTTCTGCACACCTCACTTGGAAAGAAGCATTTGGTTCGGCCTTTGCTAAGAACAGAAATCACCCAAGTGATTAATCGGCGTTCATGGTATGATGCTACCAAACTGACATCGGAAGTTTTGAGTCTTTATAAGGTATGTATATGGTTGCGGAGATAATAAATTGCATGGAATGGAATATTACCACTTAACCCATAGTTAAATGCGATATAATGAACTCTCACAAACTTAAATTGCTTCAGTTTTTTTTTTGGTTTATCCTTCGTTCCGATAGTTTGGCATACTGAATATGATTTTTTATTTGTTTGACATATTTAATGTGTTGTACGTTTTTTGGAGTAATTATAAATTGAGTACTTTTTTATTATCGCGGTAAATCTAAATGTCATTGACTTGTGTACCATGACTTTTCTTGTGGGTTTTATAGGCTCCACTCTACGTAGAAGGATGGGATGAAGCAGTTCATGAAATTGGTAAATTGTCATCTGAAAACATCCTTTCTGCAAAAAATGCAGAATCATTGCTACACGATGTAGAGGATATTTCATTGTTGGTCATAGCTGGTGCAGAAGATTCACTAGTTTCTCTGAAATCTTGTCAAACAATGGCATCAAAATTTGTGAATTCTGTAAGTATCAATGTCCATATTTATTTTATTCATTTTCCACAATGCGGGGCTGTGAAATTAGTGTGTGGGTGTGTGCTTGGTAAATGATAATAGTGGAAACTGCAAGGTAGAAAACAAAACGCACTTTGGAATATACCACTCCTTCATTTTTCTGAAATTTCTCTAAGATTTTTCATAGTATTGGTTTACTTTTTAGAGTATTCTAATACTTATCCATTCAAAATGCAGAGACTGGTTGCAATCTCAGGATGTGGCCATCTACCCCACGAAGAATGTCCTAAGGCGTTGCTTGCAGCAGTATTACCCTTCATCGGTAAACTATGCTCTGTATATAACTCGAATAGTCAGTAGGTCATCTTTTTCCAAGTTCATACATAGGTCAATCCATTGTAGGGTGCTTTTCCTTTCTCCGGTCATTCTCTGGATTTCCTCTTTCCTTTCTTTGCTTTGTATGCAATTTTACTTCAAGAGAAAGATCAAAGGCATCACCTCTTGGGTATTTTTGGTGTACCAGTTTTTTTAAACTCTTTATCTCTTTTAGATGTCAATAGTTGAGCTGCTTGTCACTTCCCACTAAAAGAAAATGGGAAGTAGAAGTCATAAGTTGTAAATTTATCATGAGATTGATAATGAATATAATTTGGCAAAGTTGTTTCTAGCTAATGGTAGTTTATTTTTCGGACATTAATGCAGCACTAGTTGAGATTTGGTAACAATAAATATATGGTAATGAATTTATATCAATTTTTGGAATGATTAGGTGGGAATTGAAACTTGAAAGGAAGAATAAAAATATTTCAAGTCTTCATTTTTTTTTCAAATTAAAGAAACAAAATAAGAAATTATAGTCAAATTTGATGTCTTAGTTATATTTTCTTTCAAAATTTTCTTTCCAAATAGTATATGTGTCTTATCTTAATAATAATAATGATGATTTCAGCTGAGAAAATAATCGTAACGTGTACTTTTTTCACCACAAAATTGACAATTGACATTACTCTTGTCGTTTATTTCCCATAAAAAAATAGACAATGCATGTTGTTGTTTAATTATAAACTTAAAAATAAAAAGAAAGTCTTTTTCACATGCACTAGTACTGTTGACTAAAAGTAAAGGTTGTGCTATTATTTCTCTATTTCAATGAGTCACTTCTTATTTTTTCAGTGTATAAACATCCAAATACTATGTGACACTTTTAAAAAATGTTGGACTTTATACCTTTGTCAAAAAATATAGAGAACGACTAGTACTTAAGCTAGTGGGGGCTAAGCTGGATTTCGTTTTCCTAGCGCTGTCTTGCTTTGGACAAGGGATTCCTAGACTGTGATGCTTCGGTGTTGCTTGTCTTGCTTTTTGTTTTGGCAACAATATGTCTGCAGATTCTGTGTTTGTCGACACTCGGGTCATGGTTCGGTGGTTGGGTGGTAGAAGCTTTTTCTAGTGCAGAGGTGTATTATTTTGCTGGTTTTGACAGCCAGTGTTTTGTATTATTGTTCCTCATCTGCTTCAAAATTCTGTTTATTTTCTTCTTAACGCAGCTTGCGTGACTTCTTCGTTTAATATATTCCTTCTAGACAAATTCTAGTACTGAGGGCCAATATTTTTAAAATGGTTGAAACTTCAATAGCAAAACTGTTTTTTTTTTTTTTTTTTCCATCTAAGATGTGGAGGATCATGATTCATGAACTATTATTTTTGAAGAATATCGTGAGCCGTGAAAATTGGATCCATTATAGAACACCAAATACTTTAATTATAATTTAATAAGTATTTATTTGAGATTTTACAATGTGTAATTACTAAAAGTTTTGGTCACACTATAAAGGGCAATATTTAATGAATTCACAAAAGTTTTTAGAGAAATGCCACAAAAAATCTCTTTTCAACACTCTCTCAAATATTCTATTTCTTATTGATTGAAATATACTAGATTGTTGGCCCGTGCGATGCACGGGTATTTTAAAATTTAAATTTATAATATTAATATTTATTTTATTATTATAATATATTTATTATAATATATTAAACTATTTAATTAAAATATTATTCTGTTATATAAGGTTATTTTTTATTTATCATAAAAATTAAAATACTCATAATTCTATTAATTTAATAACACAATTTTAAATAAATATTTTATTAATATTAAAGTTAGTCTTATACTGCTATATATTGTAGAATTAGTACAATTTTATTAATATAAGAATTAGTATAATTTTATTCATAATAATATTAATATGATAACATGTGTGATTGAGAGAAGTAAAATAATATTAAAAAAATTCACAAAAAAATTAATAATAGGAAAAAATTCAAAAGACAATATAATAAAACATGATTATATTTGTACACAATTAAATCTTTGACAATTACTTTTTATATTTTACACTGAGTTTATAAATTTCAATTATCACTATTAAGTTGTCTATTTATTTGTAAGTTATCTAAAAGACTTAAATTTACCTTCTTATTTTGTTATCTATTTATTAAATTTTCTTAAATATGAAAATAAGCATAAATAAATGTAACATAAATATAATTATAAAATATATGAAATGATAAAAATAATTTAGGCTTATGTAGATTGAATTTTAAATATATTTTTATAAAAAATTTAACTAATTATTCAAATAAAAATAAAAATAAAAATTTATTAACTCTACTTCATCTTGGTTTTGTTAACTTTATTAATAATTCAAATAAAAATAAAAATAAAAATAAAAATTTATGTTTATAATTTTAGTTAAACTGTTCAAAAAATTATAAATAAATTTTATATCAAATGTAAATATTTTTACATATTCAAAATGATATTTTAGTCTTATACTAATTCTTTCTATATACAAATAAATGAATATTCTATATTACATTTTATTGTATTGATTTAATTAAAAAATAATAAGATATTTTTATTATTAACACATTGCAAAGAAAGTGGTAATAGTTTATAAATAAATAAATATTATCATAAATAATTATCTCTATTCTGTGAAATACAAATTATAAAAAAAAAGTTTGTGTCTAAAATTACAAACAAACAATGTTCTAAAAGTCCCACTAAATATACTATATTTTAAAATTGATGGTAGATGCTACCTCCCACTTAAATTTTTCGCTTGTTAATTTTTTTATATACCTCATATAAAATGAACCACCATGTCATCTGCATTTTTACAAAATGTGTATAAACCACCCTGCCTTATGCATTCATTCAAAATACCCTGCCATGCAGTCATTCAAAATGCCTATAATTAATGTAGCATATTATAAAATATATATAAAAAAATTAATAGAATATTATCACCATTGTAGTGAAGAAAAAACAACATACTAATAAAATAAAGAAAATATAACAAATAAAACTTATTCTATGATATGTAAAACTATTATTTTATTATAGCTTGTACCTCATGCTTAAATGGTATTCATAGTCTTCACTTCTAATATTTTATTCTTCTTGTATTTGAAGAAAACAGAGGCCACACTAAATTACAAAAGTTTGAGAAGTAATTGTCTTTGAGATTTCATTCTTATTAAATGGAATATTTATGAGGTGTATATTTATAACTAATTTATACAGTCGTTTTTTAATCTTATTTATGGTAAAATTGAAACGTCGAGAGTAAGTTTATAAATATACGTTAAAAAATGATAATTTACGTACATTAAATATATAATTGATGGTATAATTCAATGTAGATTTTTAATTCATTATTTAATTGGGAATTCAATTGATTATTTAATTTGGAGGTTGGGCTGATCCACTTTTCCGTTTTTCTTCTTTTCCGATTTTTTATTTTGATTATATACTGAATTAAACATAAAATTGACTATTTAATCCTAAAATGTAATATATATATATATATATATATATATATATATATATATATATATATATATATATATATATATATATATATATATATATATATATATATATATATATATATATTGAGGTTTTCCTATTATTCGTAGGAGTATTCTTAAACCTTAAATTTTAAATACTTATTTTAAAAATATATTCCAAAAATTTAAATACTTATTTTTTGAAGTTTTTCTATTATTCGTAGGAGTATTCTTAAATCTTAAATTTGAAATACTTATTTTATAAATATATTTTAAAATTATATATATAATTTAAATACTAATTTTTTGAGGTTTTTATATTATTATAAGTATTATTAATATTTATTTTAATATATAGAGTTTGTATAATTTGGATTTGTATTTAGAATTGTTATCAAGTGACATGTGGCTAGTATTATTTTAATTATTTTAATATAGAGTTTGTATCATTAAGGTTTGTATTTAGAATTATTATATTATTAATTAAATATTATTAAGTTGTGGTATTATTATTATTATTATTATTAATAATAGTGGTTATATATTATATTATTGTTATTCTTAATAGTATTATTATTACTATGATATTAGATATTATATTATATTATTATTATTATTATTATTAATAGTGATGGTTTAGTTTTATTATTATTATAATTATAATTATTTCATTATTTATTTTAATTATTTTAATATAGAGTTTGTGTAATTAGGATTTGTATTTAAAATTATTAGCAAATGATGACACGTGGCGAAGATGGTTACTAAGATGACATGTGGCTAGGGTTGCCATCATGACTTCTTTACATTTAGATTAAGTAGATGTGGGTAGGGATGTCAATGGGGCGGGGCGGGGGCGGGGGATACATTCCCATCACAATCCCCGCCCTCGAATTTATTCCCCATCCCCACTTCGGGTCCCCGCTACGGGGGAATTTTCTTCCCCATCTCCGTCCTCGCGGATCCCCGCGGGTCCCCACGGATCCCCGCGGTTCATACGGAGATCCATAAACATGATTTTTTATTTATTATTTTAAATCAAATTAATAGTAAAAGCTTCAAAAACTAACCCCAAAAAATTTAGAAATTATTCCTTTATAATAAATATATTGTTTTAACAATATTTAATCTATAATATTGAGTGTCATGACCACCAAAATTTCAAAAAAAAATTGAAATAATCATTTAGATCCCACTCTTTTACAAACAATACATATGTATTTTTAATTTTTGTATAAGATTAATCATATGAAATGAAAAGTAAACTTACATAATAATTTAAAATTAAACATAAATTCAGGACATTATGCTATTTTAGGCGGGGCGGGGATTCCACGGGGCGGGGGATATTTACGCCACCTCCGTCCCCGAAGTGTCTTCGGGGAGACTTTGTTCCCCATCCCCGTCCCCATGGGGAAAAAATTCCCCGTCTTTGGGGCCCCAAATGGGGAATCCCCACGGGGATCCCCGCTGACGGAGGCAAGTTGACATCCCTATATGTGGGTCCTATCACTTTATGTGGGACCTATTTTTAAAGTGACGGATCCACACATATTTCAACCAAATAAAAAATAAGTGTTTGAGAGAGTGTTATTTCTTATTGATTGAAATATATGTGGGTCCTATCACTTTATGTGTGACCTATTTTCAAAGTGACGGATCCACACATATTTCAACCAAATAAAAAATAAGTGTTTGAGAGAGTGTTAAAAAAAAGTGTTATTTGCACTCCTCAAATTTTTATATATTAAAATAATGAAAAGATTCACAAAATTTATCAAGAACACATAGATGAGATAACATGGTTTTCTTTCAGTTTAATCAGATGTCTTAAGTTAGAATTCAGTCATTAATAAGTAACAATGTTAAATCTTTTAAGGAGAGTTTGCCGTATATTAAAATCCTAAAAAAATAAAAAAAAGATGATATGTACTATTGCCACCAATGTTTTAAAAGTCCAAACTGTATGACTTAACTGTTCTCTATAACAAAATTATATATTTATTAAATCGGTCAAATCAGATAATCGTGTGTCTACAAAATATAAAAATACTTATAAAATTTCAAAATATAATAATTTCACATGTTTATTCTTTAAATTCAAATTCTAAATATAATCATCACTCACAACAAAATAATACAAAATACAAATTTAAATTAATTTTAAACCAAATTTAATTGCAAATAAGAGAAAGTTATTCCAAATAAGTTTTGAATAAAATCTTATTATATTTTAAAAAAAAATATCAAAACGACGCCGTTTTGTTTGAGAAAAAAATATAAATTTGAACCACAGGTGTACTAGTTTTGACCGATTTCCACTAATTAAATAACATATTCAATTCAACAATCACACCAGCCAGTAACCCCTATAATTTCCAATTCGACCGGTCAATTCAATCCTGTTATCAAAATACTTATTGACATAAATAATTTTACACAACTTCTGATTAGAATGTAGTACGAGGACTTGACAAAAAAAGTAAAATAAGATAATTATTTTAAAAGAGGATTATAAAATAGATTTTTTGTTTTTTGAATAAAGGTGTAATATAGATCTACATCTACATGGTAATTCATGAATGTATTATGAGATACTTATTTTAAAAGACAATTATAAAATAGATTTACATGATAAAATGATAAATTTCTATTTGAATAATTGTATAAATCATTTTAGATCATCAATGTCAGTTATACTAAAAATATAAATTAATTACTTATCAAATTTTATATATATATATATATATATATATGAGAATGCTATCTTTATATGAGAATGTGAGAATGACTCTGAACCATTGAATTTTAAAATAAATGGTGGAGATTATGAGTGAATTTTTTTTCTCTCCTACATCATTTATTTCAAAATGTAGGAGGGGGCATATCATATGAGAATGCCTTCTTTATATGAGAATGTAAGTATGAATCTGAACCATTGGATTTTAAAATAAATGGTGGAGATTATGTGTGAATATTTTTTTCTCTCTCCTCCATCATTAAAATAAGAGATTGAAGAGAGATAAAAAAAATTCACCCATAATCTTATTTTAAAATCCAATGGTTCATATTAATATAAAGATAGCATTCTCATATGATATGCCATATATATATATATATATATATATATATATATATATATATATATATATATATATATATATATATATGCATGTTGCTGGAAGATGTAAAGACAAGCTAAATTTCATAATAAATGAAGGTTCTATGATGGAATTGAAATTGGCTAATTTGAACAATGATCTTATTTCAACAACTATAGATGAAGTAGAGGATTTTATTGGTTCCAATGTCCCTAAGGAAATTCAAGTTCTTCCCCTTGAACCTTCAAATACTAAAGGATGTGGAAAACAAATTAAAGGCGGAAAAGAGATGGCAATGGAACAACAACAAAAGAAAACAAGACTTTGTAGAGTTTGTAAGCAATATGCATACCACGACAGTCGAAATTGTCCCACAAAAATCTCTTCCTGATTTTATTGGTAAAATGCATTATAATTTCTTTCTTTTTATTGGGAGATTTACAATCATATCATTTGACTTTGTGATGTTCTTATTCATATAAGATTTAATTGACTGTAGAATTTTGTTGAAGACAAATATGAAGCTTTTACAAATTATTTATGCTAAAGGGTTGATTCATATCCCTATTCGGAAAGGTAATTATGTTCTACTTATGTAACTTTGTCTATGACAAACAAAACTAAGCCACAATTTCTTTATTTTTTTAATGTCATTTATGGTGCAGGTTTGGAAGGGAATAATAGACTGGCTCAGAATCTCAGTTCCTAATGCATCTGATTCGATTAATGGCTGCCTTCAGCAATTCAAATGCAGTCTATTTCGATCGGTAAGTTAGAATTTTCCCTCTTTGTTCTGGTTATATCTTTGCTGGAGTGTGTGGATAACTAGGAACATGTTCAATAATAGGAAGAAGAGGGTGAGAGATGTTATTACTCTAGTCAAAACTTTTGGCTTGGGACTGATTAGCTATTAATTTTAGAGGTATAGGATGTTTAGATTAGGAGGTGTGAATTATCAATCCCTTATTCTTTGTGAGTTAAGGGTGGCTTGGTGTGTTGTTCGTTTTTTGCGGAGCTATTATGTAGCGAAGGTGGCGTGAAATTGTAGTTGATCTGTTAAATTCTTCTTGATGTTGAGGAAATAACAGTGATGCGTTGTCGAATTTGTCTTTCTCCTCGTTACAACAACATCACTATAGTTTCAGAAGCGGTTTGAGCATTTACCGGCGGCGAAAATAAATTATCAGTGCGTTTAAAATGAGTGAATTTTAAAGTTCGAGAAGAAAATTCATGGAAAGAAGATTGGAAAATTGGGGCTGGTTTCAATTGCGGCTTGAGATTCAAGGGAGAATAAGATTCATGGAAAAAGATTGAAAATTGGGACTGAGTTCAATTTATGCTTTCGATTCAGGGAGCAAGAAGATTCATGGAAGAAAATTGAAAATTAGGGTTTGGTTTAACGATGATACCGTAGCTCAGTTAGTTTTCCAACTAGGAATTAACAAAATTAAAAGTCACGTGATTCATTTAATCCATGTTATAATCCTAACCATTCATTTTAATCTAAAGGTTAAAATTACATCCTCTCACTCTCACATAAAAAGTGTCTTTCTCACTAGATACATTGCATGCTACTCCGTACGGAAACTCCAAAACGACAATGTTCATGTCGTTTTCATCTTTTCCATTTCACCTTCTCTCTTTTTAACCTAGGTTTCTAAACTTTGCTTCAACCTAACTCAAATTGGGTCGGAAACATAACCCAGACCCATAACAAATGACCAAAAACTAAATAAAACTAATCCTGCAACTTCAAACGAAATTCTGGAAAATATTAGCTCCAAATCTGACTTCGACTCCAACTTAAAAGTTGTAGCTCTTTCTCTTAGCTTTCCGGCGATTATTAGAACGCATCAATCTGATTCCTAGAGCTCCAGTTATGATCGTTTTAGTGCAGACTGCTAAAGCTAAAAAATAAGTACGAAAATCAAATAACAATAAAGATAAAATCAAATATAAAAACATAATAAAATAGAAAAATAAACAAACCAAACCATAGAAATGCCTAAGTACAAACATAAAGGAACGTGCATCAAAATGCACTGATCAACGGCCAAAAGAAGATTTGGTAACAAGTCTCAAGAAGCGTGGAAAGCAAGTTTATCCAAGATAACACGCAAGCATGAAAGGCTAAGCTAGCCTATTATCCAGCATAGGACGAAATCTTCAAAACGCTATAAATAAGAAGATCATTTGAAGAAGAAAAATGCAACCACACGAGAGAGCTCATACATGATATAAACAACTCAAGCAAGATACAAAGTTAGCACGCTCAAAAAGAAAATATCTCATACTTGAACACTTATACTGAGAGAGAATATTATTATTCAAATTATCAGTTCAAAGTTCATCTTCATTGTACTAAACTTAGTGAAAAATCACAGTTGTGATACAACTTAGATTAAGAAGCACTTAAGATCACTTGTTTGAAATTCTGTCTGTAATTGTTTCTTGAGTAAACCAAGTTGTGGTTAGGATTCTCAAGAAGTCAAGTTTGTATTCCTTGAGTAACCAAGATGTGGTTAAGATTCTCAAGAAGACGTTGGCTGTTGCCTTTGTGGATTGTTGTAATCAATTTTTGATTAGTAGATTAAGTCCTCGACTGAGAGAGGCGAAATCACATTGGCGGGTGGACTGGAGTAGTTAAGTTAGAACGAATCAGTATAAAAATATCGTGTCATTTTTATATTGCAAAAAGAAATCACTTATTCAACCCCCTTTCTAAATGTTTTCATAACCTTCAAGAAAGAACGAACATTGGGTAATGAAAGAGAAGATATTGGATCCTCTCTATGTGTGGTTTAACAATTCATCCAATTAATTCTCTTTTATTTTAATAAAAGAAAAACCAAGTGTCATGGTAGGATTGGTTTGGAGTAATATTTTGAAAAGTAGAAAAAAAACTCTCCCCGTTGAAGCATTAGCAGCGCCTCCTACTTCCTATTTCTTTTCATTTTACTCTATTTCTTTTTATTTCTTTGTCTATTTATTTAGACTTAGGTTATTGTGGATAACTTGATTTGGGCTTTTTAATCACGTCTTGCTTTTCAACCTACACCCCTTTAATCTTGTATCATTTTTTTTTTTTTCATTTAAGTTAGTTTTAACTTGTTAATTCTCAATTATAGAAAACACAAAAATATCTTAATATGTTAGATTTATTGGATCTTGCTCTTCTATTAAAAATATAAAAAATATGTTGTTTATTTTAATTCTCCTTTAGAATTTAATATGGTTTATATTTTATATTTTTTTATTATTTCTTATTTGTTTATATTTTTCCATTATTCATATATCATCTTATACATTGTTATTTTGCTAACATTTTCTTGTTTATGTGAGGTACTACCATCTTTGAGGCACTGGACTCTTTCTTATGGACATTTGCAATTTTAATTAATTTTATATATATTAATTTTCTTTTTTAGCTTTAATTTTTTATAAGCTAAAGAAGCTATGACTGTGGATCATCCGACTACAACCTCCAAATGTTGTTTTCTAAGCTCTAACCTAAGAAAAATGAAGGTGATGACTTTGGGAAAAAATACCACAAAGCATAACCCTAAAAAATTTGATTTTTTCCTATTTAATGACTTTCCAAACCGCCCAGAACGCGCGTCGCGCGCTAAGCCCGCTTAGCGCTCTATACCAGAACTTGAAATCTTATTTTGGGCATAACTTGAGAATCGTAACTCCGATTTGCGCCCGGTACGAAGCATTGGAAATCTTATTAAATTTCCTATATAATAATGAATATATATCAACAAAATTGATGAATTTTTTCATATTTGTTTTAAGCCTTATCCTTTGACGAGTTGCTCAAACTCGCGCGTTTGAAGTCGTGTTTTCGACACTTTATTGCTCATGCTCCAAATACACATCAATACCTACAAAAAGACACAAAAACTATCAAATGGTATAAAAGTATATGAAAATACAAATATTCACAAAGTATACAAATTTACAAACAAAACGGAGAATTATTCAAGCGGTATTAACAAAAAGTATCGATAAGTGAAATAAATTATATACTTAAAATAGCGATATTTTTGCACTTATTAAGACCACAAACTAGGTTACCCAACATAGAAGTATTATCCTTTATTTCTTTCCAGATCTCAAGACCACCCATCTTTTTAGGCTTACTGATTTTATTTCAACCAACGAGTTGCACACCAGAGTTAGAATTAACTTTCTACAAAAAAATTCCTAGCCATCCTATCAATAAACTCACAAGTTGGTTGAGGTAGCCAAACCACTTGCATATAATAATTTGGGATAACGTTCAGGATAGACCTTACCACTGTCAAATGACCATCCTTGTTTAATAATTTATGTTGCCAAGATGCTAACCTCTTGTTGATTTTCTCCTCTAGAAACTCAAAATCCTTACTTTGAATACAATCATGCAACATAGGAATAACCAAGTACTTCTCTAGAGTAAGAGTTCGCTTTCTACATGAGTCGTTGACAATTAAATTCATTTTACTCCTCTTAATGGTAGCGGAGAAAAACAATTTTGATTTAGCAACATACACTTTTAGGCCAAAAAACATCGCAAAACAATTTAAGATATAGGAAATGATCCTTGCTCGGGAGTTAGAAACTTTCGCAAAAAGAAGAACATCATCAACAAAAAATAAATGCGATACATGAGTCTATTACGAGATAACCTGACATGTTTCCAATAGCCTTCATCAACCGCCCTAATGATAGTCTGCAACAAAGATTCCATACAAATAACGAAGATATAGGGTGAAAGGGGTCACATTGACGTAAACCTCTAGTCGGAACAAAATTCGGTAGTTGTCTCTCATTCCAATGAATATACATAGAGAAGTTAGTTACACAGTGCAGGATCAACTTTATAATGATGGATGAAAATATGTTTGGCTTCAAACAAAATTCTAAATAAAAGCGACAAAGATGGTTTTTATTATTTTCCATACTTTAAGCCTAATTTTTTTTAATTTTTTTGTTCTATTCTATGGTATTTGATGAAGATGAATTATTGAACCCAACCACCTTTCAAATGAGTCTGAGTATTTTTGTACATCCCTTTATTGGAATATGATTTTAAATGGAAATAATCTCGTTTCTAAAATATATAAGTGCCCCGGAATTCATATGATAAAGTAAAACTAATTTCAAAATTTTCAAAAATATATTCAAAATAATAAAGTAAAAAACCAAAACATTAATACATTACCAAGAAACTAATTTTTTAAAGCGTTAAAGTCCAAGAAAAAATTTAGTGTAAAAAAATTCGTATTCCTCTTATCTTATTTACTTTAGTACTTCGTTTAAGTTAAAAAAAAGTAGAACATATACACTTTTGATAAACAAACAATCAAAATGATGAACAACCAAAATTGTAAACTCAAATAAACAACCCACGTAACAATATTCAAATTACAACAAAAGAATTTTCTATTGGCCATCAATTTTTCTATATCAACTCCTTCAATATTCAAATTAATCCCGAATTTTAGAATTATGATATTTTGAACAACCTTCTCATATGACTCTCCGATCCTAGTTATCATTTCATCCATAAAAACCACGTTCTTTCCGGTCCCTTTCTAGAATCGACTCTTAATTAATAACGATTTTCACTTTATTTCTCTGTCGCAGTCGACTGGTTCTTCATAAATTCTTGACTATCTTTGAGAAAAGATATTTTATTCTTATTAATTTTAAGAGATGTCTCTTTAATATAGAGGAAGAGATATAATAAAAGAATGATTATATGATTATAGATAGAATTACAAACATAAAAGATAATGGAAAATATGTCAAATATCTTTAAATAATTGAGTCGAAGAGTCATATGCTAAAAAAATCCCTCAAATATGAATAAATAAATTCAAAAGAAAATTTAACATATAATAAATTTTCACTCATGAAAATTTTGTCTTCTTCCACTTCTTCAAAAGATAGCTACAAACTTTCAGAATCCATCCAAGTATTGAGAATAAAACAATATAATAGAAATGCATGTTATAATAAATTTTACTTAAATAATAAACACCTAATTAAAACAATCTTTTTATTATCATTAAAATCATAAAAGTATAAGAGAACTATCACAGTAGACAATACACTTTACCCATTTGATTTTCATGAGATTCCATAACAATATTTTAATTTAAGAAAAATGTTTGTAATTTTAATTTTTTTCAACTTTAACATAATTTCCACATATTTTATAAAACAATTTCTATTATGTTATGCGCCATAGACACTACTAGAGAAATGAATCCTACAAAATATAAGGACATAAAATAAGAAAATAACAAACATAAGAAATAGAAAGAGTTAATAAAGAATTCTAAACATAAGAATATAAACTCAACCTATTTATCTCTGATAAGAATTTCATGAATGAATTGTAGCAAAAACAAACCATAACAAAAGAAACATAATAAAAATTCCTTGTATATAACCTTGATAGCATAACAAACATAAATGGGTAAGAGCATAATAAATAATAATAGTGTACTAATATATGAAGTGAGTAAAAAAAACATGAATAAGATAAAAATCACTCATACAATTTGCACTTTATATAAAAAAAAAAATTAGATACTTTTAAACCAACTAAATTGATAATTATGCATGATCAGTAGTTCAAGTACAAATTACTGACGAATTCACGACATCTCAATATTTACCTTTAAAAATTTAGTCACTAAAATACTAAAAAAAATATTTAATTTGTCAATCTAATCTCTCTCATGTCGAAAACAATTGACCACAAAATAAAATGAAAAACGAAAACTAAAAAAAAACATTAAAAAATCGAAATACTAAAAAGTTCTCAAGTCAACAACTATTCAAGTTCTGGCCTGACCCGGCCCGGCCCATATAATAAATAATATCAAGCATTAAAAAAAAAAGAAATAATAAAAAAAAATGCATGAAACCAGTTTTAGCAATAAAGCTAGAACCTGACAAATAATGAAATGCAAGCAGCATTGTAACCAAAATCAGAAACTTCAACAAGCGCGTTTATGCGTGTAAGAATCACTTTCATTTCATCTTTCATTTCAACTTCATTTCAACTTCATTTCATTTTCGTTTCAGCATGACTTGAACCAACCCATTTCAAAATATCACAACCAACCAACCATGCTATTTTCACTCCACTCTCTTCTGCATGCTACTCCGTACGATAACTCCAAAACGACAATGTACACGTCGTTTTCATCTTTTCCATTTTCACCTTCTCTCTTTTCAACCTAGCTTTCTAAACTCTCTATCATATCATATCATAATCGTGAAATTTATAGTAAGTTTTTGTACTTTATACTAAGTTTTTGTTAATTTATTTTTGTGTTTTGTTTAATTTTTTTTTTTTTTTTTGATGTTTCAGGTTTTTGTTGAAATGCCACCTTCATCAAACCGTTGTTGTGAGGAAGAAGGTGTTTGTGATTTTAAGTGGGGGAATAGGAAGGGAATTGATGCTGGAAGCAAAGATACAGTGTTGTATGAATCGTTTGTTTACGACGGTGTTGAGTATTTTCTGTATGATTGTGTTTATTTTTACCACACTGATCATGTTGAGACTTCTATTGGTAAGCTGGTGAAGATGTTTGAGAGAGATGGGAGAAAGATGATTGATGTTGTTTGGTTTTTCCGGCCTATGGAAATTCGGAATTTCCATGGGAGTTATAAGCCTTTTTGGAATGAGTTGTTTTTGGCGTCCGGGAAGGGAATAGGTGTTTCCAATTGCAATTTATTGGTAATTTTTTAGTTCATTCTCTTGGTTTTTGTTGATTGTTGTGTGATTGTTGTCATTATGTGGTTTTTGTACTGTAGTTGAAGATTGAGTTTGTCTGGAATTTAGGTTTAATGTGGGGTCTCAATGTTTGTGATGAAAATGGATCGAATGCATGTAATAATGAGTAGTGAAATGAACATCTGAAAAGATTATGCATGTGATTTTAATTTTCAACTAGATAAATCAATTTTTTACTTACTGTTTTTGCTTAATTTTCATTTTGGAGGGAGTATAGTATGTCTTTGAATGCATGTTAGCTTTGTTGGTTTTGTTAAGCTGAGGATGGTGATCGAACCTTTGAACTCCTTATCATTTTAACTTGGTAGGTTGGAATTGGTTCTTGTGTAACTTTATGATACTAGCTGAAATAAATTTGCTATTCTGCATAATGACTTGGTTATTTGTAACTTCTATTCATCATAAGATAAGAAGCTATTTTTATAACATGGGAGATTAAACATTTGTTAAACAATTTGTATTTTTGAGAGCTGAAGAAATAAAATTATAGGAAATATCATGAACTATGTTATGTTATTGAAGATATCCATAAGTGTTTCTTTACATGCATTTAGATGGTTGGATTAGGGTGTTTATGCAAGTTGATGTAATTAGAATTTTAGCTAACAATTTTTGAATGCTCTGTTATGAAAAAATCAGACTTTATTGTTATGGGGATAGCTAATGCTTCTTCTCCTTAATGGTAGTATTGTAGAGCTAGTATGTCAGATTTTGAATAGTTGAAAAGTGAGTTTGTCATTTCACACAAAGTTAGTTTGATGGTACTATTTTGTCCTTTCAAAATTCTGTTTTCAGGAATCAATTATTGGAAAATGCAGTGTTGTTTGCACTTCAGAGGACAAGAGAAATCCTAAACTGTCTGAAATAGAGCGAAAGAAAGCAGATTTCTATTTCAAATGTACTTTCAATGTTGATAGGTGTGCTATCGAGGATAAATTTCCTGATACAATTAATGGAATTGAAGGTCAGTTATCAATGTCTTGCATTTTTTTGCCTGTAACTTCATTGATTAAATTGGACACACCTTATATAGTAACTATTTGACCTGTTCATATGGTGCATTTGATGGCCGTTTGTTGTTTCCATTAACTACCACTCCATGTTGGTGTTTTGCAGTGGAGCAGTTCTTTAATAAGAAAGGGGATAAAAAGACCAGTGATAATCTGCATCTCGAGACAAGTAACATTCCTAGAGTGATAAAGAAGATAAAGATAAAGAAGAGAATTTCTGTGAGTGTTAAAGAAAATAATGAAGTTATAGATGAGGCTAGAACCAAGAGTGCTCCTTCTGATATCTTGCATCGGAAAGTTGAAGATAAAGATGAATTGACAACTTCTAAGAATGTGTCGCACAAGATACTGATATCTGAGAATTTCAGCGATGAAAATGACGATAATATTAAGACTGCTCCTTCTGGTATCTTGCATCGGAAAGTTGAGGATAAAGATGAATTGAGAACTTCTAAGAATGTCTCGCCAAAGACACTGATAAGGACATCTGAGAATTTTAGAGAAGAAAACGATGTCAATATTAAGACTGCTCCTTGTGATATCTTGCATAGGAAAGTTGAAGATAAAGATGAATTGAGAACATCTGAGAATGTCCCTCCAAAGACAATGATGAGGACTTCTGATAATTTTAGAGATAAAAATGAAGCAAATATTAAGACTGCTCCTTCTGATATGTTGTGCAGGAAAATTGAAGTTAAAAATGAACTGAGAACTTCCGAGAATCTTAGAAATAGCAATGAAGCCAATTTTAAGACTGCTCCTTCTGATATGCTGTGTAGGAAAGTTGAAGATAAAGATGAATTGAGAACCTCTGAGAATGTCTCATCAAAGATAAAGATAACTTCCGAGAACTTTAGAGATAAAGATGGAGCTAAGATCAAGATTGTTCCTTCTGATAGCTTGCATAGGAAAGTTGAAGAAAAAGATCAATTGAGAACATCTGAGAATGTCCCACCAAAGATAAAGATAGGAGGTTCTAAAATTTTTAAAGATAAAGATGAGGTTAGGACTAAGATGGCTCCTTTTGATATGTTGCGTATGAAAGTTAAAGCTAAAGATGAAATGAGAATTTCGGAGAATGTCTCGTCAAAGATACTATTGGATTCTCATCCATCTAAAAAGAGGAAGTTCACAGAAGAGAAGTCAGTCTTTGGTCAAGTTAACAAATCCCAAAAGAAAGAGGTATTTGACAGGAAGGAAGAATTTAGACAGGATGGAAATGTCAACCCAAACAGGAAAGTTACTGAGGTGACCGAAAGGCCAAATGCAGTAAGTTTCAAAATCATTATACTTATAGTAATTGTAATTTTGCTTGGTTTCATTGTTTTTGTACAGAATTTATTTCTTTCACCAAACAATAATCCTAGTTTCCTTGATAAGATGAATGAATTAGATGCGTTAGAGTGTATCTGCAAGTTTTGGTGCATTTAGAAATTCATCAGAGCAAATATATTCATGATTTCAAATTTTTCTTTCTTCACTTGATATAAATGACTTAACTTTATAACATGAGTTCTTAAGCAAGATAAAAAGATTGGGAATGTTGGTGGTAGCAAAAAAACATTAGCAATTTTAACTTGTAAATGTGGTTTCAAATATAATATAGATATGATTCTAGCCACCACTCTAATCCTTAACTAACTCACATTTTTATTGTTGCAGGAGAAAAGAAAGTGGTTCAAGAAAATGGTGAGTTTTTATTTCTTTATTTTGATTGTGGACTCTTTGTTCAGGTTTTGATCAATAGCATGAATTTATTAGTAAATAATTTTTTTTGCTATTCGGACAAAAGAGAAAAGAGCTTGTAGCTGTACCAAAATTAATATAATGTGTAAATTGTGTTTGTAATGGAGGGTTTTTTTGGACACTCTGTAATTTTCTTGGTCTAGCATCTAAATAAATTAACTTTTTCTCTAAGCTTTTTAGTTTCATTTATATTTTACACGTGCCGTTGATTTTTTCTCTATTTGATGATTAAAACTAAGCTATATTAAGCAGGTTGTGTTTGTCTTAATCTATAACTATCATCTGCATTATTCCATGTGTTTTCTTGTTTTACAAGGCATAAGAATATTTTTACTTCTTTTACTGGATTTTGGTTGACATTATCAGGTGTTTTGCTACATGGAATTTCTGGCATATTATCTTTTGTGAGAAATTAATTTTCCATGTGAAATGCTTGGATCATTATTTTATTTAACCCTATTTGGATTTGAAATCAATGAGGAATTCTGTTTATGTATTGCATACAAGGAGGATATTGCATAACAAAACAAAATGAAGTTCTTGTTCAATGAACATTGTATTGATTCCTATGTTTATCTCTGCTTCCAACCATGTTTGCTCAAAGTAGAATGTTTATACATATGCATGAAGTGATTGTTATGCTTGTTTAATTTATGATAATTTTGTTTGTAGCCTTGGGAAGGTAGACTACAGAAAGCTCAAGAGTTGGATACCCTTGTTTTACTGAATAATCTGGATCCATCCTACACGTCCTTTGAAGTTGAGGTATGTAGGACTCAGCTTTTTCTCCTGGACAATTAGTTGAAGGCTGATATAGTCCATGTGCTAATATTAGTTCAGGAAGTACTTTTGATGCATTAGAAAATATGCAAAATGTTGCGTGGGATTGTGATATGTGTGAATTCTTATGTGTCTAACTGTCTGGTTTCTTATCTACTTTTTATTCACTGATTGTTAAGGATCTTGTTTGGCATGCACTCAAAGAAAAGGTTGAGGCAAGGATGATAGAGTCGACCCCGACTTCCAATACATACTATGGTAGTTATAGATGTCATGATTTATTTTTATTGTTGCTCTTTCATTGTCATGATAAAAAACATCACATTCACTATTATATAATAGTTTTTGTTAAATCATCAATTGATTTTGTTTTACCGACAGGTAGAGCTTTGGTTATTTTCAGAACAAAAGATGCAGCTTCAAATGCAATATTCGAATTGACCAGGAAATGCCTTGTTCTTGAAGATGGGAGGTATTTCATTTATTGCTTTGTTTTTCAAGCTGAGTTTCTTTTCTAATATACGCATTAATTGATCTTATGAACCATTTGAGATCGATCGACTAACTCATATTACACCTTCACTAAATAGCCTTTAAATAATCTTCCCCGTTAATTTGAGATTGGACTACCAAGATCAATAACCACATCACGCAGTTACTGTGTTGAATCTGAATCCACTGCCTCAAATATTGTATTACAAAGTTGAAAACCTAGCAAATATCATGAATGATAATTCAGCTTATTGATACTAGAGATTCATATCAATGTTAAGGTGTTATCCCATAGCCTTGTACTTAGCTTGTAAGCTTTATGGTTTTACCTTACTATTAATATTCTAATCACTGTTTCCAACTTCCAAGTCAGAGAATTTTAAGTATTAAGGTAGATGCAAACCACATAAGACATTCTATTTCAGATTTGAAGTCATCATGGAATAATAGTTCTGTAACTTCAATTTGATTTTTTCACAGATTGGTTTTAACCAAATAAAATCAAAAACAGTGATTTTGCACTTAGACCAAGTGTGTAACCATGCAACATTCTGTAGTTGATTATAGGGGAAGTATTGAATAACAAACCATATGTATTCTTCCTTTGGCAACGGAAAGAAAGTAACAACATCTAGTAAATATTAGACTGGCTCTAATTTTTTTACAGCATTTGAACATTGTGATACATTGTTCTACGTATATAATGTTTCGAAGTTTCCTGCAGGGTTGTGACTGCCAGGAAGGGAACTGTAAGAGATCCAGTCAAGCAAAGCACATTCACTGGCCATCTGACTCTTAGTAGAGCCGCGCTTCACAAGCAAAGCCGAGAGATGGTAATCTTACTCAACTTGCTGATCGATTTTTCTTTTACTACACACTAGAAATTACGATTTACAATGTGTTCTTTGCTTTTTATAGAGAAATGCTGTATCAACATCACATTGTTCACAGCCCAATACAATTGAATACGCAATGGCTATCGAATGGGCACATCAATATGACAAGTCCGAGGCATGTTGGAAGGCCTTAATTGAGGTATAGTATTTTTTTTTTGTGCTAATGAATCCTTCTCAATCTTATTGATCAAACTTTTTTTTTGATTTGTCTAGACGGTTTAACTAAACATGTTTATTTTTTTACAGAAACAAATGAAGGAGATAGAGGCGGTAAATAGTAAATTTAAAACAGACAGGATTTTTTTTGAAGACTCATAGTTAAACTATATTTGATGAGAAAGATGTATCAATTTACAAAATCTTGTCATCTTCAATTACACAGAAAATATTATATTTGTGTTTCTGTAGATAAAAGGAAGCCACGGAAACCACACATGTTGGTACATTTGAGACTTAGAAAAATGTTAGGACATAGTATTTTGAACAACTTGATTGTAAATGTATGCAGTATTTCAATACTAACATTTATTGAAATTGTCCTCAAACAATTGTCTTTCATTCCTCCTAATTTTTTTAGTGATATCATTCTAAATCTTACCGGGTCTTTAATCATTTTATAATTACTCATTTATCAAGTTTTTTTCATTTCTGCAACATTAATCGAATTTCTTTTCTTGACGTTTTAACCAGTGTTTTAAAAACCGGACCGGCCGGTCGGACCGGAACCGATCAGGTAACCGGTTTGAGGTTTGGTTCAATAGTCAGATCGGGTATGCCATCAAACCGGTGGGAACCGGTGAAAACCGGCGGTTTAATTGCTTTTTTTTTTAAACTTTTTTTTAAACTTTTTTTTAAAATTTTTTTTAAACTTTTTTTTAACATTTCTTTTAAACTTTTTTTTAATCTTTTTTTAAATATATTTAGTAGTCTATTATTTAAATAGCATTCTCACGTAGTTTTTTTCGTTAGTGACATTAAAAATTTTATTGTCTATTTGTTATCTTTGCTAATAAATTTTCTTAAATAGCATAAACATATTGAATTTTATTTGATTTTCTTTTTAGGAGATCCTATTTTGAATTAAATTTGGTACACATTGGAGTTATTTTGTTATAAACTATTCAATTAGATTATGTTGTACTTAGACTTTGTTTGCAATTAGACTTTGTAATTTTTTACTATTTTGTTATGTGTGATACCTTTGTTTAAAATTTGAATTTAAGTTATGAAATTGTGAATTTATGATATGATATTTTTAAAAAATTTAAAAGCTAGTTATATTTTTTTAGAGACTGAATCATCCGGTTCGACCGGTTTTATACCTATATAATGACAGGTCTATTCAACCGAGTTATCCGGTTTAACCCGGTTTGATCGTGCGGTTCGACCAGTGACCCAGTGGTTCGACCGATAAACCAGTGACCCAGTATCCTCACCGGTTCGATGACCGGCCCGGTTTTTAAAACACTGGTTTTAACAAAGTAACCCCAAATTTCTCTATTAATTAAAATTATAAGGTAACAATTAGTGAATTTAAGATTATGATTCAACATAAACGATCAAGAATACTCTTATAATTCTATTGCCTCTGCATATATCTTTAATAAAAGATACAAAGGGAACCTTCTCAGAGGTTAAAAAAACGGTAGTTTGGCATTCCAAGCTTGTTGTGTGCATGACCAAAGGAGCAAGAAAGGAAGACAGAGTTCCAAACAAGAGGATGAGAGCTAGCCAGTCCCATTGAAGAAAGCTCATCAATACATTGGTTATCCTCACTGAAAGACAGAGTTCCAAACAAGAGGATGAGAGCTAGCCAATCCCATTGAAGAAAGCTCATCAATACATTGGTTATCCTCACTGAGGGATCTCAACCCTAAACCTCCTTGATCATAAAGGCCTACAAAACTTTTTCCAAGCCATAATAATTAACTTGGTTTCTTTAATATCCCCTGACCAAATGAAATTCTTGCAACACTTCTCTAACTCCTTGATCAAGGACACATGTCGGGAATACATAGAGAAGCTATGCAAAAGCTTAGTTGAGATTGTTGATTTCACCAACTAGACCATACCAGCAGAGCTTAGGAAAGATGCTTCCCAAGAACGAAGTTTAGCTTTAATTTTGTCAATTATAGGCCTAAAAGAATCTTTGGGCTTACCTTTGAAGATCGGCACCCCAAAGTAAGAGAAAGGAATAGAGTCTATTTTGAAACCTAACATGTTGGAGATCTGATACAACCTAGATTCTGATACTGAGTCTGCAAATATAGTTGGCTTTGAAGGGTTTACACATTGGCTAGAAGCTATTGAAAATATAGCAAGTTCGAGTAGTGTGGGTAAAATAGTCTCACATTGGATATAAATGTAGTGACTTGAGTATTTATAAGTGGGAGAACCCACACACCTATCACTTTAAGATTTTAGGTGGACAAGTAGTGTGTTCTCACAAAAGTGTGTTGCTCAAAGAAAAGTTCTACAAAGCAAGAAAGGTCCTCGATCGATCTTCCCCCAATTGTTGCACTAACAAATGATACCAGGGCATTCTCTTTCGAGAAAGGGACCCACTTGTATCAAAAAATTTGATTAATTATAAATAGCCACATTAATGTATTAACATTCTCTCTCTTGATGGATCAATGATTGATATTTATTCCTCTCACATGAGAATGAATCTGAATCATTAGATTTTAAAATAAATTGTGAAGATTATGTTTTATTCTTTTTTTTCTCTCCTCTATAATTTATTTTAATAATTGAGAGAGAAAAAAAAACACATAATCGTCAAATTCAATGGTTCAGATTCATTCTCACGTCCTCATATAAAAATGACATTCTCATATAATACGTTATATATATATATATATATATATATATATATATATATATATATATATATATATATATATATATATATATATATATATATATATATATATATGACTCAATTTTAAGATTCTTTTATAAATGAATCTATCAAAGCACAAAAAAACATCCTACATGCTATATGGGATCCGTACAATATGATTTTATCATGGCTCACACATTTTTGTAGAACCCGATATTATCATGGCTGACGATATTAGTACAACATGATTTTATCACGAGTCACGCGTTTTGTAGAAATTGATATTGTTGGATTTACGGTTAAAACTAAAGAATAGATCTAAATAAGTTAGTTTCTAGGAGTTGATTTACTTAGATTTCCTAAAATTTATTTTTCTTATTTTTCTCTATTTCACTCACATTTAAATCGTAAGACTTTATAAAAGCTACTGCAGTCTTTTAATTGCAATATCGATATTTTACCTTTTAATTTCTATTCTATTTATTTTATAAAGTATACATTTTTTAGAGTTTATAATTTTTTTATATTTAAATTGGTGATTATAAAAATGGGTAAGAATATAAAAAGACATAATATTTTATGACGATTTTCATGTATTACTATGACCTATCATATTTTACTCGTTAATAAAAAATTGTAATAAATAAAGAGATGGAAAACGTGAAAAACTAAAAAGTGATAAGTGCTTATGGAATAAAAAAGAGATTGTTATATATTTATAATAATTCAATCAAAATATATTATTATTATTATTAGAATTTGAATAATATTAAAAATAAAAAATAAAATATAGAAATATTAGTATTTTTTCTAGAGTTATGTATTTTATATGTTGTCTTTATTATAAAAACTAGACATTAATCATTGATGCACAAGTATATTAGAATATTTTATTGTATATATAAAAGAAAGAGTGAACAAAAGAAATTAGGAATCTGCTAGTATTTTCTTTCAATTTTTAATCGCTGTCTCACTTTATTCAATTTGCATTTATTATGCAAAGTGGAAAATGAAATTTATAATAGAAACAATCAATTGTTTTTATTTTTACATTAGTAAACATGGGTTATGTTAGCTATGAAAAATAGAAATACTACAATAACGCGGGTGTAGTGGGTTATGTGGTGGGTTTAACCATTTAACGTTTTAAATTAATTAATGGGTTATGTGGTGGGTTTAATCATTTAACGTTTTAAATTAATTAATTAAGTTAAAAAAGATAGTAATGTAAAATTGAGCATTAATGAAGGA
This sequence comes from Vicia villosa, assembly GCF_029867415.1. Lineage (NCBI taxonomy): Eukaryota > Viridiplantae > Streptophyta > Magnoliopsida > Fabales > Fabaceae > Vicia > Vicia villosa. Next base: position 1,013,600 of record NW_026705050.1, read on the forward strand.
GGTGACTTTTTCGTAAGTGGCGGGTTAGTTTTTTTTTAATTAGTTAGTAAAATTAATATTATTGTAAAAGAAAAAATAATTAATATAAAAAGTTAGTAGAAGTTAGAAGTTAGTTTATAAAATAAATATATCAAAAATGACCACAATTTTGATGCCAAATTTTTTTTAAAGAGACTTAACAACTTTAATAATAAGATATTAAGATATGTAAATTATTTATATAAATATATTATTTTATTAGTCTATGTAGTGTTTATGATTTTACATAAATAAAAGTTATTAATTTTTTTTTGAAATAAAATTAAAATATAGGAATATTAGTATTTTTTTTAGAATTATGTATTTTGTATTTATTATGTTGTCTTTATTATAAGGATATGTAAACATATATATTATTCACATATGTATTTTATATCTGTCTATAAATTTTTTATTTTTCTTTAATAAAAATGAGGGGGAAAATAATTTTATATTATATTAGAAAATATTAGACTACAAGATATTAAAAATACTTTTTATTGTTTCTATATTTAAATTTATTTATGAATAACATTACAAATTATTTATATATAATATATTATTTGATTGATCTATGTAGTGTTTGTGATATTAAATAAATAAAACCCACTAAGTTTTTTTTAGGAACAAATATATCATATATTATAAAAATTTAACTCAAATAAAAACTACATCATTTTAAAGAAAAAGTATATTGTAAGAATTAAATTCTAAAAAATAGATTATTTTATAAAGTATACATTTTTTAGAGTTTATAATTTTTTTATATTTAAATTGGTGAAATAAATAAAATTTTAGGATATCAAAGAATTTTTAAAATTGCAAAATTTTATATTACTATTATAATATAATTATAAATTGAATATTCATATGATGCTGTAAAAGTTATAGGAACTTATATTTTTGTGTTCTTTTAATACGCCATCAAAGTAGGATTTAGACAATGATACACCAACATAAACATTCAAATAAAAATAAAAATAAAATTTTTGGTATGGACAAGTCGATGATCCATGCTCTCACAACCAAAAACAAAGTAGGCTTCATCAATGGATATATTGAAGCTCAAAAAAACCACCTTACATAATATGCTTTATAGAATCACTACAACATGATTTTATCATGGCTCACACATTTTTTTTTGAACTCGTACAACATAATTTTATCATGGCTCACACATTTTGTAGAACTCGATATTGTTGGATTTACGGTTAAAACTAAATAATAGGTCTAAATATGTTAGCTTCTAAGAGTTGATTTATTTAAGTTTGTTAGAATTTATTTTTCTCTATTTCAGTTACATTTAAATGGTAAGACTTTATAAAACCCACTATAGTCTTTTGAATAAAGTATCAATATTCTACCTTTTAAGGTATGTTCTATTTCTTTTATTTGATATCAGAGCTCGAAAGGGCCTGATAAGAGTGATATACAGATGGAGTGTGTGAAAGGAAAAACATTGAGAGAAAGTAAGGAAAGTCTGCAATAGTGTTTGAGAGGAAAAACACAGAAGAAAGGAAAAGTGGCAGCAGAAAGTTTCTCAACACCATGCATTCCGAAGTTGGATGTTGACTATGATCGATGGAGCTTACTTATGGAAAATCTCCTCCGCTCCAAGGAGTACTGGAGCGTCATCGAACCTGGGCTCGAAGGGTTTAAGGGGACCGAAGTCATAAGCGCGAAGACACTCGACAAAGTAAAACTCAAAGATCTCAAAGCAAATAACTATCTTTTCCAGTCTATAGACAAGAGCATCTTGAAAACCATACCCATAAGGAAACAACCAAACAATTGTGGGATTCAATGAAAGTAAAGTATCAGGGAAGTGCTAGAGAGAAGCGCCCAGAGCTGCAACGACTTCGCAGAACATTCGAAACCCTTGAAATGAAATTGGTAGAAGGTGTGTTTAGGTACTTCACAAGAGTCATGTCTACGGCCAGTGACATGAGGAAATTTGGAGAAGACATGAACGATGTCAAAATTGTTGAAAAAATACTTCGTAGTCTCACAAACAACTTCAACTTTGTGGTATGCTCCATCGAAGAGTCCAAGGACATTGATGATCTCACAATAGATGAATTGCAAGCATCCTTGCTTGTACGTGAACAAAAGGTGATTGAGAAAAAGAGTTACGAGCAAGATCTACAGGTGGAGAATGAGAAAAGGGACGTACAAGGAAGATAGAGGCATATATCAAAGAGGAAACAATCAATTGGATACTTAAGCCAATCGATTCGCAAAACTTTTGTGAGACAACTAATCAATTGGAAAGAGCTTGAACGCCAAACAATTAAGACAACACCTTAATTACTTATAACAAGTCTATATCAAACATTTCCATGTTGGGCAAGGTAAACAATTAAAAATGACTAAACTAATCGATTGGAGCATTATGTCAATCAATTATCTCATCAATTCTACTCATGAATTATTTCCTTTTCTGATTTTCCAACTCCTGTATAAAGGAGGCCTGACTCCTCTTCATTTCATGCCACTTTCCAATGCATTAATATTTCTTTGGAATTTATCTTTCTATTTTCTTTCTTTCTCTCTCTAGAAATATTTCTTTTTCACTTAAAGTTGACATAGTGTTTTTGAGTGAAACTATGCTTATGAGGAAGAGTTTGTAAGTAGTTGTGTTGTTTTTTTAAATTCTTGAAAATGCGATACTCTTGAGAAGATTGAGTTTGGTTCATGAGATAAAACAGTCACAAAATCTCAGTTTTGGTTTATTGAGCTTTGTTGTAAAAAGTTTTGTTTTTGTTTATTGAGATCGGCCTGAAAATCTCTAAGAAGGTTCGTTAGCTTAGCATTTGGTAAAAGTTATCTTTGGTTGGGGATAAACCTGTAAAATATCAAGGTCATATTGTATAAAAGGTTTATATAGATAACCTTCAAAAGCTCAAAGTTTATAGTCAAACTCTCAAGAAGATCTCTTTTGGACAGTACTAGGCCAACATCTGGCCAAACTTGTAAAAATCCCTGGTGCAATCTCCATAAATCTATCCTTTTTAATTTCTGCAGTTTATTTCTACTATTTTATTTTCGTTGCTATTTACTCTTAAGAAACTACTAACACAATTTTAAGTTTAATCAAGAAAATTATAAAAATAATCGTGAACTTTAAATACCACAATTCATCCTCTTCTTTTATGCTTGTAGTCACTTGTTCAACATGGATTAGTTTCAGTCTACTACAGTTAGAATCAAGATAAAAATGATTACTTAGAAGGCCCCCCTCAATTCTATTGCTGGTAGAGTTTATATGGTGAGATCATTCTTTCATATATTATGGTTTATTCTATCCCCATTTATTCTCGATCTGTCTCTTTGCTAAGAGATATAGAGAAGTTGATCAAAAATTTCATTTGGTGTGGCGATATTGAGCATATGAAATCGGTAAGTGTGTCATGGAGGAAGATTTGGAGGCCTTAGGAAGAAGGGGGGATTGGACCCAGTCCTTTTCTACTCTTATTGATACATCTAATATGAAAATATGTTGGGATCTATTGCAATCACAAGAACAATGTGTAACACCCGGAATTTAATTATTTATTTAATTAAATTGTATAAGGAAATTATTTCCTGGAATTAGTCGAAGTTAGAATTATTGGCATTATTATAAGAGGCGTAATTGGAATTATGCGTTGTGTTGGGCGGATAAATTAATGATCGAGAAATTAGTCGGTTTAATCGGAGAATAATATAAGAGATAATATTACTATAATGGACTATTATTAATTTAAGTTGATTTAAGCCGTAGAGAATGATATTGAATATGTTGAGTTGGTGGTTCGGACGATTTATTTTATAGTCGGCAGTTAGTCAGTTGGTGGAGAGAAATAATAATAGAATTAATATTATGGATTATGAGAGTGTTTTATTTAAGTGGGCTTAGACGTTGCGTTGGTGATAGTAATCATGGGGGTGTTAATTAGTAAGCCCAAATGAAGATTATAATTATAATAATAATTATAATAAAATAAAGGAAATAAGAAGAGAAGTTAGGTCTCAATAGACGTGGAGAAAGAAGAAAAGTTGGAGAAAGAGGAGAGGTGAAGAAGAGAGCCATGGCGGAAGAGAAAAGTTAGAGGAAGTCCAATTTTCGCGGCAAGTTTCTGCAGTGAGACACCTTAGTAAAACAGACGTTTCTCCCAATCCAACCGTTGGATCGTCGCGGTTCTTGGACACAACGTTCCATACTCGTAGAGGTAACTTCTGACCGGAGCGATTTTTGTTTTGATGATTTTAAGTCCGTCTGACAAAGCGATTTCCGAACAGGTTTTTGGTGCGTCTCTGCACGTTGTTAGAAAAGATTTTCGGAGAAAAGTTGGAAGCGGAGGCATAAGCTATGGCAACCGGGAGAGTAGAGCAATCTCATATCCAAGGTAAGGGTGAGGTTCTAGCTCTATAAACGAGATTATGATGAATGATATGTGGGGCTTATGGTTGTATGATTGCCTCGGTTTTGTGTGTTGTGATTGTATTGTTGAATGTTGAAATTGATTGACGTCGGTGAATAAGGTTATAAAAGTTCAATCAATGGTTGTGGGAAATTAACCTAGGGTTTATAATTATTATTGAGGAATTAGTTGTATAAAATTGCTAGATGTGGTGGAGTATAACTATAATATTGCTATGTTCCTGTGATGGTCGAAATTGAATTGTACTGGAATCGAAGGAAGAAAATTGAGTTTTAATTTTGTTGGAAGATGCTGTCAGCGCAGGTAAGCGCCAAGGTTTAGACGCGGCGCGAACTAAAGGTTTCTGTGGTGTTCGCGGCGCAAAGAGAGATTCGCGGCGCGTGCTATACGAGTTTTAGAAATATGTTTTGATTTCTGACTGTTGATGTTTTATGTTGGTTGTTGGGATCAAGCCTTAGTAGGATTAACTTGAGAAGAATTATAATTATCATTAGTGAAGAAATTGGTTTAAATTAATTAGAATATTATACCGTTGGAATTGATTAATTTAATTTGTAGAAATTATAGTGATGATTCTTAGTGATGAGATATGTAGTTAATGGATTAAGTTGTACAAAGATGGAATTGGTGTGAAGAAGAAATAGCAGTAGTAATAACGATGATATATGTAGCAGGCTGAATTAGTAGCATAATTGGAATTAATAATAGAATTAACGAATAGTAGAATTGGAATTAGAATGATAAGAATTGTTGGTAGTAGATTAATTAATAAATTGAAGAATTAGTACCTAGATGTTTAGGGGTTATTTTGTAATGATTAAGTTGATGCAATTGATGCATGTTTAAGTTGTTGTTTTCGTTGCTGTTGTTCTGGTTATTGTTGTTGATACGTTGATTAAGTTGCAGGTCTTATGACCAATGTTGTTTAAGTTACTGATGATGCGTTGATTAAGTTGCAGGTCTTATGACCAAGGTTGATTAAGTTGTTTGCGGTTTTTGCATTGTAGTGTTGTGACGTTGTAGTTGTTGTTATTGTTGCATGCATACATTTGCATATTACGTTGGCCTGGATTGGCAAAATGTTTAAGTTGGCCTTGATGGCACCTGTTTAAGTTGAAATGCCTCGATAACCTGACATATGTTTAAGTTGGGAGTTCTGCTCCAATGGTACCACATGCATTTGCACAGTTGAGTCGCATTTGAAGTTGTTGTTATTACGTTGTTGTTGTTATTACGTTGTTGTTGCTGTTATAAGTTGTTGTTGTTATACTTGTTGTTGATAAATAATTATTATAACCGTTGTTGCTATTTGTTATTATAACTGTTGTTTGAATAAGTATGAAGTGGTGAAATTGTATGATCTAATCTTAATATATTATTTATCATACGCTTGTTTATATTGTTGGATATCTCACCCCTTCTGAATGATGTTTCCCTACCATGGGAAATGGACAGGTACTCAAGATAGCAGTGGAAGTTTGAAGTGATTTTATGAAGTCTTTAGTTACTGTTAGTTCGAGTTGGGTCTTGCTCTGATACGTAACACTCGGGGGGATGAACGATTGTCTTTTAATTGTTGTTATAACTATAAGTTGTTAACTTTTAAGTGGAATTTATGAAGTAATATGACGTTGGTGAAGTTGTTTTAGTTTAATAAAAATATTATGCGAAGTGAAGTTGAATAATTGATATTACTACTATTATTATTAATAAAAGTTGTTTTATTTTTTAAAAGAGTAAACAGGTTTTATCGTTTCATCCGAGTTATGTGCTATGTATCTATGATATATGTGATTAAGTTGTTTGTTGTTTTACATTGAATGTGACATCCCAATTGTATGTTGAATTTCCGCACTCTGATTTTATTAAATATTCGTTGGGTAGAGTTGGGGTGTTACAATTGGTATCAGAGCAGGTCGGTCCGTCCGTCCAGAGTCGTCTAATGTTGGTTATTCCTCTGTACGCGACAATTGTGTGAAACACTGTCAGTACTTGTTGTTTTCTGGTTGTTGCAGGTATTAGTTTGAGCGAACTGGGGGAGAAGAGTTGCTTCTCAGATGTGTTTTAGTTGGAAGTTGCAGAGAAGATTGTTATCTTGGAGTTTCGGAAACTGAAGTTCACCGAAAGAATTGGCTCTCGAGTTATAAAAAGTTTGGGAGCGAGGAGTTATGTTAAGGACTGTTTGGAAAGTGATTAAGATGAAGAGAATGAGTTTTTGAGTGAAATTTCCGTAAGAAAAACGTAGGAAAATTTCTGAATCATTGTGAAACTTCGAAAATTCATAACTAGAGTTCTGGACGTCCGATTTGAGTCTCGTTTGATGCGTTGGAAAGCTAACAAGATGAATTTTCTTATAAAAATAGTGGCAGCATCTGTAAAAAATTTATTGGTGGCAGGATTATGTTGGAAAGAAATGAAATTGTCCGTTTGAGTAGATATCGTGTCAACTGTTGACGAAGGGACAATGATTAAGTGTAGGATTATTGTAGATCTTGTTATGGATTATTAGTAAGTAATTATAAGAGTTGTTGCAGTTGTTAGAAGTACGAAGAGCATAACTTCAAGAATGAGGAGTGCTGATGATGATAGCACAAGGGAATTTTGTTCTGATAGTATCACAAGGCGTGTGGTAGTATGAAGTTGTAAGACGTCGGTGTTAGCGGATTCAGATGGTTTTGCAGATGCTGAACTATGATGCTTTTGGTGGTGTAAGTGCAATTTCTGAAGGAACATTTTGTAGTTGGTAATAATGGTTATACTCCATTACGATTGTCGGATATTTATTGACAAATTAAGGACTTGATCACCCTTAATCTCTTGTTGATAGTAGACAGAATTGTATTGGATGTTATAGACTTATTTTACTATCTCGATGATGCAAAAAGCGGTTAATGTTGAGGAAAAAAAAACTAAGGCTCGGGTAAAGCTTGTAAATTATAAGTTGATAGAAACTCTAATGAGGACAGTGAATTAAGATGGATGATCAGAGTTGCGCAGCTGAAGCGTGATGTGCCAGAGTTTTGTGTTTTATTGTAAATAGTGCTGATTGAAATGGGATTTCTTGCAAGTCATTGGTCAATGATGAGTTGAGTGGTTACCGGTCAAGTTATGTTGTCAGATTAGTATTATAATAATTTAGTCGTTGTTGCAGTAATGTTGTTGTTGGTTACCATAGGTGGCGAATTTAGTCGTTATTATGGGAGTGACCTGACAAAATGATGATGTGGAATGAAGTTGAGGTTGGAGTTGGTGGATAGAATTTTCGAGGACGAAAATATTCTACGTGGGGGAGAGTTGTAACACCCAAAATTTAATTATTTATTTAATTAAATTGTATAAGGAAATTATTTGTTGGAATTAGTCGAAGTTAGAATTATTGGCATTATTATAAGAGGCGTAATTGGAATTATGCGTTGTGTTGGGCGGATAAATTAATGATCGAGAAATTAGTCGGTTTAATCGGAGAATGATATTAGAGATAATATTACTATAATGGACTATTATTAATTTAAGTTGATTTAAGCCGTAGAGAATGATATTGAATATGTTGAGTTGGTGGTTCGGACGATTTATTTTATAGTCGGTAGTTAGTCAGTGGGTGGAGAGAAATAATAATAGAATTAATATTATGGATTATGAGAGTGTTTTATTTAAGTGGGCTTAGACTTTGCGTTGGTGATAGTAATCATGGGGGTGTTAATTAGTAAGCCCAAATGAAGATTATAATTATAATAATAATTATAATAAAATAAAGGAAATAAGAAGAGAAGTTAGGTCTCAATAGACGTGGAGAAAGAAGAAAAGTTGGAGAAAGAGGAGAGGTGAAGAAGAGAGCCATGGCGGAAGAGAAAAGCTAGAGGAAGTCCAATTTTCGCGGCAAGTTTCTGCAGTGAGACACCTTAGTAAAACGGACGTTTCTCCCAATCCAACCGTTGGATCGTCGCGGTTCTTGGACACAACGTTCCAGACTCGTAGAGGTAACTTCTGACCGGAGCGATTTTCGTTTTGATGATTTTAAGTCCGTATGACAAAGCGATTTCCGAACAGGTTTTTGGTGCGTCTCTGCACGTTGTTAGAAAAGATTTTCGGAGAAAAGTTGGAAGCGGCGACATAAGCTATGGAAACCGGGAGAGTAGAGCAATCTCATATCCAAGGTAAGGGTGGGGTTCTAGCTCTATAAACGGGATTATGATGAATGATATGTGGGGCTTATGGTTGTATGATTGCCTCGGTTTTGTGTGTTGTGATTGTATTGTTGAATGTTGAAATTGATTGACGTCGGTGAATAAGGTTATAAAAGTTCAATCAATGGTTGTGGGAAATTAACCTAGGGTTTATAATTATTATTGAGGAATTAGTTGTATAAAATTGCTAGATGTTGGTGGAGTATAACTATAATATTGCTATGTTCCTGTGATGGTCGAAATTGAATTGTACTGGAATCGAAGGAAGAAAATTGAGTTTTAATTTTGTTGGAAGATGCTGTCAGCGCAGGTAAGCGCCAAGGTTTGGACGCGGCGCGAACTAAAGGTTTCTGTGGTGTTCGCGGCGCAAAGAGAGATTCGCGGCGCGTGCTATACGAGTTTTAGAAATATGTTTTGATTTCTGGCTGTTGATGTTTTATGTTGGTTGTTGGGATCAAGCCTTAGTTGGATTAACTTGATAAGAATTATAATTATTATTAGTGAAGAAATTGGTTTAAATTAATTATAATATTATACCGTTGGAATTGATTAATTTAATTAGTAGAAATTATAGTGATGATTCTTAGTGATTGTCGCGTGAAAAAAAATCAATCGGGGATGAGACACCTGATGCCTTCTTTGGGCTTGGGCTCAAGAAAATGATTTTTGTTTTTTCGACCAAACTTTTTATTGTTTCCAAAGTAGGAAAAGGAAAAAAGCTGCAATAACCTTAAAAGTGGGGGGAGAGATCTTTGGGTAAGAGGGTTGGTTATACGAAGGGAAGGTATTAGCACCCAACGTATCTATAGTACTCTATAGGTTTCTTTGTTATGTCCATTTCATTCTATGCTATTGGGGTTCTGTTGTGAGATAGGTGAGAAACTAAGGTGTTTGTTTGATTATGCTCGCAAAGATCATCGCAATCTTCTGCATACATATCCCTTAGAGGGAATCAGAGCATCTGTAGCTCGGGTCTACGGGTGCTAAGGTTTGAGTGGTTTGAGGGAGAAGTTTTGCTCGCCAAGGATACGACCTTGTGCCTACGTATTCTCAAAGGGATGTTGAGAAAGTCAGAGCAATCGTAGTTCCCACTTATGCTAGTGGAAGCAAAGGAAAAGAGACAAATGTCATCTCAATGTTCGATGTATCTAATCTATATCATCACATACATCTGTTTGATTTTGTTTGAAAATCTTTTCATTATAAGCCCTGGGCCATGCCACTTATGGTGCTTAGAATGATAAAGATGTTTTTTAGCCAGCCTTGTAGCAAAAACTTTCAATGAAGTCAGCCTTGTGACAAAAAGTTTTGATTAATCAGCCAGCCTTGTGGCAAAAGTTTCAATGAAGTCAGCCTTGTGAAAAAAACTTTGATTAATCATCCAGTATGGTGGCAAAAAGGTTTGATTGATTAGCCAGCCTTGTGGCAAAAAAGTTAAGTTGATTGATTGATTGATTGATTGATTGTGATGATATAGAAGAGATACTCCTATCATAGAGATGATAAATGTCTAATCTCCTAGGGTTTTTGATTTGGATATTGGGGATGCTTATAAGAAGCCCGTGGGTCCTTGTACGAAACCCAAGAGGAGGCTATTCGAGGGTCCTTGCATTGTAAGCCCAAGAGGAGGCTATGGGAGGGACTACCGAGGGTCCTTGCATTGTAAGCCCAAGAGGAGGCTATGGGAGGGACAAGTCGTTTGTACGAAGCCCAAGAGGAGGCATGGTATAGTTGGTTTGAGCTCTTAGAGCGATTTCACCGGGAAACCATACTCTATGTCCTAACCTAAACTAGGGAGATTCTTTGCACGAAGCCCAATAGGAGGCTATGGGGAACCTAGTGTTGTACTAAGTTGAACAAGCATATATAACATGAACAAACACATGAACAAGTATGAACAAACATGGACAAACATGAACAAGTATGAACAATTACATATATATGTCAAGGTGTGTGTATACAATGGAGTTTATGAAGGAAATATACCTGTAAGCATGATCCGTTTGTATGCACGGGGGCTCGGGACTTATACTCGGGGAGAGGCCCATTGAGTGTATTCATGGCTATGTAAACAAATATTTACAAGAGGGGCTTGGGACTTATACCTACATGGAGGCCCATGGTATTTTTGGGAAGATTTAAAGAAAACCTTCATTTTTGATTTGTTATTCGAGGTTAAAAATCAAATTGATCGAGGTATGTACAAAAAGGTGTATGTACAATGAAATACCTAATTTCATGTAAGGGAATGGGACTTAAACCTATGTGGAGGCCCATGTTTTATTTTATAAAACATGGTTGATTGTTTTGTTAAAAAGCGAGGTTTCGCTGTTTGAAAAGTTTGAAAGTTTTGTTTTGAAAGAAGTTTTCTGTTTAAAGAAAAATTGTACAAAGAAAAAGGAATGGGACTTATACTCTCTAATATTCGAGAGGCCCAGTGTTTGAAAATCAATTGATCAATCCAAAAATATTTGATCAAGAGTTTTTTTTTGAAAAGAAAACCAAAAAGAAATGGTTTATTGTTTTTTTGAAAAACTTTGATCGTTCGTTTTAAAACAGTTTTGAATTTGAAAGAAATCAACTTAATTAAGATAAAAACAAATTTTATGCTTAATTAAGACCTAAGTGATTAGGGTTTAATCACAAAAATAATTACAAGTGATTAAGTTTGAAAATCAAGTGAAAAAAACTATTTTTTAAAGTATTAAAACATTGAAAAAACAAGTCATTTTAAACTTAATAAAAATATACCAAATAATAAATATTTTTTATGATTTTTATATATATTCATAAAATATATATATTAAATGAATAATGTACAAAAAATGAAGTAAAAATGATGAATTTTGATTGGTTAATTAATTGATTGAAGTTGTGAAGAAAAAATAGAAAAATAGTGTTAAAAAAAAGAGGTTTTGTCTTCCAAAGGGCTTGAACCCACGCCCTTATGCTTATCAGCCAAAACAACAACCAACTGAGCTGCGCGCGCAGCTTGTTAATGATACACACTCATTTAATTATATTTAAAAACAAGTGTTTGAATTTTCTGAACAAAAAATGGCGCCAAGAACACCATCCCCATTTGATTTTGAAAATCTTTGAAACCGGATTGTTTTGATCAAGTAGATAGTCTATCTTGCTCGATTTTTCATAAGGAACATGATTGTAACCTTTAATTTCATTTATTTCCACTCTAAGGCTATCAATTTTCTGATGAACACGAAGAACCCTAATATGACAAATCATTGTGAAATCGTGTATGATCATGATATGATGCAATTGATTGAGGGTTATTATTCAGTGATGGTGCAGAAACAAGATGGCAAAGCAATATTTCATTTATGATGCATGATTCATGGAGTTTGAAGTTCATGAGCACTTACCTAAAAAATGGCAAAACTGGAAATCGAATTTGAGCCTAGAGGTGTTACAGATGTTGCTGCTTGATCTGGACAGCTTCAATGGATCTTATAGAACATGTTTGGATGCTTGGAGTGAATTGAAAACACCTGGAGCAGTTGGTGGTACCCGATCTGCAGTAGGAGCAAGTGAGAATTGAGCTTGATGATTCTGATGTTTCAGGTTGATGATGAGTGTTTGGATAGTTCATATGTGATATATATGAGATGTTAGAAGTGTTAACTTGGACAGAAATGAGCTAGAATGGATTTTGGCATGATAAGGTTCATTTTATGTTCATATGGAGGTTGAAGAGTGATTCTGAGTTTTAGGGTATTTTGGGGTGTGTGAGTGGATCAAACACATCCCATATGATGTTTATGGAATGTTAGAACCATCACTTTGGCCATAACTTCAAGGGTTTGGAGGTTGGAAATTCTACCTCTTTGAAGACTATGAAACTTGCAATTCAAGAAAGAAGAAGAAAACCTATGATTATGAGGTTTTGGTGTGATTTTGAAAGTGATTTGAACCTCTATTTATAGGCCAAGGATTCTGAATACAAAGCCTTGAAAGTTGATCAAAGAATGGTGATTTGGCATTTGGAGATAAAGTGGAATCTTTCACATTAAATGCAAATGGTTAAAATGACTTAACCATGGTTAATCTTCTAAGCTTCTTATCTTCTTCCATTCTGATCTTCAAATCAGAAATATCTTCCAATTATTGCACATGTGTATCATTGCTTGCATCATTTGGTAGAGTAATGCATAACTTTGGCAAAAATGGCTTGTAACTTCAAGTGAAATGATCACTAATGGCAAAATTCAAAACCATAGCTATGCTTCATATTTTTTCATGCTCTTGGACATTTTGGAAAGCTCATGTTACACACTTCAAAACCCTAGTTGAAAGTTTCTTCAAGACCTTTAAGGAAATGGGTGAAAAAGATCCATGAACTTTGAAGAAAGTGAGATTTTAAGTGAAATTTTCAAAAGATACCAACTTTGAAGCTCCATATCTCTTAAATGGTTGATCTTTTGGAAAATCATTTTATGTGACAAAGTTGTTTATTGGATCAAAATCTACAACTTTCATGTTGGAAGTTTTTTTCAGTTTGTAGGTGAAATTTTGAGTTATTCCCTTCCAAAGTTTGGAAAAAATCATTGAAAAACACTTAGAAATTTTTCTAAGTATGAAAGTCAAACTTTTGACTTTTTGATTCTTGATTGATTTTCTTGATTTTTCTTGATCAAATGACTTCATATATCATATATTGATGATTCAAAACTTCAAAAGTCATGGTTGACCAAAATTCCCCAAAAGTCAATGGTGATCTTGTACAGTTGACTTTTTCAGACGAATCGCGTTTCTGGAGATTTCAAATGAACCAGGCTATCCTCACCAAATGAATGGTATGAATGGATCACATTGAATTATTGGAGGACCTTGAGCCATTGTTTAAGTTTTGGCACCATGTTCTGATTAAAAAGTCAGTGGTTCAGGTGAATTAGGTCAAAAACCCTAATTGTCGACCTGATGAGATTGATGACTGTGGATCTTGAATTGAGATGTAATTTCCATTGGATATTGTCATAGGGATTATTTGAAGATGATTGAAACCTTTGAGTGATCCCCTGGAGCTTTTTAGGGTTTCCCAAATGTGATCCCTGATTTCAGTCCCTGATAGTTCAAAAACCCTAATCTGATGATTTGAAATTTCACTGTTGATCAGTCCCTGTGTTGGGGATGTCTTGAGTCAATAGATTAGGTCAAAATGATGTACTTGGGGTCTTGAGGTCATGTCCCACGTCATTAGGTCAAATCCTGAGTAAAAATTAGGAGTATGCTATCTTCAGTCAAAACCCTAATCTGATCGATTCAGAGCCTTTGAGCTTGTTGAAATGGATCTTTGAGGACTAAATGTTGATTGTTGATGAAGATAGTTCCTTTGAGATGAAGGGAGAACAAAACCCTAATTGTTACTTGTACTGATGAGTGATTTCTTGTTTAAACCCTGCTGAGTCACAAGTAACAAACACAAACTATGCAATTTGTTTGAGATGCAAATGATGCATATGCAGATGATACGAGGTGGTATCTTAGGTCAAAAATTGGGGTATGACAGATGCCCCTATTTAAGTTTCTTCAACCTGAGATATGAAGATTGAAAATCTTCGTTTTGATAGGGTAGAAGAGACTTAAATATCAGAAGACGCGAATTTTGGACCTAAGATACCAAAATTGCGAATGATGCAAGGATGTCTTTACCGAGGGGATATCAAGAACTGACTCCACTGGGGACAAGAGATCGGGAAGGATGTCTCAATCCGTTTTAGGAAGAGAATCCGTTTTTCTTTTTTTTGGGAAAGCAAGTGTATGCTTCACCGGGGAATGATAGCTTTGTGAGAGAAGCACAGGGATAGACTTGTTAATAATGCGATGGTGAAAGGTATGAAACTGCATTACCGACTATCAGCATGGTGATAGACTTGACATGGTAAAAAGAGTTTCAAAGGTTCGGTTAATATTACCGACTATCAGCATGGTGATAGACATGTTTAATAATATAACCAGAACAAAAAGGTTACCGACTACCAGCCTCGTGATAGTGGTTCTAAAGACATGATCAATTATCAGCCGAGTGATAAAATGATTCTGGAGACTTTGCTAGGGAAATTACTGGTTATTCAGCCTTGTGAACAGTAATAAGGCCCTGATTGTCACGTGGTCTTCATGATTGATTTCCTAGAGAGGAAAAGTCTTTTGGAAGAGACATAAGCTGCTCAGATGATGAAGCTATTGCTTATTGTCTGTTTTTCACGACTCTATTTGGGGAATCGGAATTTGAATATTTGGTAAAGACATGGTTCTAACCAAGAATGATTTGGAAAGAAACGGTCAAACAAGACTTTGTACCCATGAGGAATGAACTCGAATGGGGATTTTCTCATTTGTTTCGAGAGGAAAAACTGAAACAACCTTCTTCCACGAGGAATGATCTCAGTGGGGAACTGGAGAAAGAATATGTTCTTTTTGCTTATGGGTGACAACCTACTGAAGAGATGACACGCCCGTACCTGTTTCTCTTTTTTTTTTTTTTTTTGAGGATAGATATATCCTAAACAAGTGATTTCGAAGCAAACATTGAAAAATGCAAGAATGCATAAATGATGCAAATATGTATGAATGATGAATGTCATGAATGTAGCATGCATACTAACGAAATTGACGGACAAAGAAGTGTATACTGGAGACGGACCGACGTCGCAATACAACCAGATACTTGGCAAATGTTCTTCAACACGGTGCAGATAATACAGTTGATGAATGGTGTTGCGTGCTTTAAACTTCTCTGAGGAAGATGAGCATCTTTTCTTATTGAGATGGAAGAACTTCTTCACTGGAGATAGAAAATCTTCGTCACTGGGGATAAAAGACCTTCTTCACTGGGGATAGAGGAGCTTTTCCTATCATAATCTTTGATTCATCCTATGGAGATAGCTGTTGATGTTCCTTCGGTTGTTCACCACTCAAAGGAAAGTTTCGCTTTTATTTTGAAAAAGAAAAGTAAATTCATTTAAAACTTTTTTTCTCTTTTTTTTCAAAAGTGAATAACACAATTAAAGCGTCATTTTGCAAGCTAGAAGAAATCAAGAATTGCAAACAAATGGGCACAAGGCTCAAATTTATTTAATAGGATGGTAACCAGCTAAAGGCGTGATTCCATGGAGTATTTACAAAAGATGGAAATGGTAAATATG
The DNA here is from genome assembly GCF_029867415.1 of Vicia villosa. Classification (NCBI taxonomy): domain Eukaryota; kingdom Viridiplantae; phylum Streptophyta; class Magnoliopsida; order Fabales; family Fabaceae; genus Vicia; species Vicia villosa. Next base: position 1,029,389 of record NW_026705050.1, read on the forward strand.
CGGAAAAGGTTACATGGAAAGCAATAACCACTATTCTCCCTAACAACTTTGAGTTCCAATTGTGCTTGTTGCTTGGTGTCATACCCCAAAATTTGCCCTCACATATTCGTGAATGCCATTTTATTACGAATCAAAGTAGTGACACGATTGGTAAGAGGTTAAAGCTTACAGGTATAAGTTCACGGGTTTGAATCCCAGTTCTCGACACTTTTACCTTATTTTTTTAATGTGATAATTTTTATAATTAGGATTTTAATTTTAGTAATTTTTAAGTTTAGTTTTTAACTGTCACGTTTTAAAGGTTAGGATTATTAATTATTATTATTACTATATTATGAATTAATTTCCTCTTTTTTTATAGGTTTTTAGTTATTATTATTATTATTATCAAGCTTTATTTTGTTATATTATTAGTAATAGTTTTATTAGGCTTTTTTCTTCTATTTTAGGATAGTATTATAATCCCTTTTCCCTTGTTAATTTATTAAAGAAGAAAATAAAAATAAAAATAATAATAAAATAATAAAGAGAGAGGTATGAGTTTGGATTGTAAAGCAAGACCCGAAAAAAATCTCTCCCAGTGTGCACCAGAAACAACTTTCGGTTTCAATATCTCAAAACAGAAACAAATCTCAATTATTCTCAATCAACATTCAATTAGATTCAATCAAAATTTATTCTTCAAGACCTAATTTGACATTATAAAAGCGGCATAAAATTGACAATGCGGGGGGGTTTTTTTTCGGTGGCTGAGAACCCTATTCTCAAGTTCAACAAACGTGAACTGAGGTTGGAAGCAGAGACCGAGTTTTGATCGGATTTAGGCTACTCCAAATGTCCAGCACGGTTCCCCCGTGTTCTCTGAAGAGTTTTAACCATCACCTTCAATCTGAACACACAGAATCAATCTCTTGGCAGTCATGGTTTTATTGATTATGCTTTAACCATATCTGTTAAATTATGCTATTTGAATGATTTATAACCACACATACATGTTCCTGAATATGTTTCGGTGATGATTGAATCATTAATTGCACGGTTTGGTGTTGAAATCAACATCTACCATTGTTAGGTTTCAGAGCTTTGAATTGGGGTTTTTTTAGTTTGAAGCAAAATTGATCAAATCGATGGCATCACTGAAACCTTGGCATCAATTCCAATCGGACCATGTTTTTACCTTGAATTTACACTGGTTATGCTAATTTATGAAAGTTGCAGGTTTAAGAAAACACACAAAAAGCGTTGCTGTTTCTAAAACACCCAACGAGGAAGATGAAGGGAAGCTGGGCGTGAGATTTTTGTTGGTTTAATTAGCGATTTTTTTTTCTATATTATGGTTGTTGTTCAGGTCATTAACAGCGAACGAAAAACGTCCCAGCGGAGAAGGAGTGCGCCTTAAGTTCTTGATGTGCAAGGGCAGGGGTTCGATCCCTGCCTCTTGCGTTCTTTTTGAAACATTTCTCTGTATATTCCTGCAGATAGATCCAGCGCGCCCAGTCAAAACATACATACGGTACACCCTCAGCAACGACTGCAAGATCTTAACTAGCCACAGATCAGATGGACCAAAACGCTGCCCCATGGTGATCCCTCACCAGCATACCACACGGGATCTTAATTTAATTTGTTTTTATTATCATTATTAATTTGTTTTTTAGTTTAAATTAATTTAATTTGTTTAAACTATTTATCTACTTTCATTAATTTTTATTAATTGATTAAAATATATATTAGGGTAGTAATTTATTCGAAACCCGGTTTTCACTGATTTAATTAATTGGGTTGAAAATCAGCAATTAATTTGTTTTATTCTATTAATTATGGCTAACTGGTGCCCTAATCAGGGTTTACGAAGATCATGCGTACACTCAGAATTTTCTCTTTTCTTTTCTTTGTGTAGCTTCAGGGTTAGCAACAGGATTTCCTCCGACTACGCGCCACGCCCATTACGAAGCTAAGTCCCGATTTAACCCTTATTTAAATATTTTTTTATTTGTTTTATTTATTTTAGGGTTTACCTTTAAATATAATGAACTCCGCCTACACTCACGTTTTTGTCGTCCTTCATTTATTTTTGCCCTTTTTCAGGGTTAACCCCGAGGCTTCCCGCCAACCATATCAGATCAAATTCGAAGCTAAGTGCCTATTTACTTTATTTATTTTAAATTTCTTTATTCTTTATTTTTAGGGTTAGTAACGTTTGCCTCCGAACTATAATGCACTCACCTTATTTCTGTTTGCCATTTTTCCACTTTTTCAGGGTTTGCTAAACGCCAAAGCTTCGCATAGTCGGTAACCCTAAACCCTAATTATTACTTATGTTAGACTTATTTGTTTATTACTCCGCTGGTTTCGATTCCCCTCTCCTCCGCTGGTTACAATTTCCCTCCCCCGTTATCGTTACTTTAATTGCTAATATTAGTTGTTGTGGTTAGTAATGTTAGGAAGTGATAACCCTGAATTAAATTAGAATCACTTGACTATAAGATAAATATCTGAATCTGACCACGTGATTGGTGCACACACGCACGCTTTTGGGGTAACCTCTTTGCTGCCTTGTTGCCTGTTGCCTTGTTGCCTTGTGTTTTTTGCAGAATAGCCAGTCCCTCGAATACGAGGATACCTCAGCCATGTTTCCTTGATTAAAGATCATGGTCCCTAATGATGCTGCCTTCGATACACGTGATCTCGACCCTCGGAAGTTGCCTACGAAAAGGCTGAGGTATCCTCTGGCTGCCTACAAAAAGGCTATTCTGGTTCTTCCCTTAGACTACCTGCCTCCCTATGGCATGGGACAGTCTTATGGCAAACGAACTCTCGATGACCCTTCAACCTCCAAACGAAAGGCTTCCTGCCCTCTTATGGCATGGATAGACCCTTTCATCCTGAAAGGCTAAAAGAAACCTATCATCTAAGTTTAAGGTAATTGCTCCTAATCGCCTTGCTCTGGCTAAAACTGTTTTCTCATATTCTTTCTCATAAATCTTCAAAATGGCTACGCTCATTTACGAGCTAAAGTCCATATTCTTCTTCTACATTTCTTTTCAAAAACGAGCAAAGCAATTAAGAGCCCATGGAAAACCATGGATGCAAAGGGTGCCTTACACCTTCCCTTTGCATAAATTACCCCCTGAACCCTGTTTTCTTTAAAAGGTTTTTTTCTGTTTCTTTTAGCCTTTCTAACTTGTTTGGATAAAATAAAAGTCGGTGGCGACTCTTGCTTAACCGCGACATTTCGATTATAAAAGTCAGTTCACCGTATTACACTTGGCAATGATTTGATTGAAGATCCTTTGATGGAAAGACTCTTCAGGTGACGAAGTACGGACTAATGCAGTTACTTTGTCATAATTCCTTAATTTTTGCCTAGATTGCCCTTTCAGGTTTTCAATCTACCAGGATAAATTTTTCTGTTTATTGTCTCTAATTTTTGCCTGGAACGCCCTTTCGGGTTTTCAGTCCACCGAGACGCTCATTTTTGCCTAAGTCGCCCTTTGCGGGTTTTCGACTTACCGAGCTGTTCTTTTGTATTTTTTTAGACAAAGTATTTCTTGACTGCATCAGCATTCACAGGATGTGGGAGTTCATCACCATCCTTGGTTGCAAGAGTCATGGCGCCGCCAGAAAATGTTCTTTTGACAACATACGGGCCTTCGTAATTAGGAGACCATTTGCCCCTAGAATCTGGTTGAAAAGACAAGATCTTCTTAAGCACGAGGTCGCCTTCTTGAAATTCACGAGGTCGAACCTTTTTGTTGAAGGCTTGTTTCATCCTTGCTTGGTATAATTGTCCATGGCATAGAGCAGTCATACGTTTTTCTTCGATTAAGTTCAACTGATCGTATCTGCTTTGGCACCATTCAGCCTCTGATAACTTAGTCTCCATGAGGACTCTCATTGATGGGATTTCAACTTCTACGGGGAGCACAGCTTCCATGCCGTATACTAGAGAAAAGGGAGTTGCCCCTGTTGAAGTACACACTGAAGTACGGTACCCATGTAAAGCAAATGGCAGCATTTCGTGCCAGTCTTTGTAAGTGACGACCATTTTCTGGACGATCTTCTTAATGTTCTTGTTAGCAGCTTCGACGGCGCCGTTCATTTTTGGTCTGTAAGGAGAAGAGTTATGATGCTCAATCTTGAATTCCTCACATAATTCTTTCATCATCTTGTTGTTCAAGTTTGAACCATTGTCAGTAATGATCTTGCTGGGAACACCATATCGGCAAATGAGGTTGTTCTTGATGAACCTGACAACCACTTGTCTTGTAACGTTGGCGTAAGATGCTGCTTCGACCCATTTGGTGAAGTAATCAATTGCCACCAAGATGAAACGATGACCGTTTGAAGCTTTCGGTTCGATCATTCCAATCATGTCGATACCCCACATGGAAAAAGGCCATGGAGATGAGAGAACGTTGAGTAGAGTCGGTGGCACATGGATCTTATCTGCGTAGATCTGGCACTTGTGACATCTCTTCACGTGTTTACAACAATCAGATTCCATTGTCAACCAATAGTATCCTGCTCTTAAGATCTTTTTGGACATTGCATGCCCATTTGAATGAGTTCCAAAGGACCCTTCATGCACTTCATGCATTAACATGTCTGCTTCGTGTCTATCCACGCATCTGAGCAAAACCATGTCGAAGTTTCTTTTGTATAGCACATCTCCTTTCAGGAAGAAACTGCCAGAAAGCCTCCTTAGAGTTTTCTTATCTTTGTTTGATGCCCCAAGTGGGTACTCTTGAGTTTGAAGGAAGCGTTTGATGTCGTGGAACCACGGTTTATCATCGATGACTGCTTTAGTTGCAAACACATAGGCGGGCCTTTCAAGGCGCATAATTCTGACTTTAGGCATATCGTTCCAATGATTGACTTTGAACATGGAAGATAAAGTAGCCAAGGCGTCTGCCATTCGATTCTGATCTCGAGGTATATGATGCAATTCAACCTTGTTGAAGAAAGTCAACAGACGTCTTGCATAATCTCTGTAAGGAATCAAGCCAGGGTGGTAAGTTTCCCACTTGGCTTTGATTTGGTTGATCACAAGGGCTGAATCTCCATATATGTCTAGGATCTTGATCCTTAAGTCAATGGCTTCTTCGAGACCCATGATACAAGCTTCGTATTCTGCGATGTTGTTGGTGCAATCAAATAGCAGTCTGGCGGAGAATGGGATATGAGTACCCTTGGGAGTGATGATGATTGCCCCAATTCCATTGCCAAAAGCGTTTACTGCTTCATCAAAAATTAGGCCCCATCTTGATCCAGGATCAGGACCTTCTTCAGGTAACGGTTCGTCACAATCTTTCATCTTCAAGTACATGACATCTTCGTCAGGAAAGTCAAACTTGAGAGATTGATATTCATTAATTGGCTGATGCGCCAAGTGATCGGCGAGAATGCTTCCTTTGACCGCTTTTTGAGCACGGTACTCGATGTCATATTCGGATAACAGCATTTGCCATCGGGCAATCCTTCCTGTTAAGGCAGGCTTTTCAAAGACGTACTTGATCGGATCCATTTTGGAGATTAACCAAGTAGTATTATTGATCATGTATTGGCGGAGACGTTTTGAAGCCCAAGCCAAAGCACAACATGTTTTTTCGAGCATGGAGTAACGAGACTCACAATCTGTGAATTTCTTACTCAGGTAATAGATGGCATGCTCCTTCTTACCGGTTTCATCTTGCTGTCCAAGCATACAACCCATGGATTCTTCCAACACGGTAAGGTACATGATTAGTGGTCTTCCTTCAACCGGAGGAATCAATATTGGTGGTTCTAACATGTATTCCTTGATACTGTCGAACGCTTTCTGGCAATCTTCAGTCCATACAACCCCTTGATCTTTGCGGAGAAGCTTGAAAATTGGCCCACAAGTAGCAGTCATCTGAGAGATAAATCTGGAGACATAGTTCAATCGTCCGAGAAATCCTCTTACTTTCTTTTTAGTTTTTGGTGCAGGCATCTCTTGAATAGCTCTGACTTTGTCGGGATCTACTTCGATACCTCTTTGGCTGACAATGAAACCCAAGAGTTTTCCAGATCTAACCCCAAAAGTACATTTGTTAGGATTCAAGCGAAGCTGGTATTTCCTTAGTCGTTGAAACAACTTCAAAAGGTATTCAATATGTTCTTCTTCTGTGCTGGACTTGGCTATCATGTCGTCCACATAAACTTCAATTTCTTTATGCATCATGTCATGAAAGAGAGTAGTCATTGCCCTTTGGTAAGTTGTGCCTGCATTCTTTAATCCAAATGGCATCACTTTGTAGCAAAATGTACCCCATGGGGTGATGAAAGATGTCTTCTCCATGTCTTCAGGAGCCATCTTGATCTGATTATAACCGGAGAACCCGTCCATGAAGGAAAAGACGTTGAACTTAGCGGTGTTATCAACCAGCATGTCGATATGTGGTAATGGAAAGTCATCTTTTGGACTGGCTTTGTTCAAGTCACGGTAGTCAGCACACATTCTGACTTTTCCATCTTTCTTCGGAACTGGCACAATGTTGGCCAACCATTGAGGATACTCAGAGGTGACTAGAAAACCTGCGTCGAGCTGTTTTTGAACTTCCACTTTAATCTTGTTAGCCATATCAGGGTGAGTCCTTCGCAATTTCTGCTTAACCGGCGGACATTCTGGCTTCAATGGCAAGTAATGCTGAACAATATTGGTATCCAACCCAGGCATGTCTTGGTAGGACCAAGCAAATACGTCAACATATTCTTTGAGAAGGTCTGTCAACTTACTCTTGATATCAGCATCAAGCAGCGATCCAATGGTCACTTCTTTTATATCTTCTTCAGAACCCAAATTGATTCTTTCTAAAGGCTCTTTGTGAGACAGAATGGCTCTTTCCTCGTGCTTAAGTAATCGAGAGATCTCGTCTGGGATCTCCTCTTCTTCCTCTTCTTCGGCTTCGAACACAGGAAACTCAAAGTTGGGAGAGGGCATAGGGTTATTGCATTTAATGGGTTTATTAATAGTTAATCTGAACATGTGATTTATGCTTATTTCAGAAAAAACTGTGAATGCAATAGTGTATGCAGATCATTGAAAAAGTTTTTTTTTTTGGTTTTTTAGGATTACCATTTCCAGAAAAAAGCAAAAAATAAAACACATAGTGTAGGGAATTCAAAATGACACTTTATTTATGATTCATTTTTGAAACAAAGCCCTAAACACAAACTCATTTGTCTTGGGAAGGACAAAGAGGTAAACTTTTAAAACAAAGCCCTATACACAAAGTTATTTGGGCGGAACATTTAAAAGCAAAGCCCTATAAAACATCTCTCTGCTTTGGGCAAGGCAGGAGGTCAAAATAACAGCGGGGTGATTACTTTGAGCGGCGAACAACATTCGGAACGTCGACAGCTTTCCAGTAGCAACGAACTCCTCTGTGTATTATGTATTTAGGAAAATTCCCCTCAAAATTATCTTCAGTATTGACATTGACCGCTGGTCGAGCAGGATTTGAAGGTCCTGGTTTGTCAACCTTGTTCTTTGTAGAGTTGAAACGGTCTTCTTCTACTTCTTGAAGAGCATAAGATGAGTCACAATCTTCAGAATTTTCAGGATGTATTTCCCAATCCTCAGGATGAAGAGACTCATTGTCAGAGACACTTTCCGAGTCAACTGCGGGGCCATCTTCCCCTTCATCTTCAAAAATGGCATTTATGTGATAATAACCATCTTCAGGATTATAAATCTTGGTAGATGCGTTGAAGCTGAAATCTTCAGTAATTTCAGGCTGCTGAGAAAATTGAGAGGGCTGATAAACCTCTTCTGGTTGACTATTATATTCAAAGGAATCTCCCCATCCAGTTGGTTGGATATCTTCAATCGCAATCTTTGAACTTTCAGGTGCAGTATATTTCACCATATAGTCATATTTGCCACTTGGTTGTCCCAAGGTGTCCCAGATCAATGCAGGAATAGGCTCAGTTTCTTTGCCTTTGGATTTCTCTGAAGGAGGATATGGTTCTTCCGGAGATATGTATCCCGAGTCATTGAGATAACATTTCCATTCTTCTTCAGGACCGGGCAGACCTTCTTCGATACATTCTTCGATAAGGACATTAACCTCTTGAGGAATTGGGTTAAGGAATCCTCCACTAATGAATGTTTCTTTGATCGGGCGAAGGGTTTCATCCTTATTGGTGCAGTTTGAGAATGTTGGTGAACATCCGAGTCCTACTCTGGTTTCATTCTTGGTAGGGATCACAACTTGCCCCCAGCCAGTGGTAGTTCCATCTTTCAATACTTTTACTGCCTCTTTGTAAGAAGAGATTGGCGCTTTCTTTTTGGAAGATTCGTCTTCTAAAGAGATACCTTGGAACTGAGTTCCTTCCACATCATCAGCACCAATGAAAGAGAAATTGGATAAATGACTCACCATTAAGGCTTGTTCCCCACTTATCGTTACCAATTTTCCATTTGTTACAAATTTTAACTTTTGATGGAGCGTAGAAGTTACTGCCCCTGCTTCGTGGATCCATGGTCGTCCCAACAGACAGCTATAAGCAGCTTGAATGTCCATGACCTGGAAGGTGATTTGAAATGAATGTGGACCAATTGTCATGGGAAGGTTGACTTCGCCGATAACAGATTTTCGCGATCCATCAAATGCTTTGACTACTACACCACTGAACTTCATAGGCATTCCTTGGTAAGATAAACGAGCAAGAGTCGTCTTTGGCATCACATTCAAGGAAGATCCGGTGTCTACCAACACATTGGACAAAGAGTCTGACTGACAATTCATAGAAATGTGGAGAGCAAGATTGTGATTTCTACCCTCCTCGGGGAGTTCTTCATCACAGAAACTTAAATTGTTGCAAGCTGTTATGTTGGCTATTATCCCATCAAAATGGTCAACAGTCACATCATGATCCACAAAAGCTTGATCTAATACTCTCATCAAGGCTTCCCTATGGGCTTCTGAATTCAACAACAATGAAAGTATTGAGATCTTTGAAGGAGTCTGCATAAGCTGATCCACAATCTTGTATTCACTTCTTTTGATAAGCTTCAAAATTTCATCAAAGTCAGGATTGACATTGGTTCCACTGGATTGACCAACATCAGTGCTTGTATTACTGATAGGAGTTTCCTCACGATTCCCTACCGGTGTATCAACATGATTTTGCCTGGTTCCAGGAGCAACAGGCTGCTTTGGAGGTAGTGGAGTATACACGCGTCCACTTCTTGTTACTCGACTCACATCGGCAATATTCACGACAGATGAAAGAGTAGGTAAAGGAACTTCTTGTCCATTCTTTATCATTGTTGCATTGTAATTGTATGGAACTGCCTGGTCAGAGTCATAGGGAACATGTCCAGGTAGACAAATGATCAGAGGAGCAACAGGGATCTTTGGCTTGTTGTAGGTGACTTCTATGCGCTCGGGCATGTTGAAATGAGGAACGATGATGTTAACTTTAGGCATTTCCGAGTTGATATCTGAGACTAAAAGCTCATACGAATAACATCCTATCATGTTAGCTTCATCTTCATTCCTATTTCTGTAGATCTGAATAGTACCATTATCTAGCAAAACTTGAAGATCTCTTCTCACAATCGAACATCCATGAGGATCTACACAACATATGCTACAGGAACCGTAGTGATGTTGGCGAAAATTCTGCCCTTGACAGAGAGTAGCGTGCATTTGTACCAAATTTGCTCTTAAGAAATTGATGTCATAGATTCTGTATGGACCAGGACATCCATACACCATGTTTACAACCTGCCCTCCATGATTGGGGAGCGGATTTGCTTGCACATTAGGATTCAAATTTCTAAAAGAGAGAAGATTAGATCTAACCAACCTCTGAACTTCATATTTCAAAGCTATGCAATGCTCAAGATCATGGCCAGGTGCTCCTTGATGATAAGGGCATGAGACCTCAGCTTTGTACCACCATGGTAGTTTCTCAAGTATTGGTGGTGGTGCTTTAGTTTGAACAAGACCTCTTTCAATCAAAGCAGGGTACAACTCTGTGTAGGTCATTGGAATTGGATCAAACTGTGGAGCTCTTTGTACACGATTCTGATTGTTGTTAAACTGTTGAGCCTGTTGTCGAGGCTGTTGTTGTTGAAACTGCGGGGTAAATCCCGGATTTGGTGATGTATTAACGGCTGGTGCGATAGCAGCAATCTGTCGTTGACGATTGATATTTCCTCTTGGCCTCCCTTGGGATACCATGTCAACACTTTGTTCTTTCTTCTTTGGGAAACCACTTCCGAACTTTTTGGTTCCGCTTGAAGATCCACCTTCTTTAGTCAGACGTCCGGTTCAGACTCCTTCTTCTAGACGCATCCCCATGTTTACCATTTCGGTGAAATCACTTGGAGCACTAGCAATCATGCGTTCATAGTAACATGGGCCAAGAGTATTCAAGAAGATCTTTGTCATCTCTTTCTCTTTTAACGGTGGATTAATCTGAGCAGCAGTTTCTCTCCATCGTTGGGCATACTCTTTGAAATCTTCATGGTCTTTCTGAGCCATGGATCGAAGCTGATCTCTGTCTGGATCCATATCCGAGTTGTATTTGTATTGTCGGACAAAGGCCTCGCCTAGGTCGTTGAAAGTTCGAATGTTAGTGCTATCCAATCCTGTGTACCACTTCAGTGCGGCACCAGTCAAACTGTCTTGAATGTAATGGATGAGCAACTGATGATTATCTGCATAAGTAGACATCTTCCTAGCATACATCACAATATGGCTTTGTGGACAAGAAGTACCTTTGTACTTCTCAAACTCAGGGACCTTGAATATAGCTGGTATTTGTACACTGGGAACCAAACATAGTTCCTGGGCATTCTTTCCAAACAAATGTTTGCCACGAATAGCTTTGACTTCCAGCTGAATCTTGTTGAACTGTTCTTGGAGATCTTCCACAAGATTACGCTGATTTATGCTATCACCTTGTTCATGATAAATCTCATTGCCTTCATAAGGAACAGTGTGAACCATAGGAGTCGCAACTGTCATAGTGGGTTGAGAGAGTGCCATAGTGATCTGAGAAAAAACTACCCCCTGATTTGGAGTGAACAGTGAACTTTGTGCAGCGGGCGCTTCAGTTGTGGATGTTGGAATCCCAGAGAAATTATGGCGAAAACCCGTACCAAAGCTGAAAGGCGTGCCCCAACCTTCTGGCATGGAGAAAGATGGAATGCTGAATGCAACTGTAGAGACTGGAGTAGTGACTTCAGATGTCACTGTTGCTTGACTGTTGGGTGGCGGCTGCTGATTCTGTGCGGCCATTAGGGAGTCAACCAGAGTAGTGAGACTTTCCAGTTTTTCCTGAAGGGTGGTCACTGTACCACGGAGCTCAATATTCTCTTGTTCAGAGTGTTCCATTACTCTTCTTCTGCTTGAACGAGTATTGTATATGTGATCTGATTGCGAGCGCGGTCGAGAAACTTTGAGACGCGACAACTTGACGATCTAATGGAGGAAAATCCAAAAGATAAGACTCTAGACAACAAACTCGATATGCAAAATGATGTATGCAAAAAAGAAGTTTATGATTTTTTCCAAATATTTTAAAGATTATTTTCTTGCAAACATTGAAACACAAACTGTGATTTTATTGAAATAATGGGAAAATGTTACAACATTGGAGCGTAGCTCCTTACAAAAGCAAATGATAAGTAAAAAGCTAAACAATCCTAAGCATCTTCATCAGACGAAGAACCAAATGCGTTGTGCAGCTTGAGCTTCTAGATTTCTTTCCCATAGTGAGCTTTCAATTCGGCCTTTTCGGTCCTTAGCTTGTTAACAACATTCTTCCAATCGTCAGGAGTTGGAGCGTTGCTTGTTGAGCCTTCAAGCTTTTTCTTGCTTTCTTTGATGTACCTCTTGATTGCAGCGTCTTTCTGACGGATCTTCTCATCTTTACTCATGAGCCATCCATCTTGACAGTAGAGGGTTTCCTCGTGATCTTTCACTCGTTTCTTCAACCTTCTGTTTTCCACATCGGTCTTACGAAACTTATCTTCCCAAGCATCTTTCTCTAACCTCATCTTGGCTAAAGTGTCTTGGTATTCCTCCATAGTGGGAATGTTGGGCAGTTGAGATACCACAGGAAACATGGGTTTTTCATAAGCATAAGGCATTTGAAACTCCTTTGCTCTTTTCTTTACCCAGCAGGTGTAGGCGTCCATGGCAATGCAATTTCTTGCCTCACCTTTTTCTTTCCATCGGACGTCGTACCAATCTCTCACCATTCTTGTTTTCAACCTTTGAGGATCATCCCCTTCTTGATAGAAGTAGCCTTCCACTGTGGGACCAATGGGTTTAGTTGAATTTGCATACCCGAGTTGTCATTGGGCTAAAACTGGATTGTAGTTAATTCCTCCTTGTGTACCAATGAGGGGTATGTTGGCGAATTCTCCACAACTGTCAATGGTTTCTGTACCACAGCGAGCCAAGGTATACCAATGAATATCATGATTAGTAAGAGACATAAGTCTTCGAGGCCAACGCAAACCTTCTCGGTTTTCCGTGAAGATAGGAGACTCAGGTAAGTGTGAAACAATCCATTTGAACAACAATGGAGCATAACATACAATGACTCCACCGCCTTGGCGATTCCTATGATGAACAGAGAAATACATGTCACCAAGCAAAGTCGGAACAGGATTTCCAATCAGAAAGATCTTTATGGCGTTGATATCAACAAAATCGTTGACGTTGGGAAACAGAACCAACCCATAGATGAGCAAGGCTAGTATAGCTTCAAAAGCTATCATGCTACCAGTTTCGATGAAATCAAAGGCTTTCTTTATTAGGAAGTGTGAAGTTAAACCCGGGAGGTTTCCTTTGGTAGTCCAATTACTCTCTACTTTAGATTTCTTCAAGTGGATATTGCTGCAATGACGTGTGACTTAGGAATGACTTAGGCAAAAGCTTTCCATAACTTTTCCTAAAATCGGAAGGATCTTGTACAGAAGATGCTAACTCTCTTAGTTTTTCCACATCAGGCGCCTTGAAACCGTACTTTTTGGTATGCCTTTTTACCCCTTCCATAACTAAATCCTATAATGTTTGCAAAGAAAATTCTCTAAATTTTTGGAAAAAATCATGTTTTTATGGAAAAAGATGGTTTTTTTAATGAATGTATGAATGCATGGATGCATGGATGCCACATATTCAAACATGGTAAAGCAAACATGGTAATGCAAACATGGTAACGCAAACATGGTACTGCAAACATGGTAATGGTAATACAAACATGGTACACATAGGTTCAAAGTTCCAGCGTCACGAGCATGAGGTCAGAGAACCAAACATGGGATAGTACTAGGGGTTAATCACCTGCACAACATGTTCTACTGATACGTCAGAGTCTACATTTTTCTTTCGGATATTACCGGCTTGCACGACTGAACTTGTGAGCCAGCAATATTCTCAAGAAAAACTCGTCTGAGTGTGGCTCTCCGCATGACAACTAATCCAAGTCTACACCTGAATAGTTTCTGCGCCACAACCTAATAAGGCCAGGATGGGTTGGGGTTCTACGGCCAACTCAGCTTTTACAGTTCAATGAAAGCAATAATGTCTTCACTACGAAACATGCTAAACATATATTACCAACAAGGAACCTCCACTGAGCGGAAGGATTCTCACGTACGCCTGTACATGACTATACCCTCCACCTAATTCTTATGTGTACTTAATCCGGGTTAGGATTTGTCCATAATGTATCACTTGTAACAGAACCACACATGTAACAGAACCAGAACCACACATGTAACACAAATAAAAACATAACAATTTAGAATTAACCCTTCCTTTGGAAACAATAAAAAGATGGTCCCCAGTGAAGTCGCCATTTTTCTGTCGTGTGAAAAAAAATCAATCGGGGATGAGACACCTGATGCCTTCTTTGGGCTTGGGCTCAAGAAAATGATTTTTGTTTTTTCGACCAAACTTTTTATTGTTTCCAAAGTAGGAAAAGGAAAAAAGCTGCAATAACCTTAAAAGTGGGGGGAGAGATCTTTGTGTAAGAGGGTTGGTTATACGAAGGGAAGGTATTAGCACCCAACGTATCTATAGTACTCTATAGGTTTCTTTGTTATGTCCATTTCATTCTATGCTATTGGGGTTCTGTTGTGAGATAGGTGGGAAACTAAGGTGTTTGTTTGATTATGCTCGCAAAGATCATCACAATCTTCTGCATACATATCCCTTAGAGGGAATCAGAGCATCTGTAGCTCGGGTCTACGGGTGCTAAGGTTTGAGTGGTTTGAGGGAGAAGTTTTGCTCGCCAAGGATACGACCTTGTGCCTACGTATTCTCAAAGGGATGTTGAGAAAGTCAGAGCAATCGTAGTTCCCACTTATGCTAGTGGAAGCAAAGGAAAAGAGACAAATGTCATCTCAATGTTCGATGTATCTAATCTATATCATCACATACATCTGTTTGATTTTGTTTGAAAATCTTTTCCTTATAAGCCCTGGGCCATGCCACTTATGGTGCTTAGAATGATAAAGATGTTTTATAGCTAGCCTTGTGGCAAAAACTTTCAATGAAGTCAGCCTTGTGACAAAAAGTTTTGATTAATCAGCCAGCCTTGTGGCAAAAGTTTCAATGAAGTCAGCCTTGTGACAAAAACTTTGATTAATCAGCCAGTATGGTTGCAAAAAGGTTTGATTGATTAGCCAGCCTTGTGGCAAAAAAGTTAAGTTGATTGATTGATTGATTGATTGTGATGATATAGAAGAGATACTCCTATCATAGAGATGATAAATGTCTAATCTCCTAGGGTTTCTGATTTGGATATTGGGGATGCTTATAAGAAGCTCGTGGTTCCTTAAACGAAGCCCGAGAGGAGGCTATTCGAGGGTCCTTGCATTGTAAGCCCAAGAGGAGGCTATGGGAGGGACTAGTCGTTTGTACGAAGCCCAAGAGGAGGCATGGTATAGTTGGTTTGAGCTCTTAGAGCGATTTCACCAGGAAACCATACTCTATGTCCTAACCTAAACTAGGGAGATTCTTTGCACGAAGCCCAATAGGAGGCTATGGGGAACCTAATGTTGTACTAAGTTGAACAAGCATATATAACATGAACAAACACATGAACAAGTATGAACAAACATGGACAAACATGAACAAGTATGAACAATTACATATATATGTCAAGGTGTGTGTATACAATGGAGTTTATGAAGGAAATATACCTGTAAGCATGATCCGTTTGTATGCACGGGGGCTCGGGACTTATACTCGGGGAGAGGCCCATTGAGTGTATTCATGGCTATGTAAACAAATATTTACAAGAGGGGCTTGGGACTTATACCTACATGGAGGCCCATGGTATTTTTGGGAAGATTTAAAGAAAACCTTCATTTTTGATTAGTTATTCGAGGTTAAAAATCAAATTGATCGAGGTATGTACAAAAAGGTGTATGTACAATGAAATACCTAATTTCATGTAAGGGAATGGGACTTATACCTATGTGGAGGCCCATGTTTTATTTTATAAAACATGGTTGATTGTTTTGTTAAAAAGCGAGGTTTCGCTGTTTGAAAAGTTTGAAAGTTTGGTTTTGAAAGAAGTTTTCTGTTTAAAGAAAAATTGTACAAAGAAAAAGGAATGGGACTTATACTCTCTAATATTCGAGAGGCCCAGTGTTTGAAAATCAATTGATCAATCCAAAAAGATTTGATCAAGAGTTTTTTTTTGAAAAGAAAACCAAAAAGAAATGGTTTATTGTTTTTTTGAAAAACTTTGATCGTTCGTTTTAAAACAGTTTTGAATTTGAAAGAAATCAACTTAATTAAGATAAAAACAAATTTTATGCTTAATTAAGACCTAAGTGATTAGGGTTTGATCACAAAAATAATTACAAGTGATTAAGTTTGAAAATCAAGTGAAAAAAACTATTTTTTAAAGTATTAAAACATTTAAAAAACAAGTCATTTTAAACTTAATAAAAATATACCAAATAATAAATATTTTTTATGATTTTTTTATATATTCATAAAATATATATATTAAATGAATAATGTACAAAAAATGAAGTAAAAATGATGAATTTTGATTGGTTAATTAATTGATTGAAGTTGTGAAGAAAAAATAGAAAAATAGTGTTAAAAAAAAGAGGTTTTGTCTTCCAAAGGGCTTGAACCCACGTCCTTATGCTTATCAGCCAAAACAACAACCAACTGAGCTGCGCGCGCAGCTTGTTAATGATACACACTCATTTAATTATATTTAAAAACAAGTGTTTGAATTTTCTGAACAAAAAATGGCGCCAAGAACACCATCCCCATTTGATTTTGAAAATCTTTGAAACCGGATTGTTTTGATCAAGTAGATAGTCTATCTTGCTCGATTTTTCATAAGGAACATGATTGTAACCTTTAATTTCATTTATTTCCACTCTAAGGCTATCAATTTTCTGATGAACACGAAGAACCCTAATATGACAAATCATTGTGAAATCGTGTATGATCATGATATGATGCAATTGATTGAGGGTTATTATTCAGTGATGGTGCAGAAACAAGATGGAAAAGCAATATTTCATTTATGATGCATGATTCATGGAGTTTGAAGTTCATGAGCACTTACCTAAAAAATGGCAAAACTGGAAATCGAATTTGAGCCTGGAGGTGTTACAGATGTTGCTGCTTGATCTGGACAGCTTCAATGGACCTTATAGAACATGTTTGGATGCTTGGAGTGAATTGAAAACACCTAGAGCAGTTGGTGGTACCCGATCTGCAGTAGGAGCAAGTGAGAATTGAGCTTGATGATTCTGATGTTTCACGTTGATGATGAGTGTTTGGATAGTTCATATGTGATATATATGAGATGTTAGAAGTGTTAACTTGGACAGAAATGAGCTAGAATGGATTTTGGCATGATAAGGTTCATTTTATGTTCATATGGAGGTTGAAGAGTGATTCTGAGTTTTAGGGTATTTTGGGGTGTGTGAGTGGATCAAACACATCCCATATGATGTTTATGGAATGTTAGAACCATCACTTTGGCCATAACTTCAAGGGTTTGAAGGTTGGAAATTCTACCTCTTTGAAGACTATGAAACTTGCAATTCAAGAAAGAAGAAGAAAACCTATGATTATGAGGTTTTGGTGTGATTTTGAAAGTGATTTGAACCTCTATTTATAGGCCAAGGATTCTGAATACAAAGCCTTGCAAGTTGATCAAAGAATGGTGATTTGGCATTTGGAGATAAAGTGGAATCTTTCACATTAAATGCAAATGGTTAAAATGACTTAACCATGGTTAATCTTCTAAGCTTCTTATCTTCTTCCATTCTGATCTTCAAATCAGAAATATCTTCCAATTATTGCACATGTGTATCATTGCTTGCATCATTTGGTAGAGTAATGCATAACTTTGGCAAAAATGGCTTGTAATTTCAAGTGAAATGATCACTAATGGCAAAATTCAAAACCATAGCTATGCTTCATATTTTTTCATGCTCTTGGACATTTTGGAAAGCTCATGTTACACACTTCAAAACCCTAGTTGAAAGTTTCTTCAAGACCTTTAAGGAAATGGGTGAAAAAGATCCATGAACTTTGAAGAAAGTGAGATTTTAAGTGAAATTTTCAAAAGATACCAACTTTGAAGCTCCATATCTCTTAAATGGTTGATCTTTTGGAAAATCATTTTATGTGACAAAGTTGTTTATTGGATCAAAATCTACAACTTTCATGTTGGAAGTTTTTTTCAGTTTGTAGGTGAAATTTTGAGTTATTCCCTTCCAAAGTTTGGAAAAAATCATTGAAAAACACTTAGAAATTTTTCTAAGTATGAAAGTCAAACTTTTGACTTTTTGATTCTTGATTGATTTTCTTGATTTTTCTTGATCAAATGACTTCATATATCATATATTGATGATTCAAAACTTCAAAAGTCATGGTTGACCAAAATTCCCCAAAAGTCAATGGTGATCTTGTACAGTTGACTTTTTCAGACGAATCGCGTTTCTGGAGATTTCAAATGAACCAGGCTATCCTCACCAAATGAATGGTATGAATGGATCACATTGAATTATTGGAGGACCTTGAGCCATTGTTTAAGTTTTGGCACCATGTTCTGATTAAAAAGTCAGTGGTTCAGGTGAATTAGGTCAAAAACCCTAATTGTCGACCTGATGAGATTGATGACTGTGGATCTTGAATTGAGATGTAATTTCCATTGGATATTGTCATAGGGATTATTTGAAGATGATTGAAACCTTTGAGTGATCCCCTGGAGCTTTTTAGGGTTTCCCAAATGTGATCCCTGATTTCATTCCCTGATAGTTCAAAAACCCTAATCTGATGATTTGAAATTTCACTGTTGATCAGTCCCTGTGTTGGGGATGTCTTGAGTCAATAGATTAGGTCAAAATGATGTACTTGGGGTCTTGAGGTCATGTCCCAGGTCATTAGGTCAAATCCTGAGTAAAAATTAGGAGTATGCTATCTTCAGTCAAAACCCTAATCTGATCGATTCAGAGCCTTTGAGCTTGTTGAAATGGATCTTTGAGGACTAAATGTTGATTTTTGATGAAGATAGTTCCTTTGAGATGAAGGGAGAACAAAACCCTAATTGTTACTTGTACTGATGAGTGATTTCTTGTTTAAACCCTGCTGAGTCACAAGTAACAAACACAAACTATGCAATTTGTTAGAGATGCAAATGATGCATATGCAGATGATACGAGGTGGTATCTTAGGTCAAAAATTGGGGTATGACAGTGATGAGATATGTAGTTAATGGATTAAGTTGTACAAAGATGGAATTGGTGTGAAGAAGAAATAGCAGTAGTAATAACGATGATATATGTAGCAGGCTGAATTAGTAGCATAATTGGAATTAATAATAGAATTAACGAATAGTAGAATTGAAATTAGAATGATAAGAATTGTTGGTAGTAGATTAATTAATAAATTGAAGAATTAGTACCTAGATGTTTAGGGGCTGTTTTGTAATGATTAAGTTGATGCAATTGATGCATGTTTAAGTTGTTGTTTTCGTTGTTGTTGTTCTGGTTATTGTTGTTCTGGTTATTGTTGTTGATACGTTGATTAAGTTGCAGGTCTTATGACCAATGTTGTTTAAGTTACTGATGATGCGTTGATTAAGTTGCAGGTCTTATGACCAAGGTTGATTAAGTTGTTTGCGGTTGTTGCATTGTAGTGTTGTGACGTTGTAGTTGTTGTTATTGTTGCATGCATACATTTGCATATTACGTTGGACTGGATTGGAAAAATGTTTAAGTTGGCCTTGATGACACATGTTTAAGTTGAAATGCCTCGATAACCTGGCATATGTTTAAGTTGGGAGTTCTGCTCCAATGGTACCACATGCATTTGCACAGTTGAGTCGCATTTGAAGTTGTTGTTATTACGTTGTTGTTGTTATTACGTTGTTGTTGTTGTTGTTGTTGTTGTTGTTATAAGTTGTTGTTGTTATACTTGTTGTTGATAAACAATTATTATAACCGTTGTTGCTATTTGTTATTATAACTGTTGTTTGAATAAGTATGAAGTGGTGAAATTGTATGATCTAATCTTAATATATTATTTATCATACGCTTGTTTATATTGTTGGATATCTCACCCCTTCTGAATGATGTTTCCCTACCATGGGAAATGGACAGGTACTCAAGATAGCAGTGGAAGTTTGAAGTGATTTTATGAAGTCTTTAGTTACTGTTAGTTCGAGTTGGGTCTTGCTCTGATACGTAGCACTCGGGGGGATGAACGATTGTCTTTTAATTGTTGTTATAACTATAAGTTGTTAACTTTTAAGTGGAATTTATGAAGTAATATGACGTTGGTGAAGTTGTTTTAGTTTAATAAAAATATTATGCGAAGTGAAGTTGAATAATTGATATTACTATTATTATTATTAATAAAAGTTGTTTTATTATTTAAAAGAGTAAACAGGTTTTATCGTTTCATCCGAGTTATGTGCTATGTATCTATGATATATGTGATTAAGTTGTTTGTTGTTTTACGTTGAATGTGACATCTCAATTGTATGTTGAATTTCCGCACTCTGATTTTATTAAATATTCGTTGGGTAGAGTTGGGGTGTTACACAATGGGCATTGATTTTTAAAAGTAGAGTTCTAAGAGGTAACTGATGCATTAAGAATTATATCTTTTCGTCCATTTGGAGTGGTATTAAGCTAGAGTTCATGATGGTAAGTGACAATTCTAGCATTTTGATCGGTAATAGGGAGACCATTGATTTTTGGTTGGACAAATGGCGTGGTGAGCATAGACTTGTTGATTTAGTACACATCCCATATATCTAACATAATTCCCTCACTAATGAAGTCAGTGTTTTTATTCAAGACCATTAATGGCTTATTCCTCTAGAAATTGCTGAATATTTTTCTACCTTGACGTCATTCATTGATCATGTTATTGAAGGATAGAAAAACACTTAGAAAGGGGGGGGGGGTTTGAATAAGTGTGACTTTAAAAACTCTTAAGATAAAAACAATTGCACAATGATTTTTATCCTGGTTCGTTGTTAACGAAACTACTCCAGTCCACCCCCTTAGAGTGATTTACCTCACCTGAGGATTTAATCCACTAATCAATCTTGATTACAATGGTTTTCCACTTAGATACCCTCTAAGTCTTCTAGAGTATTCTGATCACAACCTGATCACTCTAGGAAATCAATGCTTAGATACCCTCTAAGTCTTCTAGAGAATCCGATCACAACTTGATACTCTCTAGTACCTTTACAAATGAATGTAAACAAATTCTTACAAGAGTGTTACAATGCTTCTTAATAAGCTATAATCACAACTGTGATATTTCTCTTAAGTTCTAAGCTTAATCTCACTAAGATATTACAACACTAATGAAGTGAGGTTGAAGATGAAGTTTGAGAGCTTTTGAATTTGACAGCGTTTCTGTATATTGCGCAAGAGTGTTGTGTTCAGCTTCTCACCAGAACTTCTATTTATAGGTGTTTTGAGAAGATGACCGTTGGGAGCATTTAATGCGTTGCGTGATCTGTACAGCATTGCATTTAATGTTTCACTCTTTTGTTAACTACCTCGAGCCTTGCTTTTCCTACTTTTACTGACTTTGCCTTTAATAGCTTCTAACGTTCCTTTTGTCAATCAGCATAGCCTGCCATCTTGTACTTGCTTCTGATCTGATCTTTGTAGATACAACGTTTGAATTAATCAGAGTCAAACAACTTGGTGCAGAGCATCTTCTTGTCTTCTGACTTTGAAGTGCTTCTAGCGTGATACCATAAGAACTTCAGTGCTTCTGCTTCTGATCTCAAGTTCTTCTGATGCTTCAATAGATCATGTTCTGATTCTGCTTGACCATCTTCTGATGTCTTGCGAGAGCATGTTCTGATGTTGCATACTGAACCTTCTGAGTCAGTGCTTCTTGCGCTGAATTGTGCATACTCATCATATATTTCCTGAAATGAAAAATGCATAGGATTAGAGTACCACATTGTCTTATACAAAATTCATATACACTGTTATCATCAAAACTAAGAATATTGATCAGAACAAATCTTGTTCTAACAGTTATCATTCCTTTGGTGAACAAATCTATTTTCTTAATTTGGACCGAAGTGGATTTTGGTAACTTGTCCCTCAAGAAAGTTTACTCCCTCAAATCGAAGATGAATCCTCAAACTCGTTGGGATAAGAAAATATGAAGTAAAAACATACCTCTATCAAGTTCAATGGTGGCTTAAAGGCTCATGTATGATAAGCTCCCCACATATAATAAATTCAAAAGAAGAGGATACAACCTTAGTTCCATTTGCAATATTTGCCTATGCAACAAAGACTCATCATTCCATGTTTTCTTTGACTGCCCCTTTGCCATAAACATTTGGACTTGGTTCTTCTAGGTAGCCAATATAAGGCTCTATTTCAACTCTATTGAAGATATATGGAAACTATGTGACAAAAAATTTAGACTCCACAATGCAAAATAGTGGTGCATGCCTCCCTAGTCAACATTCTGATTCAATTTAGAGGTGCGGAATTTTAGCTAGATTTCAAGGGTAGGCTACCAGAAGGAAGTAATTTGGCAACTCTCAATTGACAATTGGTTCAAATTAATAATAATGGCGCTTCATATATCATCACAACTGCTTACGGGGGCGTGTTTAGAATCCAATAGGCTGAATTCATTGGTGGATTTGCAAAAAAAAAAACTTAGGCTTAAATACTGCTTTATATGCTAAGTTTGCTTCAACAATAAAAGCAATTGAGATTGTTCACCTCATACAGTGGACCAATCTTTGGTTGAAGACGAATTCTTCTTTGGTAGTGTTAGCCTTTAACTTTTCATCTAGGATTCCTTGGTCGTTAAGGAACAAATAGTACGATTGTCTAACTTTGATTAGAAAGGTGAATCTTATGGTCGCTGATATTTAACAGGAAAACAATGTTTTTGAAGACTTATTAACATTGACCTAGGTATACATATAACAACACATTTTGGGAGGAAATGTCTTCTCCTGTTTGTAATAGTTAGAGGGTCAGACTTTGCCCACCCGTACCCCTGTTTATTTTTTAAAATTAATTTTTAAATATATTATTTCATTAATTTAATTTCCCTATATTGCTTTTATTTATATTATTATAACTTTTAATTTATATTATATTATTTTAGAGATAAATAACATATTTATTTTCTTATAATTTCTAATCTATCTATAATTTAGAATAATAATTTATTTAAAAAAAAAATAAAATATACTAAATTTTAAGATTAATTTATCATATCATGTTGTAATTCTAATAGTAAAATTTGACTACTATAATTTGAAAATAAGACTTTACATATTAAGAATCAAATAAATACTTTATTGTTTAGTTTTTTATTACATTTGTCTTCTATTTTTATTATATTATTTTTTTAAAGATTCGGTTCACACGCACGCACGCACATACATAATTAACTAGGAAAAATAAAAGTTAAATTATATGATAAAAATTCTCTACTTATTAAGATCTAACATGATCTTTTTAATTTTAAAAATATTTAATGAATTTTTATTCTATGAATGGGTTGATACTTATGATAGGTAAACATATCAATAAAACAGCTGATGATACCAAAACATATGGAATTATTCATTAAGCAGTATGAGGAATTATCTTTCTTTTATTCCATGGAAAAAATCATCTTCACTTTCTTCGCATTAACTTTCAAGTATACTATTTAATACTTTATGAACAAAAATAACAATAGGCTAAATAGAGTGTTGGAAAACGTGGAATACCATTTATGTTAAATATTCATTTTAATTCATTTTGCACATATAATGGACCACTTAAGAGATTCTCTTGGCTCTTAGAAAAACGTGGGCATACGCCTAATTCCATTGCTAATTAACAAGAGACTAATAACAAAAACATTTTGTAGTATTTAAATTATTTTATTCAACTAAAAAATCCAGCTTATAGTGGAAAAAATTAAATATTGACCAACCATTTTTTAAAACATTTAGTATTTAAAGTTTAATTGTTATAAATTATTATATTATGCATCACAATCATTAAAAAGTATAATTATATAAATAATTAAATATTTTTTAATAATTTTAATGATTGCAATTTACTAACAACATGAAACTTTTTATAGTATATAAATTAAATTATATTTATATATTAAATATTATAAGAATTTCTAGAAAAAAATATTGTAAGAATTTTAATTGAAAGAATATAAAATTTTATATATATATATATATATATATATATATATATATATATATATATATATATATATATATACGAAATTTTAATTGATATACACTTATTAATATAAAAATACACTTCAATTCATTTATCAAATTCTCTTTAAATATAAGCTATAATGTTCTTAGGCTTAGAATAGGTCAGACCAATTAACAGAGATTTATGACTTAATTTATAAAACTTTAAGTCAAATTAGATTTTTTTAAAAGTCTATTTTGTTAAAAATGATAGGCCTCATACTAATTTTTTTAAAGTATAAGAGACCGGTATATTTAAATAAATGTATAATTTTATTATTATAATTATATTAAATAAATATATAATTTTATTATTATAATTATTATTATATTGTATATCATACTTTAAATTAAAAATAAAAAAGTTTTAGTTATCTTAAAACATTTATAAAAATTTGCTGAACACACCTTATAAATAATGTCATAAGTTGTTTTTATAAGTTTTTCAAATAGTTTAACAAGACTCATCTTACTAAGTAAGCTCATGTCAGTTGATTCAAATAAACTTCTAGGATCATTGATCTTTTAGTTTTTAGTTTATATAAATATTAATTGAATATTTTATTTATATATATTCAAATAAAATATGTTTTTCAATAGGTTAATCATGCATTCGAAAAGGTCATACTAGGACCTAAAAATAAGTCTATAATAAACTACAAGTTAGATTTAGATTTTGACAAATAGGGCAAGCTTAGACTTCGCAAAGTCCAACTCGCCTTTTTTTTTCTTCTTTTCACAATGCCATTGTGCCATAAATTTATGGTATAAAAACTATGGTTTGTTTCTTCATTGCATTGCAACTAAAAATGAGACTCTAAGAGAGTGTTTAGTTTAAATTGTTCTATTAAATCATTTCAATTGATAGTTATACAAAGACGTCATACATGCGTGCGCGCCAGTGGCGGAGCCAGAAATTTTACGGAGCCTGGGCAAAAAAAATTTATACCTTGTTTTTACTAATTTTACATCCTGTTTATACTAATTTTATCCTTAATTTTGTCTAAAAATTTTACCCTTAATTTTGTCCAAAAATTTTACACCCTGCTTTTAGTAATTTTGCCCTTAATTTTGTATAAAAATTATTAATTTTGCCCCTAGTGCTGTCTAAAAAATCAACTATTAGGTGGGGAGTATACAACGAAAGGAGGGGTTGAGCCGGGGCGCGTGCCCGGGCTCGCTGGGCTATAGCTCCGCCCCTGGTGCACGCGCACGCGCGCGCATATATATATATATATATATATATATATATATATATATATATATATATATATATATATATATATATATATATATATATATATATATATATATATATATATATATATATATATATATATATATATATATATATATATATGAATTTGAATCCACCACATTCTATTTGTTTATTTTTATAAATTGAATTCTAACCATTAAAATACATGAAAAAAATACTTAATTTTAATTGTCATCAATATTTTAAAACAAACAAAAAAAGAAATACTTGTATGAAAATGATTCTTAAGTCTATTTTTTTTAGAAATAATTAATAAAGAGAAAAAAATTTAAATTTATTTAAAATTTAATTTCTTTTTTAAATAGAATCCTACAATGATTGTCGTAATGAGCAAAAAGAATTTTTCATTTTTATTTTTTTAATTAACAAAAATAGTATTAATTAATTATGTGGTAAATGTTTTGAAACAAACAAAATAGAAATGGTCCTCATGGATTCCATCACATGATCACTGTGTCTAGTATTAATTAGGCCATTAAATCTTTCTGGAAAACGAAAACGAAAAAGTCTTGCATGGGCACGCACTTTGGACACAAAATTTGGGCACACTCCTAAAAAAATAAATTAAACTATAATATTATTTGTTTATTTTTAATTTGAATGTCCAAATGATGATTTGTTGGGTTGTGACCAGGCAAGTATTTCTCCTTGAAAAACAAGAAATATATTTATGAGAAAAGGGGATGTGCACTGACAGTGTAAATTAGTTTTACACTGTCAACCAATGACAACCATGTATTTTACCAAGTCAGCTTTTAAATTTTAAAATATTGAAATGATTTGGCACTTTAAAATAATTTGATTGGACGTCTGTGTAATACTTCTTTACACTGACAGTGCACTATCATTAAACTCTATATTTATTATACAAATATTATTTTAATTTCAAATTCAAGTGCATTTCAAACTTTTAAAACTTAAGTGGGAGAAATTTTTGTTTTCTAATCCCAAATTATTTTATTATGTTTTGAGACATTTTTTAATGGCTTAAAAAAGTTGAAATGAATAAAAATTTACTTGACAGCTAAATCATTTAAAAAATTATTAAGAAAAAAAGTTATATGACAACGCTACATCATATTTTTTACAAACCAATTTTATTGAGGATTTAAAGTGAATAAATCTTCAGAGTAAAAGGATAGGAGAATCTGTATTTATTTTACAATGTCATTTTCAAAACTCAAAATGATATTAGAAAAATTTAATATAAATCATTTTCTTAATAAAATAATTGAAATATTGATATGATATTTCTGTTAAGTAAAATTATGATGTCCTTCTTGTCATCTCCAGCACATCTTGTATTGAATGATATGCTACAATAATTTTATTTCAAATATAAAATTTAATAGTAATTAAAAAAATGCTTATAAAAAAATAATTAAAAATAACATTATGATATGCTACTATAATTTAATAGTAATGATTTTATTTCAAATATACCACTTCTCATGCTAAAATATTTGATTTAATTATCTAAATTCTTCTTTTTGGTGCTGATTCAATTATATATATATATATATATATATATATATATATATATATATATATATATATATGTATATATATATATATATGTATATGTATATATATATATGTATATGTATATATATATATGTATATGTATATATATATATGTATATGTATATATATATATATATATGTATATATATATATAGGGGACGACTCAAGTGAGAACACTTGGTTATTATGAGAAATGAGAACAATGAATCACAACCATTAGATTTAGATTTGTTGATTTTAATGGACATGATTTGTTTCTCTTTCTATGTTGATTTAAAATAAATAATAAGAATCATAGAAAGAGAAACAAATCATGTCCATTTAAATCAACAAATCTAAATCTAATGGTTGTGATTCATTGTTCTCATTTCTCATAATAACCAAGTGTTCTCACTTGAGTCGTCCCCTATATATATATATATATATATATATATATATATATATATATATATATATATATATATATATATATATATATATATATATATATATATATATATATATATATATATATATATATATATATATATATATATATATATATATATATATATATATATATATATATATATATATATATATATATATATATATATATATATGGAACAACACCAAAGTATTAAAGTTTAGTTTGACATTAAATCTCAACTGTTAATAAAACTTAATCAAACAGTTATATAAATAACCTATAAAATAGGAGAAAAATAGGCTCTATATTTTTTTAATCATTTTATTTTATTTAGTATCACCGTTTGATCAATTCCGGTTGAAATTTAATATCAAATTAAACTTTAACACCTTAGTGTCATTTGATCCTATACCATATATATAATTGTATTATAAATTATAAATATTAATAATTTTTTATAAGTTTTAATAGATTTTTAATCTATTTAAATTTGCTTGTTTTTTTATTTATTTTTAAAAATAATTCATGAATGTTAAAATATTTTTATTTGAATTCTTACAAATTTAATTTTAAATATTAAAATTAAATAAAATTAAATATTTAAAGACTTAAAATAAATTTAACGTGAAAAAAAAACTATTAAAGCCTTATATAAGAAAATAAAAGTAAGTATATTAATAGTTGCACTTATCTAATTCAAATAACCAATGTTTTAAAAACGAAACCGGAGAAATAATCGTTAAAATATGCGGGTCATGGTTCAATCGGTTCAACCGTAGTTAAACAGTATATTAAATTTAAACTAAAAAATTAAATAAATAAATTATTAAATATCTTAATAAAATTAATTTATCTCATAATTTATAAAATAAAATTCTCAAATAAATACGATACTGATAAACAAGCTTACAAAATAAGAAGAATGCAATGTAAGACCCAATAAAAAATCATAAAAGTAGTTAATGACCAATATGTATATATTTGTCCTAATTGCTTAATTCAAATTCATAAATTTTTCATCAGGATAATTTTTTACATCTCTTTAAAGACCAACATCAGTTATCTTGTGTCCATAAACATTACATTATTTCTTCTCTTTCTATTACAATTACCTTGTATCTTTCAATTTTATTCTTTATTTTCCATCTATAAAATTTTAAATGTTTGCTATAATTAATTTTTTAGATTTAAATAAAGAAATAAAATGAAGTAAAACATAAATAAAAAAGTTTCACAGAAATAAATTGATTAGATATATTTTTTTAAATATCATCTTAGGTATTTTCTTATTTAATATAAATTTTGTGGATATTAAAATTTAAAATTATTTTGAATAATTTTTTTATAAAAATCAGTTTTTAAATATATATTTTTTTAAAAAAAAATTGACTTGACTACGCTTTAAATTTTAATAATTTTTATTTAAGTTACTAGAGCAGATTTCAAATTAATTTTTTATTTAAAAAAATTGACTTGACTACGTTTTAAAAAAATATTACATAAATATAACTAATATAGACTTGTTAATTAGTATAAAAATACACGTTAATTCATTTACCTAATTCTCTTAAAATATAAGTGTAACGTTCTTTGGCTGCGGCCACACCAATATCTCCGCTAGGTTCGTGCTAGCTACTGTTAACTGATTTTTTTGATTTTTTTTTCGCAGCTTCATTGTTCTATGAATTTATGGTATAATTTGTTTTTAATTTGTTTTTTCATATCATTGCATTGAATTGCATGTTAAAGACATTGATTTTGTAGTATTTGTTTTTTGAACGTGTGAAACTAGTACACTATAATTTTTGTGATGATGATGATTATTTTTGTGGATGAATGCAGAGATGGAGAGCTTGAGAACACCTTTCAAGGGTATTGTAGATGATTTTAAGGGAAGAGCATTGCACTATAAAGATGATTGGGTTTCTGGTTTCACTTCAGGAACTGGGTTAGTTTCTTTACATGCATGTGATTGTGGTTTAAATTACTGATAAAATGCCGCTGCGAATTCAGGGTGTACTATATGGATGCTGTCGATGCGGTTGCAATTACAGTTGCAGACAACAGTTTAGAACTATGCGTATGAGTAGATTTGTTTGTATTAGTAATAATTATTATATAATATGATGATATGATATGACAGGATATTGGCACCAACTACGTATATTTTCTTTGCTTCTGCTTTACCTGTTATTGCTTTCGGCGCGCAGCTCAGTAGAGACACAGGTTGGTTCGTTGGTTGGTTCATTGTCGTTTTGATTCTTTTTCTTGATTATTATGTACGATTGTATTATATGGTGAATAATCACTTTGATTATGCTCTTGAAGTGTCACCTATGCACATTTTTTGGTAATAGGATTGAATAATTTCTTGTTTGTATGTAGATGGAAGCTTGAGTGTTGTAGAAACATTGGCTTCTACTGCAATTTGTGGAATCATACACTCCATTTTTGGTGGGCAACCTCTACTAGTTCTAGGAGTTGCAGAACCCACTATTCTTATGTACACATATTTGTACAATTATGCCAAAAATACGGAGGGCTTGGGACGAGAACTCTATTTGGCTTGGGTAGGATGGTAAGAAAAACAATTTCTCCTGTTTGGCTTAAGTAAAAGTTATATTCCTATAACAGATATAAAAAAGTCAAAGTATATTCTTATGATTAGTTTTATGTTGTTTTCACCGGTTGTTTTTACAAGCTCTCGTGCGTGCTTATAGTTATACTAGTAGATAAGTTCAAATATGTCAATTCAAACAGATGAAAAGTTCGTGATGTAACATTGACCGATAGATGTTCATAATATTTCAGGGTTTGTGTATGGAGTGCTCTACTGCTATTTCTTTTAGCAATATTCAATGCTGGCAATATCATCAATAGATTTACAAGGATTGCTGGTGAGGTTTTTGGCATGTTGATTACAGTCTTATTCATTCAAGAGGCTATCAAGGTTAGTTAGATATCAATTATCAAATGAAAATTGAATTTGGCATAACAAATGGGAAAAAGACTTTGATGCAAGTTATTATTGTGTTTTATGTTTAGGGAATGGTAACTGAGTTTCAAGTTCCTAAAGAAGAGAATCCAACATTGGATAAGTTCCAATTTCATTGGTTGTATGCAAATGGATTGCTTGGTGTTATATTCACTTTTGGCCTTCTCTATACTTCTTTAAAAAGCAGAAGAGCAAGGTCGTGGTTATACGGAACAGGTTTGTCGAGTAAATTACGGCTAAATAGTATCAAACAGGTTTGTTCGAGTTTAGAATCTAACTGTGTTTGTTTATTGAGCAGAAACATTAAGAGGTTTCATTGCAGACTACGGAGTTCCTTTCATGGTAGTGGTGTGGACAGCATTATCATTCGCAGTAGTATCAAGTAAAGTACCTTCTGGTGTTCCAAGAAGACTCGTCGCACCTTTGGCTTGGGAATCTACGTCGTTACATCATTGGACTGTAATCAAAGTAAAACCATCTTGCATGAAATCAATTACAGCATTTCTTGATTTAGTAGTTTTGGAATTTAATGACATAATTTCTACTGTAGGATATGGGCAAGGTTTCTCCAACACACATTTTTCAAGCTTTTATTCCTGCCATAATGATAGCAGGGCTTTACTTCTTTGACCATAGTGTTGCATCCCAATTGGCACAACAAAAGGAATTCAATCTCAGGAAACCTTCTGCATATCACTATGACATATTGTTGCTAGGATTCATGGTATATTTTGTACAGAGTTGTTTAATTGCCACTCCTTTACGTCGGGGTCTAGAGTAGGTGGTTGGTGTAAAGGGTGTGTGAGTGTTGTAAAGTGTAGGTTACAGAGTTCGGTTCCAAATAATAATAAAAATTGCTACTTACGTTAATGATCCGAACAGAACTAAGGCTTTTTTTTTGAATCAAACTTTCAGACTTTGCTTTGTGGACTTATTGGCTTGCCTCCTTCAAATGGAGTTCTGCCTCAATCCCCTATGCATACTAAGAGTCTGTCTGTTCTCAAGAAACAGGTGAGTGAATGAGCATTGGAATTTGTAGAATAAGTATCATGATTGAATTTTATGCTAAATATGGTGATTTGTTGATCTTTGAATGGTAGTTGATCCGAAGAAAGATGGTTAAAAGTGCCAAGGAAAGCATAAGGCAGGAAGCTAGCAACTCTGAAATATATGGGAAAATGCAAGCAGTGTTTATAGAAATGGATAATAACCCTAATGTAAGCATAAGCCTTTGATCATCTTACCTTTGGTAATAAAACTATTTGATTGTTTTATACCTTTGTTATTATTAGTTCACATTATATCTTGATCTTGTTCCCATCCTTATAAAACTCTTGCTCCGAACGTGCTGACACAGACACCAGACACAACACACAACACAAATAACAACTAAATTACTAATTGTTCCTGAGCTTGATTGTTTGCAGAAACAGTCGGTGGTAAAAGAACTAGAGGATTTGAAAGAGGTTGTCCTAAATGGCAAAGATAAAGGAGAGAACAATAAAAGCACATTTGATCCTGAGAAACACATTGATACATATTTGCCTGTAAGAGTAAAGGAGCAAAGAGTGAGCAACCTTTTACAGTCACTCTTTGTAGGAGCAGCAGTGTTTGCTATACCTGCCATAAAAATGATACCAACTTCAGTTTTATGGGGATACTTTGCATACATGGCTATTGATAGTCTTCCAGGGAATCAATTCTGGGAAAGGATACTACTTCTTTTTGTAAGACCTAGTAGATGGTACAAGTAAGTGAAGCTACTTCGATTTCACCATTTTAACATAATCATGAAACTTCTATACTTCATGTTTAATGAATTACCAATACATACACGACATTGACACATCGACACTGATAATGTCGGACACAGACAATCTTCAATTTGAAGTGTTCGTTATCATTGAATTATGTTTCTAAAGCCTACCTATCCTTGCAGGTTATTGGAAGGTGATCATGCTTCATTTGTTGAGTCGGTGCCTTTCAAAAATATAGTCTTGTTTACACTCATCCAATGTCTGTATTTCTTAATTTGTTTTGGAGTGACATGGATTCCAATTGCTGGAATGTTGTTTCCTCTGCCATTTTTTTTGTTGATCATATTGAGACAACATATACTCCCCAAGTTCTTCAGTCCAAACCATCTTATGGAACTAGATGCAGCTGAATATGAAGAAATTCCTGGTGCTCCAAAACTAAGTCTCAGTTTATCCTTAAAGGTATACTAAGCTCTATGATGTTTGTTTTGGATTTAAATTGTCTGCAGTCGCAGTTTCACGCAGCAATCACATCGGTGACAGTTGAATCAATATATGGCAGTGTAAATTTTAAAATCCATCTGCTTTCTACTCAGTCAGATCTCAATTTATCGGATACCAATAGGATGACTACACGAATGCGTTCCACACAGTCAACGCATTGGTCGTTGGGTTGAGATAAGACAGTTCAGTTTTGAAGCTCGATATTTTAGAGTTAAAAATCAAAATTTGTTTTCTGCACTGTCTGATCTCGACAAAACGACTACTAATATCCTGACTACATGAATGCGTGGGATTGTGACAACAGTCAAACCAAACAAAATATTTTTCGATATTGCTTTTCGTCTCAATTATGTTTTACACACTAATCTAGAATATTAAAGAGGTTCTTAACTTTGTCACAGGAGGCTGAATCACCTAAAGTTGGATCAACAGACATAGATAGTGCTGAAATATTAGACGAGTTAACCACTAACAGAGGCGAGTTGAAGGTCAAAACTACTAGCTTTATTGAGGAAAGAAATCAACAGGTAACCAACCACAATGCAACTGTTTCTTATTTGTATGAATTGAAATTTAATGCCTGTGTTCTTTCTCTCAAAAAAAATGTTTCTCATTTTTTCTTATTGATGAGTGTTTGCAGGTTCATCCTCATGAAATTGATTCACAATCACATGTTGATGAGGAAAGGTGATGAATGAGACTTATACATATAAAGTTTTGCAATATAAATTTTCTATCTGGTGTTGATCAAATTTGTTAGTAACATTGGAAGTTGAATAGTAAAAAGCTAGTATTCTAGTTTGAATTCAAATTCTAGTTACATGTATATTCCCTATGCCATGCCTCCACACATTTTTGTTGTCAAATCTAATTTTTCCTACAATTTTTTGCATTAACAAATTTTTGTTATAATTTTACCAAAACTTAGTTTTTGTAAAATGAGATTTAATCAAACACGATTACACAAAATTTAAACCAAACAACTCATAAAATGTATCAGGAAATGATAATTTTATATAAATAAATTTATAAATACAAACATGTTAAAATAATCTCAAGCTAGTTATTGCTTGAGATATTATGTTTTTTACAAACATTTTGTTGGAAAATATGTTATTGCTTTAGAAAAACAGCAAATTAATGATATTTTCTTGTAATGTTCTACATAAGGTCAAAAGCCCAATTTGTAGACTATTAGGTCATTTTTTATATTCATTTACTTTTAATTTTTTTTAATTTATATGTTTTAATAATAAACTTAAAACAAAAAAAACAAAAAAACTAACACCTACCCGCTTCTCTAAATAATTTCATTATTATTAACTAACCTCCATTACTTTAATAAAAAGAAAAAAAAAAACTAACCCTCGTTATTTTTTCTCTTTATTTTCATGTTTTTCACATTATCACTTCTTTTTTATTTTTAAAAAAAAGGTCACTTCTCATTACTTACAAAAAAATTTTAAAAATTAATTTAAAATATAATCATCAAATTAATTTTATAAAAAATAACTTTCTTTTTATTCAGACATCAAAACCAATAAAAATGCACCAAAAGTTAAAATAAAAGAAAACTTCAATCTCATATCAATTATGAAGGGAATTTTCATTTGTTATAATTTAACTTTTTTATATATGATTATAACAATGAATAGCTTGGACTCTGTATTTGTTGGGGCTATCAATTCGAGGATCAATACAAGGGAGTATTTTTTATTGGGATTTTTTCTTTTTAGTATCACACATTTGTGAGAGAAACACCACATATTCACCTAAAATGTTAAGGTGATAGATGTGTGGGTTCTCCCACTTATAAATGTTCAACCTAAGTTTGTCTGATTAATGTACTTTGAACCTAAGTTCCTTTATACATATATACACGATAACTATGACTGGTCTAATCCCTTGCATCTCATAGAGTATCTCACAAATTTTCTAAATTTGTGAGGGGTGCTAATACCTCCCCTTGCATAACCGAATCCCAAATTGACTAGGAAATTTGTGAGATGAACCTAAGTTTGTTTGATTAATATATTTTTAATGGAAGACAAGCATCGGGCCACAAGCTAAGTACGACCAGCAACCCAAATACTTGGGAATTAGAGAGACAACTACGTCAAACCAACTCATTTTCATTCCAATTTTATTATGAAAATATTTTAAAAAGACAAATTGACGTTGGATCAAGTGTTTGATTATGAAATCATTTGAATGAACAGTGAAAAGGTACTCGACGTTGGATCAAGCACTTGCGATGCGTTTGTCTGAATTTGAATCGGGAAAGAGCATGACCATGGACAAATAAAATGAACAAGACAAACTAAAATGCAAATAAATCAATCGAAAACAAACAAAATAAGACAGAATAAAAGAACATGGTGCAAGTTGTTTGACTAATTTGATAAAACCGAATTAACCAATTAAAATAACTTCAATCAATTAAATCAGGTCGAATTGAGAAAGCCAATTGAAATAACTTGAATCAATTAATTAAGTTAATAAACGATTAATGAATTTAACCAATTAAAAATAACTTTAATCACACTTGATTTTTTTTCTCAACACTTTTTCTCAAGTGTGAGTCTATCCACAATGCTCCCCCTAAAGCAGAAGCTCTATCATCACAGACACTTGTACCGCCATTGACACTCTTCAACAGGACACTCTACCCATGACCATGTGGAGATACTTTCGATGCAAGTAAAACCTTAAGGTGATAAGTGTATGGATTCTCCCACTTATAAATACTCAAGTATCCACTTTTTTAGTCAATGTGGGACTTCTCCGCACTTTATTTTTCAAAGTTCTTAACTCACACTTGCTTTTTTTCTCAACAGTACTGATGTACAATGACATGGAAAATAGGTATAAATCCTTAAAAATTACATGACATTGAATAGGATATTGATGGATAAATTTTTTGAGAAGGAAAAAATAGGGGAATCTTCATATGGCATAGATAAATTCAAACTTTTTTATAGGAGTTTTTTTAAAACTCTCCTATATAGTAGGGGGCAAAATATATATTAACCCATATTTATAAAAGTATGTGTGCGCAAAATAAGAAAAATATTAACTCGTGATCAATTACTTTTATTATTGAACATTAATTAAGCATCTGAAATATATAAAAAAAATACTCGTTTTTAGGCAAAATCTTTAATTGCTAGCTTCTTTATTTTCACGTTAATTGAGTGGGATATGAAAATATTATTGTAAACACAATTCAAAATATTCACCAAGAGTTTTTCAAAAGTTAAGTTAAGAAAAAATTAAAAAGCTTTGTTCATGACCTCATCGTTGGATGATAAATTTATTAGAATTTAAAATCACTTGGTTGGTGAAAATGGAGGGTTTGAATTGTGGAGAATGAGAGAGAGAAAGAAAGGGAGAGAGAGAGAGAGAGAGAGAGAGAGAGAGAGAGAGAGAGAGAGAGAGAGAGAGAGATAATGAATTAGAGAGAGAATATAATTGAAATCAACAAGGTATTTAAACAATTACAAGTGGATTGGGACACAACTTGGGTTGGCGCCCATAAGAATACCTAGAAACATATATAGGAATGCTATATATCTTGCAAGATAAGAAAATTAAGGCAGCCTGAAGAAAATCTTCCTTCAAATTAATTCCAAAAATCTTTCTCTTATTTAAGTTCACACAAAGCCCCAAAGTCATTTCAAAACTCCTTAAAATTGCTTCCAAGCTCCATAAATTATTCTAGGATCTATCACAAACAAACATCATGTCATCCGCAGATTGAAGTAACTCAAAATAAAAACTCTCTTTCACTTTGAATCCTTAAAATTCACCAAAAACTGAGGCATTTTGAACTAAACCTACTAAACCTCCAAGACCATAAGAAAAATAAATGGAGACATAAGGTCCCCTTGTAACAATCCCCTCCACACCTGAAAGTCCCTAGTTGTGCTTCCATTTAGCAACACGGTCATAAAGCGATTGAAAATCAATGTGCTCGTCCAATCTAACCACTTGATACAAGCTACCAAAAAAAAAGGGTCTAAATTGATCCAATCTTTAAGGATTATCACATTTAGGAATTAGAGCTAGAAATGATGTTGTAACAGCTTTAGGAACCTTTGAATTACAATAAAATTCATTGACAAACCTCACTACAACATCTTTCAAGATCTCCTAACAATATTTAAATAATCATAAGTATTATCCATCTGGACCTGGACTCTTGGTTTCTATCTCCATGTCTAATAACATATTATATTTCTTCAACCAAGAAATGAGCTTCGAGGTAAAGCTCTATCTTTTAAACTCAACTGCTAGAAATTAACACCATCCAATAGAGGCCTCTTGCAAATAGGTTCCTTGCACCTACTTTCAAAGTGATTTTTGGTTTATAACTTAACCTCATCTACTCTTAATAATCTTCCCCTGGCAATATTGAGGTTGACTATACCATTCCTTCTAAAACTTGTCTTTATGAACTTATAGAAAAACTTTGAATTTTAATCCCCTTTTTTGACCCATTTGTGCCTAGATTTTGCGACTTGATAATTCGTAACACTTATAACCTCTAGGATTAGACGGATATCCTAAACAGACACATGGTATCGATCGAGGTTGGAGTTTATTCCTAATGGTGGAAGGAGTTAAGGGATAACAAAGACACCTAAAAACTCACATGTGTGATTAAGACAAGTCTTTTTGGATAGAGAATTTTGGTGGGTAATTGGAGATTGAGTTTCTTATTTGGAAGTATGTTGTGTAGGTAAATGGTCATTTGAAGAGCATGATTCCAAAAAATCTGGTCGACTTGAAGCATGGGCAAGGAGGGTTCAGATTAAGTAATTGAATGTACGAATTTTTCTTTTAGATTTTCCATTTTGAGGGGAGGTGTGAGGACAAGAAGATTTAATGGACATTCCATTTAGTTCACAAATCTTATAAAAGAGAACATTATCATATTCTTTTCCATTATCACATTGAAAACATTTTATTTCAAATTCAAATTATGTTTTAATGTGAGCACAACATTGTAAAAAAATGAAATGTACTTGTGATTTGTTTGGGATTTGAAAAGTCCATAAATAAGAAGTAAAATTATCAAGAAAAAACCATAGTAATGATTCCCTTCAGAGCTTAATATCGGAGAAGTCCAAAGATCACTATGGACGATGTCAAAACGCATACAAGTAAATGATAAAGAATTATAAAAAGGAATTTAATTTGTTTCCCAAGTAGACAAGAGTGACAAAAGAAATCATTTCAAAACTTAGTACATAGCAGAAGTTTGTTTTGATAAAGGGAATTTAAAATAGGAGCTCCTGGATGTCCTAAACGACTATGCCATAACTCGGTAGATGAAGCGGAAAAATAGATGATGGTGACGTTGTTGTGTTTTGTCTTGTGGAAATGGTGTAAAAGTCACCAGAACTGTTACATCTCATTAAAAGTGTTCCTGTTTGAAAATCCTTTACAAAAAAAACTGAAAGGGTCAAATTCAACAGATACATCATTATTAATTGTAAATTTTTTTACAGAAGCAAGATTTTTAATAAGTTCCGGTGCATGTAAAACATTGTTTATGTTTAAGGAATTGGGTAAAGATGCCTGACCACAACCTATAACAGGAATATGATGACTATTTCCAACAGTAATATTATTACTCCTATTAAAATAAGGCGTGAGGTTACCTCTATTGCATGTCTTATGAGAATTTTCTCTGCTATACATATACCACTAATCTTCTGGAGGAGAGGTAGAAAAAGTGTGCATAGCAGCCTGAATGCCTGTCGGAGCACATACTATTGTGGTGCTTGTTTACCGATGGAAGTCGATGGAGCGTTGGTTATATGGACTTGTTGAGGCCTAGGGTCAAGTATGCCTAATTGTTTCTATGAAGCACCTGTTATCGTATAGGGGCATGGCGGAGTTTCCCATGGTTGCCATGGATATGCCCAAGACTTATGCTTATAGGAAGATGAAAACCACTGCTGCTGTTGCAGTTGAGAGCGGCCTCCACCTCGACCATTGTGTCTTCCTGTGCCACGATCACCACAACCATTGTTTTAACCACCGCTGAGGATGAAGCATCATCTTGAGAGGATAGGAAAATAGAGTTCTAAACCAAACTCATTTACTTCTTAGACTTGGTTGTTTCCTCTAGGAAGATCATGGAACAAACTTTGTAAATGGGGGAAGAGAATCTCCATGATGAATCTGTGATTCGACAGTGGTGTACGCATTAGCAAGGCTAGAGAATAGTTGAAGCACAAACGTTCCATTTGATACATTAGCCCTAATATTAGAGAGTTAATTAGATAGTAATTTTAGATGATGATGACAGTAGGTAGAGGCATCAAAAAATTATTTCATGCTAGCATTCGAAAATTCTTGCTCTAGGTAGAGAGCTCTAGAATTTTTTCGTTGTCATAAAAGATATTGAACAAATGATTCCATGCTTGTTTTGTGGTTGAATCACGCTCGATAATGGTGTGAAAAAGATCATATGATATAGTATCGTAAATCCATTAAAGGACAACAATATCTAGACGTTGCCAGAGGTGAGGGTCCTTGGTTTTGAGGTCTTGAAAGGATGAAGGTTCGGTCGGAATAATGTGATCAATAAATTGATGAACTCGAGCATGAATTTTGAAGAGTTCATACCATGTGTTATACTGGCCCTTTTTCGAAACTCAAGGTAATTTTAATAAAATTTGTGATGTTTGAGATGGTGAAATCGGGGTGGATAGAAGATGGTGTTATTGCGAAGGTGGCAGACTGAGGAAAGTGCCACGGCGCGAAAAATAATTGAGCGTAAAGAATGCTCAAAATATAACAAAGTCGCCACTGAAGTTTATTTATTCCAAAAGGAAAGGGAAAATATCGATAAAACCCTTAAAAGAACGACAATATGATCGTCGCAACCAAATTAGGATTCGGGAGTCGGTTATGCGAGGGGGATGTATTAGCACCTCTCACATCCGTTATACTCAACGAGACCCATTTAGTTAGTTTCTCGAAAGAATGTTAGCGTATGTTACTTTGGATTTTCTACTTATTGCATATTATTTACGAGAGAAAGAAAACGTGAAATATTTGGGTTTTTATTAATGTGCCTGACGAAACGTTGAATCTCACGCCTACATATTCCCATGTGCGATAGGAAACTCAAGGCTATGTACTTTTGGGTAGTGATCAGTGGTTTTCACACATATATTTACAGTTGTTTTTAGTTGTTTTTGAAGTATTTTATTTTATGTTTTATTTCATTATTCGTCATTTTATGCTTTAGTTGTGTGTTTAAGTGTTTGTAGACTCAGATGAATGAAGTGGAGAAAATCAGTGCGAAAAGTGAAGAAACTGATGAAAAAGCATATGGCCTGGCTAGACGCGTCCCCACACGCGTGTGGAGCTTATAAAAGTACATTCTGCTGGTAAAACGCGTCCCCACACGCGTGTGGGAGTGAAAGATGATGTCTGCTGAGCAAATGCGTCCCATGACCTGCAAAGAGCCAGAAAAGCACATCTCTGCCCAGACGCGTTCCAAATCACCAGAAGTGTGCCCACACGCGTCCCTGAAGCCAGAATTGCAAAGGAAATGCCTCCCCTGCCAGGACGCGTCCCATAACGCGTGTCACAGCACCAAACGCGTTCCCACACGCGTGTGCACGTGAAAATTTGGGGGAGGTTTTACTCTTTGCATTTTAATTTATATTGCTGCTATAATATGTGTATTACCTACAAAACATACTTTTTCCAAATTTTGACCGAAATTTTTGTTTTGAAGTGTTTTGATCTTAAAGAGCGATCGGGAATAGTATATAGAGATGAAGGGAGGATTGTTTGAGGACAGGAAGTTCGGAATAATGTGACAAGAAGAGGTTTGTTTAAACACCCTTGGTTCCCTAAATGAAATACGAGTCTAACGTGTAGATTTGCACCATAGTACTTGTCTCATGAGTGTAAGTATCAGATATGCCTAAGAGGGGGGGGGGGTGAATTAGGTTTTCAAAAATTAATCGGTTTTATGAGAATGTCTTTACTAACTTTTTGGTTAAGTGTTTGAAGGCTTTTGATGGTTTTTATCTTTTTCTTGGTAATGGTGATGAAAGCGATAAAAGCGGAAAGATAAAGAACACAACGATATATACTGGTTCCCCTCACAATCCGAGAGTACTCCAGTCCCCTTTCAAACACGAAAGAGATTTCACTATAGTTAGAATGATTGTACAAGCCTATGCCTACTATCTAACCTATAGGGTGATCAAAGGTTCTTAACACCTTTAAGATCAATCAACACTAATGTGGATGAAGAACAATCCTCTTCAAACACACCACTTACTTCCAACAATCCTGGATAGTAAGGAAACAATATTCTTTGAATTTTTACAAGAGTTTTTGGATGAAGTTTGTATAGCAATATCAATCTTGGATTGATCTTCTTCTTCAAATAAACAATTCTCAAAATGAATATAAGTGTTTACAATGTATGCATGAAACTTTGAATGAATTTTCAATGAAAATGTGTATAGAAAGTTTCACTTGAAAATAAGTATTTGATGAACACTTGGTGTTGAAGCGGTAAAGCGGCAAGCAACAAAAGATTTGGAAATATTTATCCGAGAATTATCGTGTCCACGGAGATTGGTTGAGAAAAACTGCCGTTCGACTATCTCGCGTTCTAAGTTTCATGATTTGGGTGCGGGAAAAGTAAATAAAAGCAGATAAACATTCTCAATAGTCTAAGAGAAAGAGTTATGGAATTGTATTTCGTTCTACCCGTCTAATACTTAAATCCAAAGATCTATCGCTCGACACTCACAATACGCATCAACATCACTGGGTACAATCGAGACTCCACATCGGTGCCCATGTCTGCAACACCGACGAAAGCTCAACCACACTATTCACATCAGCAATTTCTCCACCGACACAAACAACACGGAGGCATTAAACTCGATACCCACTATGATTGTTAGCCCTAAATCCATGTCTGCAATCCAAAAACTAACAGTTATCATTCCTAATCAAGATCTATGATGCCCATGTCTGCAACACCACAAATCCAGAGCATTTAAGCAAAAAGATCAAGAACAACAACAATGATGATTTGTAAAGCAAATATATAAACGATCCCAAGATCCACAAATATACATACAATAAGAGTAGAAATATACATACAACACCCACCATTGGAATGAAACAAAGGGAAGAGAAAAGATGAACCGGAAAGATCTCATCGGTACAATAGAATCGAGACAGATCCATGATCAATCCACATGGTGTAGCATCCAATGGTGTTTCCTCAAGCTCTAAACTACCAAAAATGGATCAGAGCTCAACTTGTCAAGAAGAGATGATAAAAAACCTAAAAAATCTGATTTTACAACATATATACAAAAACTAAAGTCGCAGACCGCGCTAAGCACGTCTACCGCGCTAAGCGGGCTGTTTTTTATTGGTCTTAAACCGCCAGACCGCGCTAAGCGCCAAAAAACCGCGCTAAGCGCCAAACTTTCTGCCAAACGTGTCAAAAATGCTCCCAGACCACGCTTAGCGCGGTCAAGCCCGCTTAGCCCGCTCAACAGAAAAATGAAATCTTATTTTGGCCATATCTTGAGAACCGTAACTCCGATTTGCGCCCGGTTTGAAGCGTTGGAAAGCTTATTCCATGCTCCATCT
Source organism: Vicia villosa (assembly GCF_029867415.1). NCBI lineage: Eukaryota > Viridiplantae > Streptophyta > Magnoliopsida > Fabales > Fabaceae > Vicia > Vicia villosa. Next base: position 1,071,283 of record NW_026705050.1, read on the forward strand.
AAAAATAAATAAATATCAATGAAACTGCTTATTATTCTCATATTTGTTTTGAGCGTTATCCGTCGATGAATTGGTAAAATCCCGTGCTCGCCGTCGTGTCTTCAACACTATATTCCTCAAAGCTTCGAACACGCATAAATACCTACAAAAAGACAACAAAACTATCAAATGGTATATATTTACACGAAAACATAACAAAACACAAACGATACAAATATACACAAAAATAGGGAATTATTCAAACGATATTAACAAAAAGTATCGATAAGTGCCACTATTTACAAACACAAAATAACTACATTTTGACACTTAACAACTCTCCCCAACTTGAATTTGTTTGTCCTCAAACAAGGTCAAATACTCAAATCGCAAGAGTAAAAATCCAAAGAATCAAGAGGCAACAAAGTTTAGAAAAACGAAACAATTGTATAGTTCAAACAAAAAACGTACCAACAAAGTAAATACTTACCACAATCCTACAACGAAAACATGAAAACGAAACGAATCCTAAGTACAAAAATCATACAAAACATTCTAAAACAAAACAAGCTCAATCACGAATCACGCCTAGAAAAATTTCATCGGTGGATGAAAAAAAACCGAAAGGTGAGGACTTTGACACACACCCGACAAACTTGCAAACAAAAGACAAAATTATGTGTTCATCCAAAAATAGTATCGAAAATGCAATGGCACGAACCACAAGGGCTTTAAAGGTAGTAATGTGGCTTGGTTAACAAACAAGTGATAAGTCCTAAAGCTAATCGAAACAAAAACTTGCCTAAACCTAAGGGAGTAATTACTTCCACAAAGTTTAAAACAATACAATTCCAATCCAACTTTCTTCTTCATCGTACGTTTCATACCAAACACAATACTTATTAGCACACTCTTATTCTAAACTCTTTTTTTTCTTTTCTTTTTCAAACTTTTCTATTTTGTCTTTCTTTTTCTTTTCTTTCTTTTTCACATTTTTTTTCTTTTTCTTTTCTTTTCACAACCATATACCAACCACATCATAAAGAGGCAAACATACTCTCCCCAACTTGAATCCAACCACAATATAAATTGAATACTCCCTACTTTCTAAGGCAATGTAAAAATTCAAACTATAAATCATAGTTGAGGGTTCAAGAAACAAAGAATCAACATCCAAACATAATTGAAAACCAAACGCTCATAGACAAGCATTAAGCAAAAACAATATGGATATTGTCAAAAAGGCTCAAAGGGGGTTACTAATGCTCACACACTCACAAGATGAATTGATATTTAGCTATGGTAGTTGTGCTCAAAATCAAACAAGTGCCTTGATCACTTTCGTGCATTCACAAAATCAATACAGAAGAAAGATTAAATATAATAGTATCCAGTTAAAACAAGAAATGTTGGTCACTCACATATATACACAATGGAAAACCACCTCACATTTATGGTAAAAAGGGGAAACTAATGTGATTCAAGTCATGAGCAAGTTATGCAAAAAGAATGAATAATATGAAAATTATACAAATGAAAAGTCTCCTAAACATGTTATGCTATAGAAAGCGATAAATGAGTACCTTGCTATGTACAAATTCGAACAATCATTACCGCACAATTGGCATGTTGAATCAATCAAAATTAAAGAATTACCAAATGCGACTTCAAGTAATCGAGCCAAAATTTGAGTCTAAACAACAACAAAAGAATTAAAATTATAACTATAAAATACATACTATAAAGCCTTGGTGTAAGTGGGAAAAGGGTGAGGCAAATGAATCATTAAAAAGAATTCATTAGCCAAAAGCTACAGACCGCGCTAAGCGCGCTACAGCAGAAAGACAAAAACCAGTGCAACAAAACAGAAATTCCAGTGTGCCTCCACTTAACACATACACATCTCATTTACAGAAAAACAGAAAAATAAAACCGTTGGGGTGCCTCCCAACAAGCGCTCGTTTTACGTCGTTAGCTCGACGCCTTTTATTGTTTCGCGAATGGTAAGAAACTTCCTCGCGATACGCCAATGCTTTCGCCTCAAACGCAACCTAAAGGAAACGTCCTGCCCAAACACTTAACAAACGAATCAAAAGCAAAAGTATATACAAGTATGTGTAAAAACATAATATACATAAAACACAATATTTACAAAATCCTTATTTGGCTAAACAAATTGAAAAGTGAAGATTTATAATTTACGAACTATCCGAGTTCAATTTGTTTAGCCAACTTCACCTTGCTAAATAGCAAAAGTAAAGAGGAACAAAATCAAACACACAAACATGTATAAGTATGAAAATATAAACATGTATCAATATAAGAAAATATACAAGTATGAGAATATGCACAAAATATACGATATTCACAAAACTCAAAAACAAAGAAACTATCGCAATGCGAATTCAATAAAAACACTAATCCCCGGCAACTGCGCCATTTTGTTGGAGCGGTAAAGCGGCAAGCAACAAAAGATTTGGAAATATTTATCCGGGAATTATCGTGTCCACAGAGATTGGTTGAGAAAAACTGCCGTTCGACTATCTCGCGTTCTAAGTTTCATGATTTGGGTGCGGAAAGTAAATGCGGGAAAAGTAAATAAAAGCAGATAAACATTCTCAATAGTCTAAGAGAAAGAGTTATGGAATTGTATTTTGTTCTACCCGTCTAATACTTAAATCCGAAGATCTATCGCTCGACACTCACAATACGCATCAACATCACTGGGCATCAATCGAGACGCCACATCAGTGCCCATGTCTGCAACACCGACGAAAGCTCAACCACACTATTCACATCAGCGATTTCTCCACCGACACAAACAACACGGAGGCATTAAACTCGATACCCACTACGATTGTTAGCCCTAAATCCATGTCTGCAATCCAGAAACTAACAGTTATCATTCCTAATCAAGATCTATGATGCCCATGTCTGCAACACCACAAATCCAGGGCATTTAAGCAAAAAGATCAAGAACAACAACAATGATGATTTGTAAAGCAAATATATAAACGATCCCAAGATCCACAAATATACACACAATAAGAGTAGAAATATACATACAACACCCACCATTGGAATGAAACAAAGGGAAGAGAAAAGATGAACCGGAAAGATCTCATCGGTACAATGGAATCGAGACAGATCCATGATCAATCCACATGGTGTAGCATCCAATGGTGTTTCCTCAAGCTCTAAACTACCAAAAATGGATCAGAGCTCAACTTGTCAAGAAGAGATGATAAAAAACCTAAAAAAATCTGATTTTACAACATATATACAAAAACTGAAGTCGCAGACCGCGCTAAGCACATCTACCGCGCTAAGCGGGCTATTTTTTATTGGTCTTAAACCGCCAGACCGCGCTAAGCGCCAAAAACCCGCGCTAAGCGCCAAACTTTCTGCCAAACGTGTCAAAAATGCTCCCAGACCGCGCTTAGCGCGGTCAAGCCCGCTTAGCCCGCTCAACAGAAAAATGAAATCTTATTTTGGCCATATCTTGAGAACCGTAACTCCGATTTGCGCCCGGTTTGAAGCGTTGAAAAGCTTATTCCATGATCTATCTAAAAAATGAATAAATATCAATGAAACTGATGATTTTTCTCATATTTGTTTTGAGCGTTATCCGCCGATGAATTGGTAAAATCGCGTGCTCGCCGTCGTGTCTTCAACATTTTATTCCTCAAAGCTTCGAACACGCATAAATACCTACAAAAAGACAACAAAACTATCAAATGGTATATATTTACACGAAAACGTAACAAAACACAAACGATACAAATATACACAAAAACGGGGAATTATTCAAACGGTATTAACAAAAAGTATCGATAAGTGCCACTATTTACAAACACAAAATAACTACATTTTGGCACTTAACACTTGGAAATATTGAAAGATGAAGAATATGAAACATATGAATTGTTAATGAAGAAGGTGATTAATGATTATGAAAGATGTAGTATATATAATGTGTTAAACACCTCTTTGAATGGTTATTTTTCCATGAAACAATGCAATGATTAAGTGGTAAGAAAACAAATTCGTTTGAATGAAATCATGCAATGGAAAAACACACTGGTTCAGTACGAACCGGTTCCTACCTGGGACAACCCGGTTCCTGCTGAACGTTACAGCAGAAAAATTTGAATTTTGAACTGAGGAACCGGTTCCCACCTAGGGACAACCCGGTTCCTAGTAGTAAAACACATAATTGATGAAAATGAGAATGCTGGGAACCGGTTCCCCCATAGGGACAACCCGGTTCCTAAAACCTTTATTTTGGATTTTACATATGAAAAAGGTTTTAAATGAACTTTTTAATATATGAAACTTGTAGATGATTATGATATGCATGGAAATATATTTGTGAACAATTATATGTCAATGTGAGTATTGTTTATACCTTTGACGCTTTAGCTCGATTCTTGAATCTTCACAATTTCTACAAGACTTTGAAATGATGTGTTTTTGCTTAAGACTTGAAATTCTTTTTGCACGTCCTTTATGAAAGCTTGATGTCCACATTGTCTTCATCAAAACCACAATATGCTTGAGAAGCTTTGCAATTACACTGAGAAGTACTCCTCGAGTAGTATATTGATATAGTCTGGCATAATTCAGATTCATGTGCATGATGATTGGTTGAGAAGAAAAAAAATATATATAAAAAGTTGGCACCAGATGATGAAAAGGCGGTAAAAGGCAACCGACTCGCTAAGTTGGGTAACTCTCACCCGGTTATTCAGCCGAAAGGAGGTTGATCCCCAAACGTCGTCCAAAAGGACAATATATAACTGCAAAGTTTGAAAATTTCATCGGTAATAAAAAGGTAGCAAATGCTGCTCGTTTGGTGCCAGAAAAAGAAAATAAAAAGCCTTGATTTGTCTCATGCATGTGATGATTATTATAAGAAATACAGTGCCTTAATGTGATTGTCCGAATGAAAGAGGAGAAAAACCGGAAAGAGACTTAAGTGCAAAGCATAGTTGGAGAGGTATCCGAAAGGGGAGCTTGAGCTTTAAATGTTGTATCAAAAACTCGTCGTGTCATGTGAATACCGGACCAACTGTTTCCTAATCAATACAAACGGATATCTCACGTATGAACACTGGTGTGCTCTGAAGATCATTAACTCTAGTAATTGTCGCTTAAGGTCAAGCAACGGTTTAAGTTTGGGGGAGTTTGATCAGTGGTTTTCACACATATATTTACAGTTGTTTTTGAAGTATTTTATTTTATGTTTTATTTCATTATTCGTCATTTTATGCTTTAGTTGTGTGTTTAAGTATTTGCAGACTCAGATGAATGAAGTGGAGAAAATCAGTGCGAAACGTGAAGAAATTGATGAAAAAGCATATGGCCTGGCTAGACGCATCCCCACACGCGTGTGGAGCTTGTAAAAGTACATTCTGCTGCCAAAATGCGTCCCCACACGTGTGTGGGAGTGAAAGATGATGTCTGCTGAGCAAACGCGTCCCCAGACGCGTCCCATGACCTGCAAAGAGCCAGAAAAGCACACCTCTGCCCAGACGCGTGCCCACACGCGTCCCAGAAACCAGAATTGCAAAGGAAATGCCTCCCCCTGCCAGGACACGTCCTAGAACGCGTGTCACAGCACCAAACGCGTTCCCACATGCGCGTGCACGTGAAAATTTGGGCTTTCGTGCTGAAAAGCCCAGTCAGGCAAAAATAAAAGAAGGAGAATGCGTTTGAACAAGGGTTGGACAGATTTTTGTGCGAAAATACATTGGAGAAGCTGGAGAATGCAGATTCTAAGCAAGGATTGAAGATTTCTATGAGCATTCGCGATTGAAGATCTGATTCCCTTTATTTATCTGTAATGTCTACAATTCAAACTATGATTTTTGTTATTGTTATGAGTAGCTAAACCCCCCAATGCTAGGGGGTGATCCTGATTCTGATTGTGATGAATTTGCTCAATTGATGCAATAACTATTTTAATTTTCATATTTGTTAATTTGTTCTTCATCTGTTAGTACTACTTTATCCGTCAGGAAAACGGATTCTGAATATGAATGAATAGTGTAGTTGGACGACATATTATTTGTGGACACGATTAAGAACATATAATATTTATATCACCTAGGACTAGGGATATCATATTGTAACCGGAAATTCTTGTTATTGGAATGCTTGATCATAACTGGAATTATCTATGGACATAGTAATTAGGTTGTGAGGTCAAAGATCTCTTCACTAAGGCCTTAGGATTAGATACCCTAAAGAACCGGTAATTAACTATGAAAAGTATGTTGTTGCATTGAAAGAGAAAATTCGTTACATGAAGAATCATTCACCAAACCCTAGCAATCTACTCATCCCTGTCATCGTTCAATATTTTATTTGCTTATTTTTATTACAAAGTCTATTAAACCAACCAAAACCCCTATTACTTTTTGTTTAATTGAAATTGTTGTGAAACTCTGTATCGTCAAGCAGTCCTTGAGATTCGATACTTGGGATTTTCCCATTACTACTACATAGGCAAAATAGTACACTTGCTATTTTCCTATCAGGTAGAAAACTATGTATATGTTGATTTGATTTTAATTGTAAAATCAGTTTAGTCGCACTTGGGCGGTAAAAACTTAATGATTGAGAAACACTCGTGCTTGGCGAAGAAAGACTTGTTCATAAAAAGATTTGCGTTTGGGCGATAAATGAATTTGATTGGTTGAGATTGATTTTAAAAAGGAAGACGAGCAATCGGTGCGAGCAAATTGTACACTAAGCCTTTAATACTCAAAGAACAAACGAATGTACATTCGTCCATTCCTTCTCCTTCCAAGTTTATTACAAAAAATGTTTTTGAAACGATTTTGATTAAGTTTGAAAAAAAAGACTTGATGATGATCAAGTGTTTGGTTTTTGAAGTGATGAAAATTAGATTTCAAAATGGTTTAGAAAATAGCTTGATGTTGATTAAGTGTTTTGAGATTAAGTGTTTTGAGCTTTTTTGAAAAAGATTAATTTTATTTGGGAATGAGCGCTAAGCGAATGATTTTTAATGGTCATTTTATCCTTTTGAACTAACAACTAGTAAGCTACCCGTGCTCCCGCACGGATAAATTTATTTGATATTATATAAAATATATTTAGACACATGTAAATTTGAGATGTGTGACTTAATTATAAATGAACAATGATCAAATAAACTCAATTGTATTAAATAACAATATATAAAAAAGGACTCGTGAGATGGGAAAAAAATAAATTTTAACATTTAAAATTAAAAATTGTCTCTCAAATAAATGTAATTATTAATTAAAATAAAATATACATTGCGCTAATAATGAACCGTGAATTAAAAGAATTATTTTATGCGATATAAAATGTATTTATATATAAATGTAAAATTTGAAATGATTTACTTAATTCTAAAATGAACAATAATTATATAAACTTAATTGTATTAAATAATTTTACAAAAGGAAAAAAAATATAATCGTGAGATGGGAGAAAGAAAAAAATTAATATTTACCAATCGTTAGTTGGTTCAGTGATGGTTGGAGCTGAACTTGGTAGAGAGGACGAGATAAATAAATTTTTTATTTTATTAAAATAAAAAAATAGATTATTAGTATTTTTAGTGATATTAAATAAATAGAAAAAAAATTAAAGATCCATGAACAGGAGTTCCTTATAGGCACCTCAATTATGTCCCCTCCCTTGCTATAGTGGCAGTGGATCCACTTGATCCACATACTGTCACTCTTGCAACACAGGTTACATAACTTCTTTATTAATGTGACTTTGTTCCACTCCTCTATTGATATTATGTGAAGGTCTCCTTGATTTTTGGGAGAATGTTAGGGAGCTAAATCTAAACCCTAACAAACTAGAGAAAAACTTAGAGAAATAAAAGATATAAGTAAAATAAACTAATAAAATAAAGACCTTTTCATTTCTTTGATACTCCAAATGTGTCAAAGACACTACATTATATAATGTCACTAATGGATAATCTAATAAAACACCTAAATACTAAAAGCCCACTTAGATGATAATTGTAAAGCCCAACTAAAATAAACTAACTTATATAAATTCTAAATAAACTAAAATACTAAATTTCACTCTCTATCATTGCCGCGGGGTCCACTTGAACCTTGTCCTCAAGGTTCTAAAATAATATCAAAAATTAATAATATAAAGACAACCTCTTTTTCTTAAGATATGCCACGTGAAGGAAAAATTGAGGGACCATATTTAAATTGTTTGTGATAAGACACTATGGGGCTAGTTAAAGTACAGAGAGGAAGCATTTTTTTTCTATTGTTTTTATAAAAATAAGAACCATAATGATGATGAGGGACGGGAGTATATGGACTTTTTTTTTTTTTTGTGTTTGTATATCATGAGAGAAGGATAAAACAAACAAAGGACAACAAGTGGGTGCTACTTGTGATGAACATGTAAGGTGGTGCTAGCTGGCATATTGTGGGACACCATGCAACCAACTTTAACATTGTGTGTCGTGTGGCAGTGAGATGATTGAGATAGGTTAGAAAAAGATTTTTTTTTCATTCTTCTCTCTCTTCTTCATTTCTTTCTTTCTCTACCTCTTCTCTCTCTTTTTCCTCTGTTTCTTCTTTCCCCTCTCTTCAAACAACATGTGATAGAAATATAAATAATGGAGATAATCGAAAATGGAGGGGGTTCTGGTGGTGGTTTCAGTGGTGGACGGAGTTGAGGATTAATGAAGAGTGATGGATCCGTCGGTAAGAGTTGCAGATCCGTTGGTTTTGTCTGTGGTGGTCGCAAATCAGAAAATTTTGTCGGAGGAGATGATACTGGAGAAGATGTCTGAAGTGTCACGAAATTTTTCTTCAGGATTAAAATCAGATTTTTCGCCGGAGCAATTGCCGGAAATACCGTCGGAGATGACGGTGGAAATTGTTTTGGAGAAAACGACTGAGCAGTCGTCAGAGTTGCCGCCAAAATCCTTGTTGAAGTTGTCGCAGGAAATTTCATCGGCGAAGACGCCGGAGATTTCACCGGAGTTGTTGCTGGAAAGTTTGCCGGAAAAGTTTCATGTGAACCAGAACTTTCTTTTTTGCTTTGTTTTTCTTTCTGTTTTTCTGCATACCTCTTGAACATATATTTTTCTTTGAGTTTTTCTTGTGTCTTTTTGAATGAATCTGAAAGATTTTGGAGTTGTTCTTTCAACTCCTCTCTAGATCTATCTGAGATTTCATGAGTTTCCGTTATATATTGTTTTAAAATTTCTAGTTGGTGAAATGTTTCTGGTTGTGTGAAGAAATTTTGAGGTTTAGGTGGAGCAGAATCTATGTGTTGTGGTTGGTGTGGAGTGAAAGTTGAAAAAGGAGGATTTGAGAAGGAGTAGTAATATGGAGGGTATGAATATATGGGTGGTGGATATGGGTTAGATGATATAGGTGGTGTGGTTGAAACAGTGGGATAATAAGGATAGATTGGAGGAATTCTCCATTGATAAAATGTGGGTGTGAAGTTTGAATACTCCATGGGAGAGTTTGAGTGCAAGAATGAAAGCACCAATGTTAGGGAGCTAAATCTAAACCCTAACAAACTAGAGAAAAACTTAGAGAAATAAAAGATATAAGTAAAATAAACTAATAAAATAAAGACCTTTTCATTTCTTTGATACTCCAAATGTGTCAAAGACACTACATTATATAATGTCACTAATGGATAATCTAATAAAACACCTAAATACTAAAAGCCCACTTAGATGATAATTGTAAAGCCCAACTAAAATAAACTAACTTATATAAATTCTAAATAAACTAAAATACTAAATTTCACTCTCTATCATTAATGATAAAGTATGAAATTGAGCTTTAAGTTATTTAAAATAGTTTATGTTAGTTGGGCTTGTCTTAGATATTATTTAGTTGGTCTTTTAGTTATTGGGCCTTTATGTTACTACTCACTATTGTCATCACTATATATGTACTCTTAATGAGAGAGTGAAGATTATCAAAGAAATCAACAAAGTTATTTTTATCTCTATTTTCTTAGCTTTACTTTTAATGTCTTTACCTTTTATTGTTGAAACCCTAGTTCTATAGACTTGGTAGGATTAGCATCCTATCAATTGGTGCTTTCATTTCGATCTCATTTTCCCAAACCATATGGCCGTTCCGGTGTTCTATGGAGAAGAAGAAGAAGAAGATTCTTACTGGTGGGTATTATGTGTTGAAAAAGTTTTCCGAGAGAAAGGAACTCCAGAAGAAATGAAGCTGCCAGAAGCTGTGACCAAATTGCACGGTCATGCTCGTCAATGGTGGCTTTGGAGGTCTCAAATTCATTCCCCATTATGTTGGGATACGTTCACCACTGTATTTCTCTGGCATTTTAAACCTGAATGGCGGAACATTTTACCAATATTAGATGAGGAAATCCAACCTAGTTATGAATCTGTGGAGTCTGTAAAAGCTACTTCCTTTCTTGACGATTCCGTTGACGACAAATTTCAAGATACAATCCGTGAAAGTGTTGAGGAAGATATAGAAGAATCTTTAGATCTGTGTAGAACACAACGAGAACAAACCAATTTGTATGGAATCCAATCGCCACTGTTCGCGGAGGAATCAGATTCGAGCTTGAAGCTTTGTTCCATTTCTCCACCACCATCGAAGCCATCCTATTTTAGCTCTTATGAGGTTGACGACGAGTTATTGTTCTTAGTGAAAGATACTATACGATCCACCACTGCGATGGATGCTTTGATCCCTGAACCATATGACCCAGGACCACCTAAATCTCCACTCACATCCACAAAGATGATTTCTGCAAGGGATCTTTCAGGTAGTCGTTCGCTGCTAATCTCAACGAATTCGAAACTTCAGATTTGTGCACCTACCCACAACCTTGCACCCTCTAAAGATGGTGATTACGAAGTTCCACCAAAACCCCCTGATGCTATTTCGAAGACAGAGAGAACACGCACACGTGAAGCCTTTCCAAAAGTATGCGGATTCACCATTTCCCCTCTGCCAACCTCTGATACCACTACTAAACTCGTACCAGTCTTGGATCCTTTATTACCAAAACCGCAGAAGATTCATTCTCCTTCTTCAGAATCATTTCCACAATATTTTGAAATCATAGATTTTGATTCTTCAAAAACTCTCATGGTCAAGCCTCAAGTCAACAACAAAGGGTTTCATGATGATGTTGATTTTGCGATTCCATCAAAACCACCAGATCATATTGGTTTTGAGGTTTTGTATTATGAAACAGGTGAGTCAAACTCACATGTTGCCCATAATGTGTTCGTCGAAATACCCCTGCCAACCATTCCCTTATTTCATCTGAACACTATTATCTTCCAAGACATACCTCTAGAAGTTGCAAGAAGTGGCACTGTAATTTTGAAAAACATTGCCTCAATTCTCCCACTTCCAATATCAACAAACTCCTTTGCAATTATCGGCCCGAATGCGAAGTCTACATCAAAAGTTGTTTTAGGAAACTATTTTGGTGTTACTTGTAATTTGGTAACAATATTCCAAGGCTTTGGGATTTTTACTAAGAAGAGTATTTATTATCCTGGTTGTAATGATGGAACAAAGTGTGTTTCAGCTGAAATCAACGAAGCGGTCAAAGTTGCTAAGAAAGTTGATTATGTTATGTTGGCAATGGCATTGGATCAGGAGGCTGTATCTGTCAGTTTAGAAGCGGCTTATACTTCAGATGGACATTCATGTAGTGCTAGAGACGGGAACAACATCGGAGATCCAACTGTTTCATTTGAACAAGCAAACTTCCCTGCAGATCCATCAGTTCATCCACATGAGGTACCTACTAGTTATAGTCCTGTTGCAAGTAAAGAGGCTGCTGATCAGGTTCAACAGTCATATGCAATGTTTCCTTTTCCAAGCTTCTCAAAAATTAATGTGAAATCCCACGAAGCAACACAAATAACCTGTTCCGGGCTGTGGTCCGATTCCCTTATTTTGAAGAGGTTTAAAATAACCAGGTATCAATCATTATACACTTACAGTTGTGACCTTGTTTGTGGTGTTTTAAAAATACTTGCATGTTTGGAGACATTGAAGCAAACTGAGTATTATAGATATATATCAAACATTGGGACAAATGGAAAACACATAAGCTTGCAAGTTGGAAACAAATTTATTGTTTCGATTTTCGATGTCAGTAGAGAATTCCAAATTTTAATTTTCCAAACTTCTTGTATGCATAAAATGGATTGTGTGAAAGTTGAGACTTGTTTTCTTAGAGAGGCTGATTATGATTTTCTAGTTGGTCTCATATGGAATCAAGTCAAGAAAGCTATTAGAGATGGGAGCATAAGAATTTTGGAAGTTCATGATTATAAGAATATTTTATTTTACAGTAAAGATATTTTGAGCTATCATTTTCTCCAATTTTTTTTGGATTTTACAAAAGTGCTTGGCAAAGAATGGGATACAAAGGGTGGTGTTCAGTGTGGTTTGAGGATGATTTTTGAACACAATAGTGTTAGCTATTTGATAACATGGGTTGGAAATATGAGACCTCTGACAAGGTTTGGAAGTGTTTATAGTGGTCAGATGAAAGAAGGCAATAAAACTCCAGTCCAAATACTTTCTGCATCTTCAGCTCAAAGGTCGACGAAATTTCAAACTGATGCTGAACTTTTGAGGATGATTCATCACAAAAATATGGGAATAACTTATATCAAAGTTGTTAAGTTTGAAAGAATAAATATAATTAGGCACAAAAAGATGGAAAGGTTATGGTCTTGTTCCATGTGGTGGGATGAAGATCTTGTATCAAAGCTAGCCAATTTTGAAGTTGCCAATTGTGACCTCAGTAACCAAAAGAGAAAAAATTTGGTTTTTTATTGCAGGATCTTATGACTACATTACATTAGTGAGAATGAAAAAAAAAAAAAGGGGAAACAATGGGATTCCCGTGGATATTTGAGTACCTTTATGGCAGCTATGGTCACCATTCAAGTAGTGGATCTAGTATAATAAGGTTTTATGAGCAAATTTTCCAACCTTGAGGACAAGGTTGTTTTTGAAGGGGTTGGTAATGATAAAGTATGAAATTGAGCTTTAAGTTATTTAAAATAGTTTATGTTAGTTGGGCTTGTCTTAGATATTATTTAGTTGGTCTTTTAGTTATTGGGCCTTTATGTTACTACTCACTATTGTCATCACTATATATGTACTCTTAATGAGAGAGTGAAGATTATCAAAGAAATCAACAAAGTTATTTTTATCTCTATTTTCTTAGCTTTACTTTTAATGTCTTTACCTTTTATTGTTGAAACCCTAGTTCTATAGACTTAGTAGGATTAGCATCCTATCAGAGAACATACCTTTTTCCATGATATGGGAGATTGTTTGCATTCAAAAGTTCATTGTAGAAAATAGGACACTTTTGATCAACTCGGTTCTCCCTGCTAAATTGAGAATCTTGAAGTTTTAGTGGTGCATTTTGGCAACAATTTTTCTTGCAAGGATCACGCAATTCCCCACTGGGAGTTTCTTGCTTGAAAGCGGGTATTCCTAAATATCTTTAGGGGAATGAGTCCTTCAAGAGAAACCCATTACAACTTTAATGTTATACTTCTCATCGTTTTTTTTTATTAAGCATAGATACAATAATGTTAAAAGTTCTTTGTCTTCCTTTTCTTCAACTAAGCATAGATACAATTATGCTAAAAGTTCTCTGTATTCTTTTTCATCGAATAAGCATAAATAGATCACATGTGATGTTGTTAAAAACAATATTTTCACCATAACATAATTATCTTGTTGTTTGTTGTTCTCTTTATAAAACGTTGACTTATTTATAATGTTGTTGTTTCTTATTCCTCTCTATAAGTTATTGACTTATTCATAAAAGTATATTTTATTAAAAAAAATAATTGACAAACTATTAATGATTTTCTAAAAAGAAGTCTTATACATTATTCATTATCAGTTTGTATAAATCAAGGGTGTCCAAAATAATCAAAAGTTATGAATCAAATTACTATCAAAACAATGTAAATTCAAATTTTAAAATCCAAATCAAAGTTATATTTTTAAACTATGACCTATTTATCAAATTAAAATAATCTATTAACCAAAATGGATTAAGTATTGGTTCACCATTCTTCATTATCCCAAATTTCAAAAAGACATGCACAAAACAGTCACTCAACACCAGTGGTCGGATCCAGACATTTTCTTTGTTGGGGGCTAAAAAAATACTAGTTCATATATTTAAAAAAATCTGCAAATTTTTCTACATAAAACTTATATAAATCACAACTGTTTCATTTGAATTTTTATATTTTTACATATTCAATATTTTTTCATTAAGACTATTAAATATATTATTGTCAACCTATATGAAACTAAACAATAATTCAATTATTCGTCTTCCATATAATTGCATATTTCATTATTAAAAAAAAAAAAAAATTCTTTCACTAATGCAGTTGCCATCAAATTACCATTAATAAACGGTAAACAAAACTTTAATAGATGTAAACAAAACTAATCAATATTAAAGAAAAAAAATCTAAATTTTAAAATTGAAAAGTAAGTAGCAAAAGAAATCTGAAAAAAAAAAAATAGTTTTTAGAGGATATTTATGATTTTAAAAGATTAAAAAAAATTGAGATAAAATATAAAGATTTTGATTGGAGAATATGAATGTCTAAAAAGTCATTAAAATAAATAGTAGTCAAATATGAATTCTTAAAGGTGAATTTATTTTTATTTTAAAATTTTAATAATTTTTTTTTTGTTTTTTTATTTTATTAAAAGTAATAAAGACATTAATTCTTAATATTTTTTAAAAATTTATATTAATTTGACCATAAAAACATTGGGATGGTAAAATTGTAAACTGAATAAATAAGTATATATTAGTATGTATTATTAATTATATGGGGCTTAGAAAAACGTAACAGTATTGTTATCGAATAAAATTCTTATATTTTGGTGGTGGCTTGAGCCCCAAAGTGATATATGTGAATCCATCCTTGCTCAATACAAATCTAATTTTTTTTGTCTCTTTATTTTTCGTCATTCTTCAAATTTCAAATCTCATTCCTCATCTTTAGCTCAATAGAGACTCTTTAGAAGAAAGCTCCACAACAGTTTCACTCTATTTATGTTGTGAAAGTCAATATGTGTTTCTCCTTTTTAATCTCACTCTTTCTCTGAATCTAAATCAAGAATAAGAGAAAAACCCTTTTATCTTCAAAGCCATTTTTGAATGCTCTTTATTCTTCAATTCAAATTTTTGCTGATAAAGCATCAGAAGGATAATTTTCTTATCTGGGCATGTTATATTTCATTTTGTGGATCAATATATGTTTTTTAGTTGAAATTAAGTTGTTTCTGAGTAAAAAAAAAATACAAATAATTAGGTTTATTAGTTGATGTAATTCTCTCACCCGGTGTTTAAAAAATATTCCTTGTATTTGGATTTATGGTTTTTAATTGGAATTAAGTTCTTTCTGTGCCTAGAAAAATAGGGTATTTATTCTGTGCAAAAATAAAAATTGGATTGGTTAAATTATAAGTTTCTTGGAGATTATAAGTCATTATTTTCACAATAGAATTTTGTTTCAAGGAGATTATAAGTTAGAATTATTTAAAAATTAAGATCAAATTAAATAATTAATTTAAATTATTTTTTTTAAAAAGTTGGTTGTGACGTAAACTAGTTTTAGAACTAGTTAAAATTAAAAATTGGTTAAAGAAAATAAAAACATTTTTGATATAAAACTGTTTTTTTTTAAATGGTTTTAAAAGAAGTTTTTTGATAAAACTGGTTTTAACATATTTTACAATTGGTTTTTTTAAAGAAAATAGAAAATAAAAAACTGATTTAGGGAGAAACCAGTTTTTAAACTATTTTAGATTTTTGTGAAGAATCAGTTTGGAACTGAACTGATTTACATATAAATTGATTTTAAAAATATAAATTAATTTTAAGAATCAAACTAAATCATACATATAGTTCAATTTGAATTGGCTTAAGATTCATGCACATTCTTAGTCTACATGAGTTTTTTTAGACACTATGTTTCAGTTAAATTGGACAACTCAATTTGAGAATTCGGACGATGGTGATGAAAAATCATATTGATAAAAAACTTGAATAGATAAATAATATTAACAAAAATAAGGGAAGGAGATATAAACTTTTTTTTCATACATAGCTCATAGCTTGTTGTAACAAGATTATTATTCTAACTTTTGCTTATAAACAAACAAGATTATTTTTTAGCCATAAAAGTGTATATATCTGGTCATGTAACACACCTATTGGTTTTATTTTGTGGTGTGCAAGGAACCATACGAATGAGGAACATATATGGTTGTTAGCTCATAAATATAGTATTCAAGAACATGATTTTATGGAGTTTTGACAAGTTAGAAAAATAAAAAATTAGATTTAAAAAGAGGAGATTGATTCACATGAACGATACTTGAACCAGAAGCATGGACAAATAGGGATGTTCAAAAAATTTAAGAATTGAACCCAACTAAAATTAAAATAATCAAACCGTTACGTTTCATTAATGAATCAAACCATTATACATAGACGGTTACAGAACCAAATTATAACTAAAGCCGAACTGAATTAAAATTGAATCCGAACCGAACTAAAACTGAAAATGAAAAATGTTTAAAACAAGTTAAAAAAAATCTTTTAAAATTTGAAAAATAGCTTAACGGTTTGGTTTGGGAAAAATTGTCGTATAACGGTTTGAGTAAGGTTAAAATTTCGAAACGGTATACCAAACCAATAATTTTGATTCAATTCAATTTTTAGTAAATTGAAACTGTTCAGTTCAATTCGAGTGAATTTTTATTATAGTTGATTCGGTTCTGTTAAGTTTTTCTCACGAACCGTACCATGAACCGCCATACGAACAAATGAACAATAAAATGTGACAAACAACCTTTCTTAGTTTTAGAAGGAGCTTGTTTTTAAATTAAATAAAAAATTAATTCAGTTATACTTTAGTCAAATAAATTTGTTGTTGTGAATTCAATGCCAAGAACAAATTATAAAACAAGGAAGAATAAAGGACAAGGAAGAAGAGGAACACAATAGTTGGTTATAACTGCTATTTTTTCACTTTCTCTTAGAACAAGATTACAAGTTTACAAGAATAACAAATAACCTCTCTCACCCTAAATTAGGATTTGCAGCTTAGCAATGATGAGAGACTAGTATGCTATTTATAATAAAACCTAACATACTAACTAATGGGCTTTTTCCACAAGGCCCATTACACAAGCCAACTTAATAAACAAGCTAACTTAACAAATTAGGGTTTAAACACTAAAACCTAATTTAACATGCTAACAACCCTAGCATCTTCGACACAAGCATCTGAACAACCTTCGACTTCATGCTTAACCCTGTCGAACCAAGAAGCTACCCTTCGGCCATACTAGAGTTCGATCCAATATCTCACAAATCTCCACCTTGGATCTAACTCTACAACATCAAGGGAACAAACTAGCTTTCTTCATGCAGCTTTATCAACTGCATACAGTGGAAAAACTTGCAACTCGACAATGTCTTGGTGATCATATCAGCAGCATTGTCTTCAGTCGAAACCTTCAGCACTTGGATTTCTCCACGCTCGATTACTCCTCTGACAAAATGCAGCCTCACATCAATGTGCTTAGTTCGCTCATGATAGGCTGAATTCTTCGACAGGTGTATTGCACTTTGACTATCACATTTAACAGTGATACCTCGACCTTGAAGTTTCAGCTCCTTCGCAAAACCTTCAAGCCACAATGCTTCTTTCACAGCTTCAGTTAGGGCAATATACTCCGCTTCAGTGGTTGATAGAGCAACAACCTTCTGAAGTGTTGCTTTCCAACTAATTACAGTGCCAAACATAGTGAAAACATATCCAGAAATAGATTTTATGGAATCCATACAACCTGCATAATCAGAGTCGACATATCCTTCTATTACTGCTTTACTATCTTCACCCAAGGCTCCACCATAAATTAGGACTCTGTTCAGAGACCCATTTATGTACCTTAAAATCCACTTCAATGCTTGCCAGTGAGCCTTTGCAGGATTCGCCATGTACCTGCTCACAAGACTTACTGCATATGCTATGTCGGGTCTAGTACAGACCATAGCATACATCAAAGAACCAACTATATTAGCATACGGAATGCTATTCATATAGGCTCTTTTAACATCAGTACTGGGACACTGATCAATACTCAGCTTGAATTGAGGGTTTGTTGGAGTCACAACTGGCTTCGAATTCGACATACCAAACTTTTCGAGAATCTTTCGTAGATATGCCTCTTGAGATAAGCATAACTTCGACTTCTTTCAATCTCTTTGAATGTCAATTCCAAGAATCCTGGAAGCAGCTCCCAGATCCTTCATATCGAACTCCTTATTGAGTTCAGCCTTCACCCTCGTCACATCTTCAACATTGTTGCTTGCTATGAGAATATCATCCACATAAAGCAACAAAATAACAAATGAATTACCAGGTCGAAATCTAAAGTAAACGCAGTGGTCGAACTGACTTCTAATAAAACTTATGTGTGCCATGAACTTTTCGAATCTCCTATTCCACTGTTGAGGAGATTGTTTCAGCCCATACAAAGATCTCTTTAACTTGCACACACAATCTTCCTTCCCCTTTTCGACATACCCTTCAGGTTGCCTCATCGGGATCGTTTCTTCTAGATCACCATACAAGAACGCAGTCTTCACATCCATCTGTTCCAGTTCAAGATCGAACTGTGCCACCATGGCAAGCAACATTCGAATGGACCTATGCTTCACAAAAGGAGAAAACACATCATTGAAGTCGACACCTTCTTTCTGAGTGAAACCCCTTGCAACTAACCTTGCCTTGTATCTTTTCGACGTCACTCCTTCAATTCCTTCCTTAACTTTGAAAATCCATTTACAGCTGACTAACCTTGCCCCAACAGGTTTCTTGATCAGTTCCCAAGTATGATTATCATGAAGAGATTTCATCTCATCATCCATGGCCTTCAGCCATTCAGTCTTATTTCGACTCCTCATAACTTCCTTGTAGTCTCTAGGTTCTTCGTCTAGAACCTCACTTGCAGAGATTAAGGCATAAGCTATAAGATCTGCATACCCAAGTCTCTGAGGTGCCTTGATGACTCTTCTCGACCTATCTCTCGACAATAGGTAGTCATCGTCAGTTTCCTCAACTTCCTCAGCATCTTCTGCTTCTTCTTCGACTTCATCAAGGATATGCAATTCAGCATAAACACGCTCCACCTCAACAGGAATCTCTACCTGTTCCAGCTCTTCGTCAGATGTTTCTGTACTTCGACCAACATCATCAGTTTTCTTAAAAAGCCATTTCAGCTTCATTGAAAACTACATCTCGACTGGTGATACACCTCCTGTGACCTGGCTCTAGGCACCATAGCCTATAAGCTTTGACTCCTTCTGGGTATCCCATGAACATGCATTTCAGAGCTCTAGGTTCGACCTTGTCTTGCCTAATGTGAGCATAGGCTACGCAGCCAAATACTCTTAGTTTGTCGAGATCTGGTGGATGTCCCGACCAAACCTCTTCAGGTGTCTTCATATCTAACGATGTCGAAGGACATCTGTTTATCAGATATGTTGCTGTCGAAACAGCCTCAGCCCAGAACACCTTTGTTAACCCCGCACTAGTCAACATGCATCTGACTCTCTCCAAAATAGTTCGATTAAACCTTTCAGCCAAACCATTTTGCTGTGGAGTACCTGCAGTAGTTTTATGCCTTGCAATACCATAGGCAGCACAAAAACTGTCGAATGCCTCATTGCAAAATTCAAGGCCATTGTCGGTTCTCAACCTCTTGACCTTTCTGCCAGTCTGATTTTCAACCAGAGTCTTCCAACTTTTGAAATTCTCAAAAGTTTCATCCTTAGTCTTCTGGATGAATACCCATAATTTTCTGGAATAATCATCTACTATGGATAGAAAATACCTTGCTCCTGAATGTGATGGACACCTTGCAGACCCCCAAAGATCAGCATGGATGTAATCAAGGGATCCATGTGTTCTTTGTTTGCCTTTGTTGAACTTCACTCTGCAAGATTTTCCAAGTACACAGGGTTCACAAAACTTCAGCTTTTCGACTTTGTCTCCACCAAGCAGATTTTGTTTCCCTAATTCGACCAGACCCCTTTCACTGACATGGCCCAATCTCATGTGCCAGATTTCTGTTTTCGACAAAGGTTTCGTGGATGCAACATTTGTCGAACCACTTATAACTTCAGCCTCAAGGGTATACAAGCCTTGTTTCTTCACGCCTCTCAAGACTTCCTTCGAGCCCTTCATGACTCTTAGGATACTTTTCTCTCCTTGGAAAACATATCCTTTCTTGTCGAATTCACCAAGAGAAAGCAGATTTCTCTTCAAATCAGGAACATACCTGACTTCAGTCAACAACCTTATTGACTCATCATGGAGCTTGAATCTCATAGATCCAACACCTGTAATCTTGCAAGCCTTGTTGTTTCCCAGCAATACTAATCCACCATCTTGATCACATAATTCCTCGAACAAGTCTTTGTTTGGAGTCATGTGCCAAGTGCAACCTGAATCCATAATCCACTCCTTCTTAGAGTCACTGCTTGAAACCACAAGAACATCAGATGATTCAAAATCATCTTGAACAATGGCAGCGTTGCCATTATCCTTACCTCCATGATATTTCAAGCGTTCAGGGCACACCTTTCTTGTGTGACCCTCCTTCTTACAATGGTAGCATCGAATGCCAGATGCTTCGCCACTGTAAGTCTTCGACTGGCTTTTGCCTTTCTTCTTGTCGAACTTACCATCCTTTCGTAAGAGTTTTCCTTTAACGGCCAAACCTTCGCCAACAGTCGAAGGTTTATGCTCCTTTCGTTCATTCAAGTCCTTAGAGTACAAGGCTGATTGAACTTCTTCAAACGTCAGGGACTCCCTTCCATACAAGAGAGTTTCTTTGAAGTGAGCATGTGATCGAGGCAGAGAACACAATAGTAATAGCGCTTGATCTTCATCATCGATCTTCACATCAATATTTTCAAGATCAAAAATCAACTTGCTGAACATATCCAACTGCTCAGCCAATACTTTGTCTTCAATCATCTTGAATGAATACAAAGCTTGCTTCAGGTAGAGTCGATTTACCAGCGATTTGGTCATATACAAACTTTCAAGTTTCACCCATAACCCTGATGCCGTCGTCTCCTTTGATACCTGCCGGAGAACCTTATCACCAAGGCTCAACAAAATTGCGCTGTGTGCTTTCTCGATCATATTCGTCTTCTCCGCTGCCGTCAATTCTGCATTCATGGCTGCCTCTCCCTTCAACGCTTCCAAACAACCCTGCTGAACCAGTAGGGCTTTCATCTTCAAGCGCCACAGACCGAAATCATTCACTCCGGTGAACTTTTCAATCTCATACTTTGTTGAAGGCATCTTCTCCACGCTCACCGCACCAATTTGTTGTGAATTCAATGCCACGAATAAAGTATAAAACAAGGAAGAATAAAGGACAAGGAAGAAGAGGAACACAAGAATTGGTTATAACTGCTATTCTTTTACTTTCTCTTAAAACAAGATTACAAGTTTACAAGAATAACAAATAACCTCTCTCACCCTAAATTAGGATTTGCAGCTTAGCAATGATGAGAGACTAGTATGCTATTTATAATAAAACCTAACATACTAACTAATAGGCTTTTTCCACAAGGCCCATTACACAAGCCAACTTAATAAACAAGCTAACTTAACAAATTAGGGTTTAAACACTAAAACCTAATTTTAACATGCTAACAACCCTAGCATCTTCGACACAAGCATGTGAACAATCTTCGACTTCATGCTTAATCCTGTCGAACCAAGAAGCTACCCTTCGACAATACTAGAGTTCGATCCAATATCTCACAGATAGCTACATGATTTATAAATTTTGTTCTTCAATTTTTTAAGTTTTTGATATGATTTTGTTGAGAATCCATGAAATTGATATTAGAAACATGTATAAGTTTTAATTTGACTATCACGGCTATAAAAAATGAGAGACATGTTCCCGTTATGAACTTTCAAGGTTATAAAATACAATATTTTAGTAGCGTGACTAATAATAATAATAAATATTATTAGTATAATATTTTTAGGAGTTTTGATTTAGAGATAAATATCGAGTTATTTGATTAATTAATTAGTTTTAATTTCGGTAGAGTTGTCAATAGAGTTGTTAGAGTTGTCAACAAAGTTGTTATATTTGTTTTGAGTTATTAAGAGACATACTTTTAATTGTTTTGCGTAACTCTGACATGTTTAGAGTTGTCGGTTTAGGATGTCGGTGTTTACACTGTCGTTGAAACTTTACAAATGCATAACTTTCAAACCGTGAATCCATTTTGAGTACCGTTCGAAGCTTTAGAAAGCTATCGCAATATTATTTTCAATAAAAAAAAATTGTTGGCAATAAGTTATTTAATTATTGTGTGATTGTATAAAATGACACACACACACACACAAATATATATATATATATATATATATATATATATATATATATATATATATATGTTGATTCATACGTGATGAATCAGTGAGATATA
The DNA here is from genome assembly GCF_029867415.1 of Vicia villosa. Lineage (NCBI taxonomy): Eukaryota > Viridiplantae > Streptophyta > Magnoliopsida > Fabales > Fabaceae > Vicia > Vicia villosa. The sequence continues at coordinate 1,093,879 of NW_026705050.1, forward strand.
TGCTTGTATGATTAAGATTTGGTTATGGTGTTAATTGCATATATTGGTTGTTTTGCACATACATTCATGAGGAGCTTATACTCTGATTGATGGTTCTAGTCCTAATGGAGATCTGGAACTGAACTTTATGTTCATGGGAAGCTTATTCTTCCGGGGGGAGCTTATACTCCTGTTGGTGGCTCAAATTTGGAGCGAAGTGAACCTAATGTTCACGATTGGTATCACATGCATGAGTTGCATTGGAGTCAGATGTGTCGATGTGAATGTTGTGTTTTGGTGTGCAATTTGTGATAATTGAATTGATTGCTACATTTTGATAATTGTGATTGATTACCTTTGGTATTTTGAGTCCTTGAGAAATGTGGTATATGTGGATATATGAGATGTATTGAAATATGATTAATACATGAATAGGTGAAGTGTGATGAATTCGATTGGTAAATATTTGTTATGCATTACTTATTATTGTATATTTCTATAATGATGTGAATTCTCACCCTTCTATTGGAATGAAGTTTTATACGACATCGCTCAGGAACCGAAGGTAGCAATGCTTCTCACGAGGATTAGTTGGAGGAGTTAGCTTTTAGTTACCCTATTACTAGGTAGTGAGTCAATGCTCTGGTCATGTAACACGGGGGTTTATTTGAACTCATGTTAGTTTATGAGATGTTGATATTGTAACGCCCCGATTATTTAATTATTTATTTAATTACATATTATTATTTTATTTTCAGAATTTATCGGTTGAGAATTATTTTGTGGAGAATAAGTATTTATGTCGACAAATGAATTATTATATCGATGGAATATTAATAAAAGTGATGTATTGGTTATTTCGGTTATTTATCTTATTGGGCCTAAGTTGGCTTGTGAAAAATAATAAAGAGGAAGAGAAAGACTAAGCCCAAAGAGAAAATGATAATTCGGGTTTTAGAGATAGAAGAGTAGTGTTGTCATTTTAGGGAAATTAAGTTGTGAAGAGAAGGAGGCAAGTCTTGGAGAGGATGAATAAAGCTTAGAGATTTCAATTCATGGTGTCCAATCAGAAGTGCAATCGGAGTCTCCACATTGAATAAGGTAAGGGTGAGATTATTTTCCTATAATGGGGCTCATGAACAATTGTATGTGGGGAAATTGAATGTGTAGATTTATTACGTTTGTTTGTGTTAATTGTTTCTGGAAATTAGGAATTTAGATTTTTAAATAATATGGAAATGCTGTTTGCGGTAAATTGCCATTGTTGTTGAGATTGTTGTGCGAAAATGTAACCATTGACGAACGGGGTCCTTGGATCTTGGCATGACGGGCATCATCCATCCATGACGGGCGGTGTTGCCTAGTGACGGTCGTCACTCCATTTTGACGGGCGGCACATGCTGCTGTTTGTTCTTCTTGTGTTGTCCCTTGTTCTGTTTTCTTTTCATTAAATTTGAATACGCGGGTCCCATGTTGGAGGTGAGTTCCTTGTTTTTTTTCATTTTCCTGAGACGCTGGTCTCATTATATGGAGATGCATGCCTTAGCCTTAAGTGCTTCATTCTCAATTTTTCTTATATAAGCATCCATGTAGGTTATAACTAGAATGTCACCATTAAGTTAGTGATGACTAATGTAGTAATTACAATAGGATTTAAAAATAGAAGTAAAACAGTCCTTTTGATCGAGATAGCCGGATTAAGCGGTATATTTAGTTGTCCGGAATTTGATGAAAATTGACGTGGTAGCTAAGTTTAATTAGTACATTAACGTGGTGGTGTTATTTTGTCGAAATTGTGACATTAATCGATCGATTAAATTTATGGTTGAATTTACTTTTCAATAAGCATATTTAATTAGAATAAATGTGAACTTATATTAACTACTCGGTTTATCGGTAAATAACAGTATCTTAAGAATTTGACCGTAATTGTGTATTGGTGGAATATCTATGTTGAGAATAATATATTGTTATGTCAATGATGTCGTTTTGATAATTAACATGATATCTAATTTAGTTAAATGTTAATTTGAAGTTGATTCGGTTTACTTGATAAACTAGCATGTTGAGATTACTTTACGAACCGACCAAAAATTGTGATTTTGGTTTGAATATCTTTGTTGCGAGTGATGTTGTGATTTCCAATATGTTTATTATTGTGCATTGTATGTGATTAGTCTTATGGCATGAACCCTAGCGAGTCGTCGTTAGTTTAGCCGATTATGATGATATTTGAGATAGTCTTGATGAAGTGCGTATTTGTGATGACGTGCCGAACATGATGACAATTGTGATGATCTTGTTTATATGAGAAGTTGTATAATTGAGATGATGTGTCGAAACATGACGATGTTTGTGATGATTAGTAATACGTGATGTTGTATATATTTGTGATGATAATTTTGTGACTAAATGAAGATGAAATATTATGGTGACGTGAATTACCTCGTATGATGGTAAATGATTGTGATATAGGCTTATGCCTCGTGACGATATGTGATTGTGATGAGTATGTTGTGTTGTCTTGTTTGTCGAGTCACATTTCATATGTATACTCTGTGACGGGTTGGATTGGCAAACTAGTGACAAAGGCTTATGCCTTGAGCCTCTAAATTGGGCAATTGGTGACAGGGGCTGAAGCTCCTATTGGTACCACATGCATATGCACGAGTCGTGTCTCATAATGTCTTTTATGATGTATATGTTGTGATGTTTGGTGAATTGATTTGTGACGTTTATGATGCGATGTCTGTGAATACATGTATGACTTATATGCAATGTATGTGAATATATGTATGACTTATATGCGATGTTTGTGAATACATGGGTGACTTATACGTGATGTTTTGTGATGTTGTGAAGTGTTATGATTTGGCTTGCGAAGTAAATGAATGAGATATATGAATGACACGAATGTGAAGTATTGTGACTTGTTGTGCGATGAAAAGTATGTGACATCTATGAATCGTGAAAGTATGATGTGTATGGTGACTGTTGATACTTGCGATGTAATGATTTTATATGTCTGACTTCTAATATACAATTTATCATGCACTCACTTATATGATTTGATATCTCACCCTTTTCTCTTGTTCGTCGTAGCCTTTATACTGGTAACGTGCAGGTGTTCGAGTATGAAGATTTAGCTGTCGTTAATCGAGTCGGTTGTTGCTCTGATACGTAGCACTCGGGGGGAATGATTTATGATGTTTATGATGTAGTTGTTTATTGTTCTATCTGAGCTGAATAAGATGTTATTGATTCAAGGATTGAGAACTATGATTCCGCCATGTTCTAATTAAAGAAGCTACTTTGTTTTGAAAAGTATATTAGGTTGAATAGTTGTTTAATTGATCAAAGTGCTATGTATCCGCTAAATGCGATTAAGTGATTTATTGTGAAATGAATATGTGACGCCTCATTTGTTTGTTGAGAAATTTCGAAACTCTGATTCATGAATATTTGTCGGGTAGAAATGGGGTGTTACAGATATACTCTCTTCTATTTGATGTTGTAGTGAGATTATTTGATGATTGGCCTATGTTGCCTAATATTTTGATACATGGTTATATTATGAGACTTGATTATTGGTATCAATTGAGAAATGAATGAATTTTGTTGTGACATGCATATGAAATATGAAGTTTAAATATGTGTTATGATTATGATCATGAGTATGTTATGTCGTTTTGTTTGTTTTTTTTTTAAAATACATGTGATTCCCTCTAGAGATATGCATATTATTTAACTCTGATTATGCAATATTATTTATATGGGGTTAGAGGGTGTTACACAGTGTTCAGTTGGTCTTTCTTGCATTGGTTAGTCTCTTCGACTGACTCGCTTAAGGAGACCATGTTCACGTCCATAATGGAACCATAAGTGATCCTAATTTGTGGGAGTTGAACTCTGAGGCCTTCAGTAGCCTTTACCATGTTAACTTCAGCAGGCTCGGTGTAATGAGCATCAGCAATTTGGAGAGGGTCAGTTTTGATCCTCATTTGGGACTTTTCCCTTTTTCCGAACTTCAATCTCCCCTCCTTGATAGCATCCTGAACCAAATCCATGAAAAGAAAACATTGAGAAGTTTTATGGCCCAACAAGTTATGATACTTACAAAAACCCATTTTTTTTCTTTGCTTTAAAGGAGGTATTTTAGCACCAGGAGGTACTATCATCTGGCCATCTTTAAATAATAAATCAAAAATCCTGTCACATTTAGTGACGTCGAAAGCATAAATTTTCTTAGGAAACCGATCACCCTTGTTTAGTTCAACTGGGTTTTATTCATTCGAAGGTGTCAAGACTTTACAAGAATAATGCGGTCCTTGTTTTAATTCAGCGAGGTCAATATTGTTTTCTTTGAAATCCAAAGGATCATTAAACGCCTATTGATCGCCTTCGTCGAATTTAACATACGCTATTCTTTCCTTTCTTGTGTTCTTATTTTCCCTAGTTTTTTCACTCTTTAGGTGTTCTATCTGTCGAACCCTATCAGCTAACTTGGCCATGTATCTTAAGTGTTGGGTATATAACTTCTTCCTAATGCTAGTTTTTTCACTCTTTCGAATTGACACTTGTTAATTCCTTCAAACTGACCTTCGCCCGTCCCATGCAAAGGCATTTTTCGTAAGAGAACTTGGAAAGTATTTTATCTTAAGGTTCTCGTTATTGACAATTTCGCCTGCCTCTATTAGGTATCTGGCTACATGTTTGACATTGGATTCAGTAGTGTCCCCATAAAACTTAGTAAAATTGGGGACTTTCTACCTAGGGGTACACCTAGTTGCAAGATATACTCATTTAATGGTGAAGTGTAACTTGTCCTCTAAAGGCCCACATTTACCTCATTTTATGCCATGATTCTTTCGACCATGGCTTCCAGATTATTATCTGTTGTCGTGTCATCACGTAGAATCTGATGTATGACTTCATCAGCATTTTGGTTTCTATTCACCATTACTATCCTAAGTTCCCTCTCCCTTGGAATCTGTGGTTCCTGCCTACGAGGTTCAACCTTGGGTTATTCAACTTCCACCCCCTTGAAAATTGGTAAGTAACATCTGGTCTATAATGAAATAGTTAACTTACAGAATCAACCAGTGAATCCCAGGACATGTGCTTTTGTTTAGATTTTGATTTTTTGTATAAAGAACACTTCGACGACATTCATAACTTAAAATATTTGTTTGGTTTGAAATAAAAGAGTGAAATAAAAGAGTGCTAAAATAAAAGGCAGTGAGAAGTAAATGTTGGAAAGATAAATGAACTATAAATTGAAATAAAAAACAATGGTGTTTTACACATACATTCTCAACAACTCTTTTCTCTATTCACACAGTACTTTTATTATTGTGAGTATTAGTACAATAAAATGAACACACAAATCCTAATGCTAAGATCTCTATATATACTAAACAAAAATAACTGTTATCAACGTCTTTCTCTCAGAACATGATATGTTTCGCTCGACATGTCTTCCATTCACCCTGAGGCTCTACGCGTCCTTCTTTGAAACTAGATAAAGACGAAATTCAGTTAATCCTTATTCAAATTCAAAACCCTCTGTTGAACGCAATGCGTTGTTCATCGAATTGTATCTCTAACTTAGAAAATATTTCTAAGTCTCATCCAACATTCCCTCTTGTGCAGAGGTGACTTCGACTGAGAATTTTTCAATAGACCTTCCTGTCGAAGGCTCATAGCAACATCCCTGATATTTCTTTTCTCTCTTATTACCCTAAGACAACCTTGGCGTCAAAAACCTTCATCTAACACTCTCATATACACGTAACTTTACTTCACATCAAAGTATTCTCCTCATTCTCACTTGTATTGTTTCACATCTCTCAAACACCGATTTAAATATTTAAGTGTTAATTTTAAAGTCTTTCTTTAATCACATGAGAATTCAACACCACGCGAGAAGCCTTTTATAGTGGTAACTTCTCCTTCATTCTCTATTCAAAAGCAAATTTCTCAAAATCTACTCCATTCAAATTCTTTCCACTTCCCCTTTTTTTTTTAAAATTTCCCATTATAAACTCTCAAACAAAACTTAAGTGAATCAAAACAACGAGTTTTCAAATGAGTTGCTATTATATTTAGATCGATGGTACTTGGATAGGGGTGTGCAAAATATACGGTTGTGATGCTCAAATCTATAACCAAATCTAAATCACTTTTAAATATTTTCATATAATTGAATGGTTATTAATCGGTTATGTTATTAGTGGTTTGATTATCCATTCATATAATCTGGATATAATTAAATGGTTATTAACCGGTTAAATTATTCTGGATTCGGTTATTATCCAAATCCAAATATTTTAATTTTCAAAATAAATTACTTTTTTTTGAAAGAAAAAAATTCAAAATTTTTTTTCAAAATTAAATTTTTAAAAAAAAACTAGTTATATAATCATAACCAAATTTATAACCAGTTTTAATTAAAATATGATTATGGTTATAAATTCAAACCATTTAAATGGTTATTATGATTTGGTTTTTGAAAATAACCAACCATATATACCCTATACTTAGAATAAAATAAAAGTGTATAATTATATTTATTATTTAAATTTATAAATAATTAATGGAAAAAAATCTAACATATCAAAGTTCATTTTATGTCGTATCATTTCAATCTAGTTCTCATTCTACTTCATTTCATTCTATTTCATTGTATTCTTGTTTATTGATCCAAAGATTTGAAATAGTATATCATGTTTTGGTGGTTTTCTTTTCATGTGTGAGCTGCAACAATTTGTTGATGAATAATGATGATTTTTGCGAAGCAATGTTTGAATGATTTTAATTTTATTTTAACATTCAACTATATACTTTTATGACTTTTTGACCTTAACTTATTCATGTAAAAAAACAAAAAAAATCCCTTTCAAAGACCGACTTCCACGAAGCTTAATTATTTCAAACCAATAAGATTGTCTAAACTAAATAAAATCACATCACATGGAACCATGTTAATTGTTACCTAATTTTGTCATAATATTTGTACAAAATGGCAATTATTCTTAAACCTGTCACTAATTCAGTCTCATTTTCTTGATACCTAATTATCTCATTCTACTAAACTTGATTATTAATGCCGACCATAAAACAAGAAACTAAAATAAAAACAAAGAAATAATGAAAACAACCACCATATGTAACCTAGAAGAAGACATAGAAATAAAATAACTTGCACTCACATGGGCTGCTTAGGATAAGATATTCGATGGATCTACTCATTTTCTCTACATGTCTTATATTCAATCAATCACATAAAATTATATAAATTATAATTAAACTCAATTAAATCTATAACTAATTTAGATTATATTTAAAAAGTTATAAATATTTTTTAAAATTTGATATTTGATTTTAAGACAGACTAATTCAAATAATCAAATTTTATTGTTTATTAGCATAGACTCAATTAAAATCACAAAAATTTTATATTCAATAGTTGAACTCAACAAAATTTATCAAAAATTCACACAATGTAAAATACTAAACTTAAACTCAAAACAAAATATTAAATTCAATATTATTAAAGATGATACGCAAACATATCCGTTCAATTTAATATGTTTCAAAAATTTG